>NC_090774.1:0-322964 GCF_001761485.1 Yarrowia lipolytica | reverse complement strand
CGGCGTATATCACCGACTGACATACAGATAGGACACACTATCAGGACCATTGTAGCCGTTCAAACATATTATATTATATTGTTTGTGTGAACGTTATCAGCTTTGTTATTGAGCGAGAAGCCGTGACTTTGACAAGGAGTAATTAGCTGTTGCACACGTTACAGAGTTTCAGATCCATACAAATCCAGGGTGCTCTTTCGAGCCGTGTTGTTTCATATCCTGAAGCTCTATGGAAGTTGGTACGAGTGTATACGGTATTGAAGTCACTTGTACTCAATGTCCTCGATGCCGTCTACATCCAACATTACGGAGTACAAGCATAATGGCCAAAACCGCGATGACATGGCTGTCTACCCTTGGAGTAATGAGCCAGTGGAAGTGTGTCCCGGTTCATATGGAACGAAGAGACGTTAATGATGATGTATGATGTAGCTACGATAACTGCAGCAGTTCTCTCCGCACTGTAAACACCATGATTACTGTAGGACCAAGGTGCAAAGAACAGCCAAAACAATAATACGGCGTGTATCCGGTTAGTTTGATGTGAGTCCAGCAGGGTGGAGGATGAAGCAGTGATGCAGGAGTCAGCTACATTTTCGGCTTGCTTTTATCGACAAAAACCACCCCACTTCCAGTCCAGGGTCCATGTCACTGTTGCTAACAACCCCGCATGCACTTACCCCAGAGAATGTACGATACGTAAACGGACACCCGTATGCGGACAGGAATCTTTTGGTATCAACAACCGAATGCGTTTCGAAGCCACATACTTACCTACAGTACGTGTACCCCGCGACTCACTCGCACCCACCACAACTCGAATCAATATACACAGGTGATACACACATTAAGTACTGTAGTTTCCATTAAATTTAAATAAAGTAACTAAGTAATTACTTGGCCAACAGATCTCAACTGCGACATCGTATAGAGTTCCAACTCTAAAAAAATTATATGAACTGCATAAGAAAATTCATCGTGCAGCATTCTATTCATACACACGACACAATGGCTAAAAGAAAGAGAGCAGCCCTTTTGCCCACCAACATTGCACTTCTGCAAAATCTGGTGCGACGAGACCCTCCTTCTTACAAGGAGGAGTTTCTTCTCCAGTACCAGCACTATGAGTCCATTCGTGACATTTACATGAACTCGCCTCAGACTGAGAACTCTGAGGAGTTTGGAGATCTCGTTGGATTCGTCGCACAGGTTGCATCGTGCTACCCCAAAGAAACAGCCAACTTCCCCGACGAGTTGTCCAAGCTGATCCTCGATCACCACCAGCATCTCGACGAGGATCTGCGAGAGAAGCTCATCCAGTCTATGGTTCTTCTCAAGAACAAGGGTGTCATCACCCCCGAGAAGCTTATCGCCACCCTCTTCCCCATTCTGCTCATCACTGGCAGCAAGCAGCTGCGAACTCAGATCTACTCCAACATTGTCACCATCGTCAAGGGTGCCAACACTGGAAGCAAAGCTCAGAAGCTCAACAAGTCTGTCCAAGCACTTCTATTTAATGTTCTGTCCACTGGAGAGTCTTCTGGTCTGTGGGCCACTAAACTGACCCGAGAGCTGTGGAGACGAGGTATTTGGGACGACTCCCGAACTGTGGAAATCATGGCTCAGGCTACTCTTCACGGAGAGGCCAAGATTGCCATTTCTGGTGTGCGATTCTTCCTTGGCGCTGACAAGGAGCGAGAGGAGGCTAACGCCGAGGACTCTGATTCCGATGCCTCTGCCGAGATCGGTGCTCTTAAGCATCGACTACAGATCAACAAGAACTCCCGAAAGCGAGGACGAAAGGCCGAGTCTGCCATGAACAAACTGCTGAAAAAGCGAAAGGGTAACGGTGGTGTGTCTGCCACCTACCTCAACTTTTCCGCCCTGCATCTTTTGCGAGACCCCCAGGGTTTTGCCGACCAGCTCTTTACAAACTTATGCAAGTATAGATACGATCTTGAGCAGAAAATTCAGATCATGAACCTCGTGTCTCGAATGATCGGCACACATAAGCTCACCGTTCTGGGCATCTATTCTCATTTCCTGAAATACCTCACCCCCAAGCAGAAGGACGTCACTCAGATCATGGCTGCCGCCGCGCAGGCTTCCCATGATCTCGTGCCCCCTGATGCCATTACACCCATGATCCGAAAGATTGCTGACGAGTTCGTCTCTGATGGTGTTTCTGCCGAGGTTTGCTCTGCTGGTATCAACACCATCCGTGAGATTCTGGCACGAAATCCTCTTGCTATTGAGGCTCCCCTTCTTCAGGATCTTACTGCTTACAAAGGCTCCAAGGCCAAAGCAGTTGTTATGGCTGCTCGATCTCTTGTTTCCCTCTACCGAGAGGTTGCACCCGAGATGCTTGCACGAAAGGATAGAGGTAAGGAGGCATCCATGGCTATGTCTGCTGACGCTAAGGCCGGTACCTCTTCTCGACTCCAGTATGGTATTGAGAAGGGCCAGACCGGTATCGAGGGTCTCGAGCTGTTGGCCAAGTGGAAAGCTGACCAGGTCCAGGAGGAAGATGATGAGAAGGCTTGGGAGGTTGATTCTGACTCTGATGATGACTCTGACGACTCTGAGTCCGGATGGATCAACATTGAGGACGATAAGGAGTACAACATTTCTGACAGTGAAGACGAGGAGGAACTCGACGACGAAGCCAAAGCTGCTAAGGCCCAGGCTGCTGCCGACGCTGCTGCCGAGGCCCAGAACATTATGGCTACCAAGATTCTCACTCCTGCTGACTTTGCCAAGCTCGAGGAGCTCAAGGCCCAGGCGGGCTTCGACAAGCTCATGGGCAAGAAGCTCACCAACGAGGATGAGGTCGATGCTCGTGGCCTGATTGGACCTGTCAAGTACAAGCAGCTGCGAGAGGAGCGAATTGCACAGGCCCAGGAAGGACGAGAAGGACGAGAAAAGTTCGGTTCTCGAAAGGGAAAGCGAGACGCCCCTCACTCCACCACCAACAGAGAGAAGGCCCGAAAGAAGAACTTCATGATGACTATCCACAAGAAGGATGTCCAGGGCAAGGCCAAGAGATCGCTCATCGAGAAGAAGCGTTTGCTGAGAGCTCATATCGACAAGCAGAAGAAGAAGGGATTCTAGTTATAGATGGTTCAGTTATAGCATGGTATAGAAAAAAGGTATTATTTGTTGTATTGATATTATAGACAGCGGATCCACCACTGACAAGCTGTATTGTATTGTATATTAGTAGTTAGTAAGCGTCTGGTGACTGGTAATAGTATGGATAGGATGGCCGTATTTCGTAGGTTGAAAGTTGGCTAGCCATTCCGCCACCTTGTTGACCGTCAAAGTCTCCTCCAAGTACTTCTTGCGGTTGAACTTTTGTTCCACAGAGTATTGTGCAAGCTCCTTTGATTCAGTCACATCAGTAAGATACACGTCGTGAACAGAGTTCCACCTTCCAGGCTGGCTGTTTATCGCGTCGTAATCATCACCATGGTAGGATACTTGGTGGTAAACTTCGTCAAAGTCGCCACTGAGTAAGTCAGTGACACGCTGGAGGTACACAACCTCGTGATGAGGCAATCGGTCGATTAGATTTTGCCATTTTTGCCTGTTCTGAATGTAAACTTGCAATGCTCTGTGACTTGGCCGATGTAAAATCTCCGTCCTCGGAGCATTCAACACAAGGGCATCAGCGAGCGGAGGTGTAGTAGATTCGTCAATAATATCTTCCAGCTTCACAACAGGGGCGTGGTTCGAGTTGTTTCCCTCCATTTCCACGTCCACACCATCGACGCCGATTCGTGTCCCTTGTGACCCTGCTGGGTCAGCTTGCAACTGCGACCCAGAAATCAACTTTCTGTACTCACTCCCTGAGATCCTCATGATTGGTCTGAGAAGATCAGTGGAGAAGAACAGGTCTTGAGGGCTCCAATTCAATGAGGGTGCCTGATCTAGACACCACTCATCTTCATGATTGACTGAATCATTTGTAAGGTGTCGGAAGTTGGGGACAAGGATCATCTCAGCTTCCACAATGTCCTCATCGAAACATTGACAGTCCATGCACCTTCGAATCAAGTCAGCAGTATACCAAATTTTGTATGATTCGTACTTCTGTGGTATGAGGGTTTCTTCGGTGTAACAGATGTTGTAGGTATTGTTTGATGGCTCAGGAGCCAAAATAGCTCCTCCTTTTTCTAACATATGTTTCAGGTCTGCGAATTCTTTCCTTTGAAGATCTCCTTCCGGAGGCAGCACAAAGAAAAGCAAAGGGAGCAACCCGTCCGACTTGAATGTCAACCCAATATTTTCAGATGGCGGGAACATGGGCAGCTCCTCCCCATCGCCAGAGTCACCATCGTTCTTGAATTGTTCATTGTTTGGTAATAGTACCTGACCCAGGTCCTTCAAGTTACTGCCGTGTCCGTTCATGGGTTGCCACAAACTACCATATGAAACACTTTTTCTCCAGCCGTTGATCAGTAAATATCGATGTCGTGCAGTTCATGAAGATGCAGATATGTTGTTGTACATCTCATCTGCAGTTAGATGAATGTTAATTTTTTAGGTGACCAAAATGAATATGCGAATGCATGAATTCTCATCAACACAACGATCAAGATGAACCAACAATGGGACGACAGCCAACTCGTGGCGACCTGGGATAAGGCATACGAGGAATATCTCAAGTACCATAAGAAGAGCACGACGGAAGGTGCAGTGATCAATGAGATGAGAACCGACAAGGAGCAGAAGGAAATGCCAGAAGAGGATGATGATGCGGATATGAACGACACAGCCGACACAGCTAACAAGTTGTTAGAAGCTGCTGAGATATCCAACATTTCTAACGACGAAACCTCAATGGCGAACCCAGGATCCGGATCGGCATCGGCACCCACTGGACCTTCTTTGGATCATCTGGACGAGAGTGTTCGAAGTCTAGTCATGGCTTGGTATTGGGCAGGGTACTACCAGGGATTATATGAAGGTAAGAAGTAGGGGACCTGTATTCATAATTCTATATACAGTGCACTCCACACAGCATATCTAAACTCATTCCGACCCAATGGCACTCCATAAAATTGATTATTTATTGCTTTCTCTCACACTCGTAAGTGTACAAGTATATGTACCGTATCATACAGTAGCTACTTATTACCTACCTACTACTCATATTTGTAACGACAAGTAGTTGAGGATGTCCGCATCGCCATTAGATTCTAATATATTGTAATAAATGCACTTTTTTTTAGATGGATCCTTTATTTCTTGTCAGATTTGCCCTTGGCTACACGCTTGGGCTTTTTGTTCTTGGACTTCATGTCAACGTCCAGTCCTGCCTTCTTTCTCTGGATTCGCTTTCGCTCACCAAAGTTCTCGGCCTCCATGTCCAGAACGGCCTGTCTCTTGGCAGTGGATGCAGGGGTGAGATACTCCTCAACGACCTTGTCGTCTTCGATCAGATCGTACTTCTCCATCTTGGTACCCACTCTCTCTTCGATGTTCGTCACACGAGTTACATCTCGTTCAGTGACAAGAGAGACAGACTGGCCCTTTCGTCCTGCACGGGCAGTTCGACCGACTCTATGAATGTAATCGTCAGCATCTGCTGGAAGGTCAAAGTTGATGACCATCTCCACAGTAGGGATATCAAGACCTCGAGAAGCAACATCAGTGGCCACAAGAACTCGGGCTGCTTGGGCTCGGAATCGTCCTAGAGCGTTGACTCGCTCCTGCTGTCGCATCTCAGAATGAAGAGAGGCAGTCTTAACGTCCAGAGCCATGAGCATTCGTCTCAGGGTCTCTGCAGTCTGAGTTCGGTTGACGAAGATGATGGCAGACTTCTTCTCGTTATCTGGATGAGTGAGGATAGCCCACAGGTAGGCTTCTCGTACGTAACCAGGTAGGAATAGATATGACTGGGTAAGAGTGCTAGGCACGGCAATGTCTGATGCAATCTCGTGGATGAATGGCGGTCCCTTCTCACCGGTTCTGTCCTTCAGAGCTCTAACAGCGTCGGTAACAGTGGCTGTGAACAACAAAGTCTGACGCTTTGAAGGATCGGGGAGAAGGTCCATGCAAGTTTTAAGGTCAGGAACGAAGCCAGGAGTCAGCAGTCGATCAGCCTCATCCATAACTACATATCTAACCCGTCGGAATCCTCGGATGGTATCCTCACCACTGCTTCGAATATGATCAGCCAGACGACCAGGTGTGGCAATGACGAAATGGGGCATCTTTTGAAGTTCCAGACTCTGCTTGACCATATCAACTCCACCGTAGATGAGCGCGACTCGAATGTTCATGTTGGCTCCAAGAGCTGTAAACTGCTCCGCTATCTGGATGGCTAGTTCTCGAGTAGGGGTCAGAACTAGACCAAAAATACCACAGGGATCCTTGGACCATTCAGCCAGCATGGGAGCAGCAAATGCGATAGTCTTACCACTACCAGTTCGAGCTCCTCCAATGCAGTCCTTTCCCTTCATGATCTGGGGGATACAGGCTTTCTGAATAGCGGAAGGCTTGGTGATAGCCATGTTTGAGAGAGACTCATTTAGCCACTCTGGCAAGCCTAGATCGGTGAAAGACATTTTATCAGTGTTGGTAATCGAAGATCTGCTTTTCTGGTTACAAGTTTCAATTTTTTTCCAACGATTATGCTGGTCTAAAGTTTAACTTTTTAAAACAATCGGCTTAGTAAGCATAATTGATGGGGGTAATCGTTGAGATTGAAACTGTGTGCAAGCCTTTTATGTCATGATATATAACGACCAGCAACGGCCATTTTTTATTTACCAGCCTCATATGGTCATTGATGATCTTTAAGTGTGTCGTTTCATAGTGACTTCCTGAAAGTTTCATGCAACCACACTGGACGACTTGAAATCATCATTTCCAACACAACGGCATCACGACACAATGGGTATTACAGAAAGTGAGTACGAACAGAGACATTGATCGGAATACCAATCGCTTCAACACAACAGCGTCATTCATTACTAACTCAGACGAACCCACACCTCTACGATGTGAGTACACACAGATCGAGACAACATCATAGCCACAGCATTGACCATTGACTAACTCAGCCACGGAGGGATGGATCATCATTGTCGACAACCTACATCCAGAAATTAGTGAGGAGGATCTCACAGACTTCTACAGCACATACGGAGATGTCCAGGTAGCCCACGTCAACCTGGATCGAAGAACTGGTTACGCCAAAGGGTATGCTCTCCTCCAGTTTGCCACCAAGGACGATGCCGATACAGCTATTGCAGAGACTAACGGAGTTGAGTTTCTGGAGCACAACCTGGAGGTGTCGTTCGCCTTCCATGAAGCAGACACCTCCATTTCACAACATCGAATTCGTGGATCTGAGAATCGGAGCAGGAGTCCTGGACGAAGACGATAGGGTGAAGGCAATACACGGGGAAACGGCAGCCCTTAAAAATCATGTGTTTGTAAATCTATATTTATACCGATTCTATTAGATCTGTCCGTCTATGGAGACGAGTTGTAGGCGAGATCACGCCGAGGTCAAGGGGTAGCTCGACATAGAAGTCATTAAATAGTTCAGCAACACTGGAGTCTTGCGACATGTATAGCTTTCTGTATCCATAGAAGTGGCGATATCTTTTGAGGAGTTGTATGTTTTCTGCGTCTTCGTTGACGAGTCAACTCACTGCACTGGTTTAGATTCCACCATGCACAAACCCCGAAACCTAGTGTATACAAGTATAGTATGAGTACAGTACTGCAAAACACTGGTTCTCCACAATGTGGGTTTGGAGCCATGGTGAAGCGACTTGTGAGTATTAATGGAGAAGAGGGTGTCACACAAGGCTCTACGTGTCGGCTAAGTCTATCTGGCAGCTTCCCATCACTCAATTCTAACCATCAGACCATCTATTCCCTTCGGAATTCATCATAGGCCGTGATAAGAGTCACGTTCTCAACATGGATGGAAAATCCATCAGCCGGAATCATGTTCAGCTTATCATTGACAAGGACGACTCGAAATGTGAAATTGTCAGCATCAAGAAGCCTCGAATCGACACAGGTGTGTATGTCAACGGACTGCAGCTGAAATCTGAGGAGCGATTCTCGATACACAGAAGCACGACTTACAGGGTTCAAGTGGGGCGAAAGGAGGACTCATATTTCACATTGAAATGGCGACCGCTATCGTTTTCGTACCATGAAGATGAGGAGGAGACACTATTAAATGAGATTATCAAGGGGTCTGATATTAGGATGCAACGATACTTTTCAGAAGACACGACTCATTATGTTAAGGGGAAGAAGAACTCCTCCAAGCTGCTCCTGGCTATGATCAAGGGGGTGTATGTGGTGGGACAACAATTTCTCAATGAGCTTCTCAATCGCAAGAACGAAGGACTGGCTGTGATCTGGCCTGATGAGAGCGACTACGTGCCCGAACCTGAACTGGCAATCGACACAAGCCGAATCCAGCTCTGGGCTGGCATGACATTTGCTTTTTCAGACCGACAGCAGCTAGAAATGCTGGGTCCTGTCATCACAGAAGGTGATGGAAAGGCTATATGCCTGTATTTAGAGGATGACACCTCCACGACCAGGACTATTGTGGACGATTTACAGAGACATGCGGGCAAGAAGGTTGTGGTACGTTCTCACGAGAAGAAGTATCAACAGATTATTATGGATGCTATGGGAGAATTGGCTAATAAGGACATCATTGTGATCGACGCAGCTGACTTGCTACCTGCTGTGAAAGAGTGTAACCCTAGCATCCTGTGGCACAAGGCTCAGTCGTTGTCTAAAAACATTCCAAGACCAAAAGTTGAACGACTAGACACTGTGCTAATGCCTCCAGAAGAACCAGAGAATAAGAAGCCTTCCAAACCTGCCTCTCGCCCTGCTGTGAACAGAGTCAAGCGAGCACCTCCAAAACAGATGGATCTGCTGAATTTCTTTGTTAAGGAAGAGACTGATTCCCCTCCACAACCAGAAATTACTAGCTCGCAAGATAAGCAAAGTCAACCTCCTTCTTCTAAAGGATCTTCGCAGAGGCGACCTTTAAAACAGAGAGCTCGGGTGGAGCCCATAGACAACCTCCTTCTATTCCAACAACCCCTGAAGAGGCAGAAGGTTGACAACAATGCTGAAACGGAGGGGAAAGAGACAGCCGATTCAGCTGAGGAGTTGGTGATTGATGATGCAGACATCGTCATGGATAATATCGATCTGCACGAAGAGTCGCTTATTTCCGAAGCTGCTCCACAAAACACCCATAAACCCGTCGACTTTTCATCAGCTGTCCAGAACATCAAATCAGAACACGCCAAGGAGGAGGAGGCGAATCTAGACACCGAATCTTTGGCCCAGCTTTCTATTGAAGTCAAGGAAGGATCTATTGCTGTCCGAAGACCACCACCTTTGCAAGCTACTCGAATGATGTCTGTTGTTAACGCGGCAAGATATGACGGTCGCAGAAACTTTAAGAAATTCAAAAAGCAGCTTCCTGGCTACGCCGAGAATACGACCCATGGGTCGTTTTCGCGATTCGACAGGCGATTCGTGGCACTGGTTCCTGATAAACCTGCGCAATCTGATCAAACATCAATCGATGACATGCTCCATGCAGGGGAAAACTTGACGGACAGAAGAATCCGAATTCTACGCGAAAGAGGCGAGCCTCAGAAGAAGTATCGGGCATTGGATGATGATGGAGAGGATGGTGCTGAGGAGGCTGATGATGACGACCTGTTCTTGAAAGACTCCGAGCCTGAAGAGGAGTCGGAGGTTCAGACATCTCATGCTGCAATAACTATCGATGATGATAGCGAAGACGAAACCGCCTTCAAGTTTTCTAAGTGAGATTATTTATTAACACCAATAAAGACTACAAGTTACTGCATTTGTTATTGGGTATTCCTGATAGTGCTCTGGGGAGTTGGGTGTGACACAACCGTACAGTATATATGTAAGCTATCTCCCTAGCCTGTGTAGTTACGTTACTCCGGTGACATATTATCCCCAACAAACCTTATTTGGTTTGTGTATATAATCACCAGTTTTCTATAGTTTAGAATGCAGCTTGTTTTCCCCGTTTTATTTGTGTCTTTGACTTTTAGAACAGGAAGCTCTTGGCTCCTCCGAAAGGGCTGTGACCCTCAACTACGACGCTCCTGTGTACACGAGCAACCCGCTATCAGTTAAGCCCCCTCGCTTTTCATCTCTTCTTTACGTTCGTCGGTTACCCTACATCGACGAACCTCACATATACTTGTACCCTCACGCGCATGTTATAGAGCTTTAAAGACATTGATGCAACTGGGCGAGAAGAAATCACCCACCTATGTTGTAACCAAGATATAGGTACAAGTACAGATATGAGTCACTTACAAATACTGTATGATTATCATCACATCTTTCTTCTTTGTGCCCATTATGCATTTCTGGATTTCATCAAAACCGATTTATCTTTTTCGCATTTTCCTCTCTATATTTTTCAGGGTGTTTTATTTTATTTTATTTATTTTATTCTAATGATTCATTACAGCTATATACCTACAAGTAGTAAGCCGGGTTATTGGCGTTCAATAAATCATACACTTCTGAATCATTGTGGTGTGCGCTGCGAGGCGCATGTCAGTTGGTTTGTCGACGCTTCGTCTCGTTCTTGTCTTTGTCGTGGTCTCGTGGTGGTGAATCAAAATTTTTTTTTATTCTAATCCTCACGTGATCTGAGATTAAAGTTAGATACTTCATCGCATCCTACCAAGACATCGTCCAGACTTCGTGGCCAAGTTGGTTAAGGCGTACGACTGTTAGTCACCTAAATGGCCGCCATCGTAAGATCGAGAGTTCGACCCTCTCCGAGGTCGTCTGGTTTTTTTCCCATATCCAACATTCAATGATGGTTTTTTTTGCATTAACATTTCCTTTTTATCAAACAGCTATTATTTTATTGGGATGAATATCCTGAGAGAGTGTCACCTGAGGGAGTAGGCCCGCGTCGTTTTAGGGGCAGAGGCTGGGGAGCTAACCGACGCTAACCTCCTGGATACAGAGGAGGGCCTACTTGCACTCCTCACTGCATACCTATTATAGGGTTCTCTAAAGGCACACACATAAAGAAAGGTTGGAGGAGGACTGAAGACTGGGGTAAAACCACCGCCAAGGATGCGGGCTGCCTGTTTGGGGTTATTTAAGGGTGGAAGCTCTCTACCCTCACTCACTTACGTACGCTGCCCCATATATGGGGCAGCGGCTCTTTCCTTTCCAGCGACAATTCGTGTATAGATGACGTAAGCTTACAGGCGCAACGCTCCTGGAAACCCATGTGTGACCTTTGTTTATTCTAGGGACTTACAGTCGCTGCCTCGCTACTTGTAGTTAAATAGACTGACTAATGAATGATTTACAACAACGAGATATATCAGGATTTTTTTTTACAGCAACTACAAGTACTGTAGTTACATATTACATATTGTACAGCACAAGTATGAACATGCGCCCTAGGGGAATTTATAGTCTACTTATTTCGTACTGTACGTACTTCTACTGTAGTATGTACATACATACAAGTAGCTATAATATATTGGTAACGACATATTTGAGGGTTGAGTAATTATATTGATACAATATATTATAAATAAATGCTAATGCTATGCGGCTTGTTAGATTATTCCGATCATCTAGGCCTTATTGGTCTTGTTAGTATTTCCAATTTCCTCAGACTCCTCCAGGCTCTTGTGCGCGTCGGGGGAGTTTCGAGCAATCTGTTGAAGCTTGTTGATGGGGGAAGTGGCCTCGGTGGATTGGCTGCTTGAGGAGAACAAGTCGCTGTTGTCTTTGTACATTCGGAAGATTGATGGAGATGAAGGCAGCACGTTCATGTTGTAGTCGTCATCAGCCGAGGGAGGGGGCATGCTCCCAGCTGTGCTTTGTGTGAACGGCTCTGATCGCACGCCCTGGTAGAGCCCTCTGAAGGGAGACTCCGTGAACAGATCACTTTCACTGAAGAAGTTAACAGTGTTGTGATCAACGGGGGAGGTGTGGCTTGAGAACTGAGAAGGAGATCTCGACGAGCCAAGGTAAGCCGACAGCCATCGGGATGGAGAAAGACCTACCAGAAAGTCTGGGGTCTTGTCTTTTTTGCTGGGTGTGAGTCTGACTTTTTGGGGAGTAATAGGTGGAAGCGGGGGCAACGCCTTCGGCTGAAGGAAGGGGGTACTGGAAGAGGCAGAGTTGGTTCGAGGAGGAGAACCAGGGGCAGAAGCTCTATTTGACCGGGTCTGTGTGCCAGGAGAGCTTGGCATTGTTGCAGTAGACTCCATGGTTGGGGTGACAGCTGGTGATGAAGTTGCAGCCTGGAACTGGGTAGGCTTATAAATAGCAGCTGAGTGCACAGCGTCGCATGAAGGCCGAGAGGCAACATCGGTCTTATGTCGTTTTGCTCCTCTGTCAGATACAGGGAGAGATGCTGTCCTACTGGCCAGGGTCTGAGAGCTCTCAAACTCAGGGGGTTGCTGCAGACTCTGAGTAAGTGCTTGGAAAGGTCGCTTGTTGAGATGGGGGTTCTCCTGGACGTGCGTTCGGTTAAGTCCCTGAGTATGATGGCTCGGTACTGGTGTAGAGCCCATAGGAGTTGGGGCCATGGTGTGTGATGACACGGGAGTGGGATTCTGTGAAGAAGGCGTGGACTTTCTTGCATCGTTAGTTAGATCGATGGATGTCTGGATGCCAAGGGGCTTATCGTGCAGCTTGAGAACGGGCTTCTTCTCAGCCTTGACAAGAGTCGTCTTATCGGACTTCTTTCGGGGACCTCTTTTACTGGGAGGAATAGGGCGCCCATCTCTCATTTTACCCCAGTACTTTCTAGGTCGGTGCTCCTTCTTGTTGACGAACCAAAGTCCACAAGGGTTGCAGAGTATGATTGTAAAGACACCATCATCATCATGAGTGGTGCACTTTCTCCAACTGGAGGCATGCAGCGTTCGACAGTTGTAACACTCATTGCCATTCTCCTTTTCAACCTGGCCCTGTTCCTTGGCCTTGTCGATTTCCTGAGCTCTACCTGACCGAATAATTGTTTGGTGTCTGGAGGGAGAGGATGACAGCAGACCTGAACTACTCTGAGGGTCAGAAATTTTACCAACGAGTCGAATGCCTTCATCGGGGTTGACACTGGGGGCTGACAGTGCGGGGGCAACAGTAATTGGTGAGCTCTGGAAAGGCGAAAGGGCCTTCTTGGGCGAAATAATTCGTCGAGTGGGGTTGTCGTCTTCAGCCAGCACAGAGTTCTTGAACTCGAGCAGCTGTTCCCAAATACCCTGCTCTTGGAGGTCGGAAATCCATCGCCCATCGCAAATCTGGGAGACCTGTTCGTCGCTGAGACTCTGCTGGATCGAGGAGTACAAGAACATGGACATGAGTGATGCAATTTGGGACGCCTTATGTATCGTGACAAACCGGAGTCGAATCTCAACAGTCTCCTGGGCGTGGCCAGGGATGAAAGATAGCAGAGATGAAGTAATACGACCTGAAACAACGCCTCCTGTGAGCAGCGTGGAAGTGTCGGAGATGTCCACCTCCGGACGAGCGAGGAGTTGTGAGAGGAGACCTCGTCCCACCATGGGCTCATCGGCTTCGGTGCAGTCTGCCACGTACACGGCGTAGTCTGTTTCCGAAGCAGAAGCGAGGATTTCTGGTGACGCAGAGTTGATGGCGCTGAAACACTGTTTGAAGTTGGCAAATGCAATGTCGTTGGCAGCAAACACATCGACGGGGAACTGTGTTCGTGCCAGGCACGAGCTTCCGTTGAGTTCGTATAGAAGTTTTACTGGGTTAGTGACTTGTAGGCAGTCGCAAGGTGAGTGTAGTTAACAGCCCGCGTCTCAATTGCAGCAATCTCAAAACAACTCAAGTCATTAAAATCAGCGCACATGTAGCGATACCAGTGGCTCGCTACCTCGCGTGACGACTCCATCTCTTGTTCTCTTGACTTGTCATATGTCCTGGTCGTTTGTCTGTAGAAGGACTCGTGTCTCCGGGGTCTTCGCGTTGACCCCTTCTCGTGTACCTTGTCACTTCAAGTAAACAGTCGGTCACACCTGTCTGTGTACTCACACTTGATTTTCGGCCTCATGGTAGGGGCGGCCCTTCGTGAGTGCATGGGGTTCGGTGTCGACATTTTGCCAGAGTACCAAGTTGGTATTTCTCGTGAAAATATGTCGATGCAGGTAAATTAGTATGTGGGAGTTGACATGTGCAAGTTATATGTTGTGTGGCCCACCAGGAGATATGTCTGCACGGTTGTAGCGCGTCGCGTATTAGAGTTGAGGTGACGATAATGACAATGGATGTGACGTTTGGACAATAGCAGCTTATTGGAAACTGAGGCGGGGGAGAAATTACACCTTTCAAGATTAATAGAAGCCTCTAAAAGGCTTTAATTCAATGCTTCGCTTCGCTATAACCCTTCAACGAATTACCACATGGGCTGTTGTGTGTGATCGTCTACAGCACATTTCAATTTATGCATCGCGTGAAATGCGAGTCACGCTTAACCAGCCAGTAAATTGGAAGGCTTAAAGCTGGTCAGCTCGTTCCACCACAATGCCGGGTAGTAACCTCTGGGGGATGGTGTGATGGGAGAAGACTGAGCTAGCAGGCAGACTAAAACAAACAGTTCTTTAAAGATTGCAATTTTCAACCCCCTATCTCTTCCACCCGCATCTCAACTCATGACCTTGATCATTAGTATACCAGTTTTGGACTACAAGTACAGTAGGGTTCATGCAGTGTCCTCCTCCACGCCCGGAAGCAGAGTCCCGCCAAAACATGGGTTGGTTGGTGGGTGTCATTACCGAGGTGTTCCACCAAAAACAAACAATACTGGCTACGGTATAGGGGTGACAAACCAGTGCACAGATTCACAATACCATCACGTGACAACAAATGTCTCCCGGTAGGACCGTATTGAACATGCTGTCCGTACTGTTTCCAAATATCCAGTGGGGGGCATGTGCATAACCCCGGTGTTATCCTGGTTACGTCGCTCGTCCCCTGCCAGTCTAAAAGGAGCTATAGAATGTGCCGAAACGCCATTGACACACAAGATAATGGGTAACATTACAACCATGCCCGGACTGAAAGTAGCTACAATACTCTTGTACAGCAGCAACTTCGCTTTTGGCCAATGATGGGCTTTAGCGTGAAGATCAAGCAGCCGTCTTGTCTTAGTATGGGTGAGAGGAGGTAGAAAGACGCCATGGATAAATTCAATTGTCGTCTTAGAGATGTATGTACTGTAGGTAAGGCAGAGTAAGTATAGTATTACAAACATAGAAAGCCGGGCCACACTACTGTACTGGTGCCGACACATATTATATACAATCACTTATTCACCCTACTGCACCAGACATCTGCAACCACTCTGTAGAAGCCAACATCAGTGCTTCGTTTCGTGTAACATGTGCCGCGTACCAGATGTCTGACATACCAATTGGCCACCTGAAGTACTGTAGCTACAAGCGGCGGATATAAGAAACTATGGGTGGTGGAAACTATACATTGTAGAAGGAGATATAAATGAACTGAGGGCGGTTTGTACATACTGTACAGCAGTCAAGCACGACGGCACTCCAACTCGAACCACACACTGTTGTAACCATCACTCGGTCTCTCCAAATCGTGACAATGCAGCAACCGTTCTCTGCTTCTAAAAGGCGTTGCGAACAATAAGAAAGTGTGCGTCAAAGATAGTCAAGGTTCGGGGGCCGTGAGCCGTGTAGCTGCGCATTCTAGGGCCCTTTATGTTTCTCCGGTTGAAGAAAATAAGGGGTTTGGGAAATGTGACGAGTTGGATTCTCAGACTTTACAGTATATTGTTTCTGATTACATAATGTGATGCCTCGTGTAAAGCTGGACCTTCCTTATCCCTCACTGCATTGACTCTGAGATAATTCGTACACGTGTCTGCGTGCGCCTCTTTCGACAGCGCTTTCGTCCCAACTCCCACACCAAATTTTTGTTGCCATACTTGCCCTCTCCACTAAACCAAAAGTATAGCACTCACCATTCTGCAGCTGCGGATAAACATCTCCACAGTCCCAAGACTGCAGTTCAAAAAAATCATGCATCGTCATTAAACTTGCGGATTCAAGTGTAGGAAAACACCACACCACACTCGCCACATCCACATGAGAATCACACGACTGCTGTTGTTGGCAGCCGCCGCTGTTGCAGCAGTAATTCCCACACCCAAACCCGAAGGTGAAGAGGAGGCCCCTGCGCCTTGCCCCGAGATTTCCGGCAAGGAATGGGAGACCACCGTAGCTGAGGGAACCTACTGGGTCAAGTTCTATTCGCCACAATGCGGCCACTGCCAGATGCTGGCACCAAAGTGGGAACGAATGTACCAGGAAATTGGTAATGACGTTGCATCCCGACACGACTTCCACATTGCTGCTGTCAACTGTCTGGCTGACGGAGACTTGTGTAACCAGGAGAACATCAATGTCTACCCCACCCTCAACCTGTACAAGAACGGAAAGAAGGTAGAGACTTACGATCTGAGAAAGGGGACACAGCCCAGCAGACTGGCAAAGTTTGTGGAGGAAAAAATCAAGGAGGCCTCCGGTATCTCCAAGCTGGAGGGAGACGAGGAGAAGATCGCTTCCACAAAGAAGGCTAACGTGAACGTTGAGGGACTTTCTGTCGACCTGAACCCCACCAACTTCAAGGCTCTTGTTTCTGATGATCCTACTGGCTGGTACATCAAGTACTACCTTCCCTCGTGTCCTCACTGTGTTGCCATGGATGACGCTTGGAACGAGGTGGCTGCCAAGTTCAAGAACCAGCTCAATGTTGGTGAGATTAACTGCGCCAAGTACGCTGATTTTTGCCGAGGCCAGGGTATCGAGTACTATCCCGCCGTGACTTTCCAGATCGGAGAGCTCTCTGTTACATACAACGGCGAGCGAACTACCGATGCTCTGACCCTCTTTGGTCTGCAGGCCGTTGAGGCTCGAGACATGAAGTCCGTCAACCAGCTTGAGTTCGAGGAACTTCGACAGAAGCACCCCGAGACCGTGTCTTACATCTATCTTCACGACGAGGCCCTCTTCCCCGAGGATCTGCAGGCTCTTCAGAAGTTCGCCATTAACGTTGTCGCCCATGCCAATGTCTACAAAAGTGACGACAAGAAGCTGGTGGACAAGTTTTCTGTCACCCGACTTCCCGCTCTTGTTGCTGTCAACAATGACTACACTGATGAGATGTCCTTTGAGGTCTACCCAGAGTACGATGTTGGCCACCTTCGAAACTCTGAACGACTCCTGCAGTTTGCTCGACGAACTTGGCTCCCTCTCATGCCTGAGCTGACCCCTATCAACCAGGATTCTGTTTTCGCTGACGGCCGAATCGTCGTTCTTGCTCTCGTCGACCGTGAAGACAAATTCGCCACCAAGGTTGCCATCGATGAGCTCAAGCAGTCGGCCACCAAGTACTTCAAGGCCAAGATGCATGCTCGACAGAAAGAGTTGGATCTCCTGCGAATCCAACGGCACAGTGAGCGAGCCAAGCTGCTCAAGGAGAAGGATCCCAAGCTCCAGAAGAAGCTCGAGAAGGATGACACCTCTGTTCCTACCCGACCTCCAGTCCAGTTTGCTTGGATCGACGCCGACAAGTACTCCAAGTGGATAGAGAGCCGATTCCGATTCAACTGGGACGACCGAAAGGCTAACGCTCCTATCATCGTCATTGATGATGCGAAGAACGTTCAGTTCTTTGACACCGACGATAAGAACGCCAGGCTTGAACCCTCTGATGCGGAGCAGCTCGCCCGTGTGCTTGATCTTATTGAGAAGAACAACAGTCGACAGCTCTTCCCGCGAAGCACTCGAGGGTTCTTCGCTTCTTGGTTCATCTTCGTCTGGGGACTTAAGACGTACATTCTTTTGGTTTTCGTGCTCCTGGCCGTTGCCAAGATGGGCAAGCGCTACCTCAGACACCGTCGATCTGCTGCTACCCCCACTCTTGGTAAATGGGAGTAGATTGCAACAATAGACTATGAACGATGATTGAGTGATGTTTACAAATAACTTATCCAACTATTTTATTCTGGTGATTATAACTGTAACAGTACAATGATACAAGTAGCACATCCGGTATGTCATGTTGTATTTTGTTAAATGGAGACTTTGATACTTGTACTACAAGTAGTAGTGTGAGTGTCCACAAATTACAGTACATACCGTACGCGCGTGCCTGTACAAGTTCTGACGTGTAGCTTGCAGTGCCGGGAACGGCTACCCGAAAGTCTTACTGGTGGGGGGTGAAGTTCAAGCTCAGATGTATATACTGTATGTACTGTACTGATCCATGTATTTCACCAGACTGAATCTGGTGTCTTCGTGGTTGACAACGAGAGGTGTCTGCTGTAGTTACTGTACATGGTAACGTGTGAAGTTCACCACCAGTATGGTCTGTTCAATATGTCTATGGAACTATGGACTCTCCATATCATCTTCGGATCAAACGCGATCTTCCTAAAGTCGACTTATTTACCCCACCATGTCCCTGTCTTTTTCTCAATTATGCATCGCGCGTATAGTCCTGGTCTTGATACGGTAGTTTAGATTGCTTATCTTTGACTTCAATCTAACTGGAACATGTAAGTGCCAATGATTGTGGCTTGATTTCTTGCCTGGGAAACAATAGGACCACGTGACACGACAATCACTGAGGAAATGCTGGACTATTACCCCCATCAATTCACCCCAGCTGTACGTGCCCATCCTGCTAAACCCCCGCATAGTTGGTGCCACTTTTAGGGTTCGACCCGGGCTTGTCCCTGGCCAGATTCCTTAGTCATGTTGTCTATCTGCAGTCTACGGCTATTGGTATATAACCAACTGTGGGGAACGTGAGATCGTAAAAGTCGATAATACACCAACAAACTAAAGACATGGGTGGCATCAGAATTGCAATCGGTGAGTATGGGGACATTTGATTGGCTAATAACATTCCCTGAGAGAAACAACCCCAAAAACGCTACTAACACCCAGATCGAGGTGGAACATTCACGGACGTCTATGCCCACTGTCCAGACCAAGAGATTGTACTCAAACTGCTCTCTGTCGACCCGGCCAACTACGAAGATGCTCCCACTGAGGGAATTCGACGAATTCTCGAGAAGGCCATCGGAAAGAAGATCCCCAAGGGCGAGCCTATTGATTTGAGTGAGGTTGAGAGTGTGAGAATGGGAACCACTGTGGCAACGAATGCTCTGCTGGAACGAAAGGGTGACAGAGTGGCGTTTCTCGTGACAAAGGGGTTTGGGGATATTCTCACCATTGGCCAACAGGCTCGACCCAACATCTTCGATCTGTCTGTCAAGAAGCTCAAAAAGTTATACGAGGTTGTGTACGAAGTGGACGAGAGAGTCGTGCCGGACGCTGCAGGTGAGGTAACTGGAGATACCGGAGAGAAGTACCACGTCTTCCAGACTCCCGACAAGGCTGTTGTGGTTGCAGAGCTCGAGAAGATCAAGGCTTCAGGAATCGATTCGCTTGCTATCGCCTTCATGCATGGTTACTCCTTCACAGAGCATGAGGAGATGGTTGCCAAGTGGGCTCGTGATATCGGATTCGAGGTGTCAGTGTCGCATGAGCTGCAGCCCCAGATCAAGCTGGTTTCGCGTGCTAACTCTGCTACAGCCTCTGCCTACCTGTCTCCGACCACAAGACGATACATCACTCAATTCGGCAAGGGTTTCAAGGGAGGTCTCGATGAGGTTGGACGAAAACTTCTGTTCATGCAGAGTGACGGTGGTTTGACCCACTGGAACCAATTCTCCGGCTTGAAAGCCATTCTGTCAGGTCCTGCTGGTGGTGTTGTTGGCTTCAGTCGAACTGCATATGACGATTCTCAGAAGCCCAACCCCAAACCTGTTCTCGGCTTTGATATGGGCGGTACTTCTACTGATGTTTCTAGATATGCCGGAACTCTTCCTCACATTTTTGAAACCACTACCGCCCAGGTTACCATCCAGTCTCCTCAGCTGGATATATCTACAGTGGCAGCTGGTGGCGGATCTATTCTCTTCTGGCGAAACGGACTCTTCGCAGTGGGACCGGAGAGTGCTTCAGCACATCCAGGACCCGCTTGTTACCGAAAGGGAGGTCCTCTGACAGTCACAGATGCCAACCTGTTCCTCGGTCGACTAGTTGTTTCTCAGTTCCCCAACATTTTTGGACCTAATGAGAACGAGCCTTTGGACTCAGAGATTGTTAAGAAAAAATTCCAAGAGCTCACAGACGAGATCAACAAGGATCAGGGTTCCGATCTGACTCCTCATAATGTCGCTCTCGGATTCCTGCAGGTAGCCAATGAGACCATGTGCAGACCTATCCGATCTCTCACTGAGGGTAAGGGTTATATCACTTCTGGTCATGATCTATGCTCTTTTGGAGGGGCTGGAGGGCAGCATGCTTGTGACGTTGCACAGTCTCTTGGAATCTCGCGAGTCGTGATTCCCAAGTACTCTTCAATTCTTTCTGCTTACGGAATGGCTCTTGCGGATGTTGTTGTGGATACACAGCAACCCGCTGATGCTATTCTGGGCGACACAGCTCTCGGTGAATTGAAGGAGAGACTTAGTGTTCTTGCTAAGGAAGCTACTGCCACACTTATGAGCCAGGGATTCACAGAGGGCGATGTGGAGTGCGAGAAATACCTCAATTTGCGATACAGAGGAAGCGAGTCTCTTATGATGGTTGCCCAGCAGGGTGAGGGGGATTATACCTCTTTCGCGAAGCAGTTTACTGAGCTCCACAAGCAGGAGTTTGGTTTCACACTTGACCGCGATATTCTTGTGGCCGATGTGCGAGTCCGAGCAGTTGGAAAGACCGGTTACAATCCTGAGCACCCCATCCAGGAGCTTACCAAGGCCAAGAGCAACGGTGTGACTACCCCCAAGGCCACTAATACCCAGAAGGTGTACTTTGACGAATCGTGGCACGACTGCTGTGTGTTCAAGATTGCTGATCTTCAGACTGGCGACCAGGTTGCAGGCCCTGCTCTCATCATTGACGCGACCCAGACTCTGGTGGTCGCCTCCAATGGCAAAGCCACTGTCTTGGACAACCATGTGATAATTGAGCTGGATGAAACCGTCAAGGAGATTGATTCTGGAGACCATATCGATCTTGTGGAATTGTCCATCTTCTCCCATCGATTCATGTCCATTGCTGAGCAGATGGGCCAGACGCTGCAGAAGACTGCCATATCTACAAACATCAAGGAGCGGCTGGATTTCTCGTGTGCCCTGTTCGACCAGGATGGTGATCTTGTTGCCAACGCTCCTCATATCCCTGTCCACCTGGGATCAATGAGCTCGGCCGTGCGATACCAGGTTGAGCACTGGAAGGGTGATCTCCACGAAGGAGATGTTCTGGTTTGCAATCACCCTGCTTACGGAGGGTCTCATCTTCCAGACATCACAGTTGTGACTCCCGTGTTTGATGAGACGGGCAAGGTTGCTTTCTTCTGCGCTTCCCGTGGCCACCATTCCGACATCGGAGGTATCTCTGCTGGCTCTATGCCTCCATTCTCCAAGGAGTTGTGGGAAGAGGGAGCCACTATCCAGGCTTTCAAGGTCGTCTCCAAGGGCAAATATGACGAAGCCGGAATGGTTCGTCTGCTATTTGACGAGCCTTCCAAGTATCCGGGTTGTGAGGGATCTCGGTCTCTTCAGGACTCTCTTAGTGATCTACAGGCTCAAATCGCTGCCAACAACAAGGGTATTCGTCTGATTGAGGCTCTGATTGAGGACTTCGGTCTCAACGTCGTCCAGAAGTACATGAAGGCCATTCAGCAGAATGCCGAAGAGGCTGTTCGAAAGCTTCTTATCGGAGCTCGAGAGAAGAGGGAGACCACCGTGTTCACCGCACGTGACCAGCTTGACGAGGGAACTCCCATTGTTCTCACCATCACGATCGCGGACGATGGATCTGCCAGATTCGACTTCTCTGGGACTGGTCCTCAGGTGTACGGCAACCTGAATGCACCCAAGAGTGTCACATACAGTGCCATTCTGTACGTTCTGCGATCTCTCATTGATGCTGACATTCCCCTCAATGGTGGTTGTCTTAAACCCATTGAAATTTTTATCCCCAACAACACAGTGCTGGCTCCTTCCGCTGATGCTGCCACTGTTGGAGGTAATGTCGAGACTTCTCAGCGAGTTACCGACGTTGTTCTGAAGGCATTCGAGGCCATGGGCGCTTCCCAGGGTACCTGTAACAACTTAACCTTTGGTATTTCCCCTCAGATGCTGAAGGACAAGGAATGTACTGCCACCGAGACCTTTGGTTACTACGAGACCATTGCTGGAGGAGCGGGTGCTGGTCCCACTTGGAATGGTCAGAGTGGTGTTCAGGTGCACATGACCAACACCCGGTCCACAGATCCTGAGATCTTCGAGAAACGATACCCCGCTATCCTCCGCGAGTTCAGTGTTCGACGTGGAAGTGGAGGAGCTGGAGAGTTCACCGGAGGAAACGGTGTTGTTCGTGACATCCAGTTCACTCAACCTGTCCAATGCAGCATTTTGTCTGAACGTCGATCTTCAGCACCTTATGGGATGAAGGGTGGCGAGTCTGGCAAACCCGGTATGAATCTGTGGGTTCGAAAGAACGGTACAACTGCCACTCTTGGAGGTAAGAATACGGTTCGGATGTCTCCTGGTGAGCGAATTATCATCCAGACCCCTGGTGGAGGTGGATATGGCCATGTCAAGGAGGACAAGTCTTCCAAGGCCGAGGAAGCTCAGAAATCCGAGACCCACTCCTTCATCCCTCGAGCGTCAGGGTCTATCCATGAGCGTGCCGCTGCCCAGGGGGCTCTTTGATAGATAAAGTAGATTAATATAAGTAAGATGTTTAAACAGCAACAACATGGTACAATAAAATACACCACCTGAAACCCATAAGTTCTTGTAAATTTATTGACAGCAAATCAACTTTCATTTTCCACAGATCCTCAAACAATGGATGTCTGCTGTGTTTTTATATTATAACAAAAATACATTAAACTCTAATGAATAAGAGAAGACTAGCAGATGTCTCATTGTAGAGTAAGACTTGCCTATTTTTTTTTTATAATAACCTGATATTGCTGTGACGAATTCACCCAATAGATTTGTTAAATATTTCTTACAGTAGTAGTGTAAGTTAATTACTGTAGCTTTACTTGGAATTTTAACTGAATGTATATGAGAAAAAAAAAACACTGCATGAAGACGCGTAGTCGCGACCACCATCAAACTCTGTTTTCAAACAGGAGCATCAATCAACTCACGACATTACGATAACAAGACCACCATGTCCCATGAGATATTGCTTGTTTTAGCAGGCAACATTTCTCCACTGGTGACATCATCTGTGCTCGACGGACTGGAAAATTCGTGGCACAGGACCCTCCATACA
This sequence comes from Yarrowia lipolytica, assembly GCF_001761485.1. Classification (NCBI taxonomy): domain Eukaryota; kingdom Fungi; phylum Ascomycota; class Dipodascomycetes; order Dipodascales; genus Yarrowia; species Yarrowia lipolytica. Next base: position 299,499 of record NC_090774.1, on the reverse strand, counting down.
GCTGAACGTCAACTACTCAACCAGTTTGCAGAATGTGGGAGACTATTTTCCTCCATTGACGAGCGGGTCAAGTCAACAATGTATGCAACTTCGGCATTATCAAGAAGAGAAGCTGGTATTTCGGTGGCGTTCACGCCGTGTTGCCAGGCGGTTGTTGAGGTTCTGGAACGAAGAGTGGTGAGAAAATACCTGATGGAACTAGCTGATCTGGAAAAGAGACTCCTAGGAGGAGACGTTACCTACACAAGTACTGGAGGGGCAGCGGAAACGATTCCTTTGTCTCAGATTCAGCTCAAAATCACATCACCATGGACCAGACGATTGGAATATACTCACGAGCTGCTCGACTTCTTCTACTTCTCGGACCTTTCTGAAGAAGACCGCAGAGCAGTCGACCCCAATGACCTGTCTACTTTTCCGTTCGTTTCAGGATCAACAATTTACAGCAGACTTCAATCAGACGTTCAGGTGGGCTACCCGGACTTGCAAAACTTGGTCCAGGAGTGCATCATCGCACTGGAGAAATGCTGGTTAAGACAATTTAGCAGATGGCTCCTTTACGGAAAGCTGCCTTCTTCTTTTTCCGCTGCTCATGACTTCATGGTGCTCCCTGTTGCCGATCTGGACAGGGATGAAGTGACAGCTGAGTACGAGATTGTCAAGGGAAGCTTTTTACATCCTATCTCTGAACAGTCTACTAATGATGCCTTGTCGGTGGGGATGCTGATTGCCCAGGCAAGCAATAACAACGATACTGAGATGCTGAAATCCGTCGGTAAACTAGCTAAAAGCATCTGTGGGTACTCTGAGAAGACAATGGCCTTTCCCATGAAGACGCTCGCCATTGAGGAGTTGATCAGATACACAAAGAAACAAGTCTACTCTAACCTTCTTGATTCTATCCTGCCTACTGCCGAGGTCCAAAAACTACTCACTCTGTTTAGAGGCATTTATCTTCTGGGTGACGGCGAATTCAGTATGGTCTTTTTGGATGCACTGGAACAGAAGAAGAACGGAAGCATAGCGTTCTCTGCAGCGTTAAACTATCTTATTGATGAGAAACACAACGAGTTCTTGGCTTCAGTCCCAAAGTATCTGTCTTACAAGAAGTCCACTTCATATACGTCTTCATTCTCAGACTTTGTGACAGGATATCATTACAAGCTGAGATACAGACTTAGATGGCCTGTTACAATCATTGTGTCCCCATCTGTCATGCCTTCGCTGAGTGCAATCTTTGACATGCTTCTGGCGATCCGGAAGACCATCTTACAACTCAACGATTTATGGAGACAACGAAGGGTGTACTATTCGAGGTCGAGATCGTCTGATTTCATTCTCTGGGAGTCCCTCGCCTTTGTCTACTACTTTCTGGAGTCATACTGGGCACATGTCCAAGCTGACCTCATTGACTTGCGTTTCGAAAAGCTTGTGATTGTGGCACAGGTTAATGATAATCATGACTCTGACATTCTCGCCAAAATCTCAGCGGAACTGGAGTCCTTTGCATACGGACTATACGACCTTCTCAATCTCAACAACAGAGAAATTGTAAATACCTTTAAACAGTTCCTCATTGCCTGCACTCAGATCTACGCCGAAGTGTCTCGGACCTTCAAGGATCAGGAGGATATTAATATCGACACAGACAAGCTTAGCAATGTCAAGGTGCTAGCACTACGGCTCTTGGCGATGTTCTCCGATGTCCAACAAGAGCGTCTCGCTAGAGGTGATGCTGCTGCAGGTGTGGATGAACTTCTGGTCAAGTTTTCTGACTATAGATGATAGTTTATATATTTATTCACATTAATTATTCACGTTACAGTCATATATTTATAAATAGGTCATATCTAAAATGCGAGTTTACTCATCCATGTCATCGTCCTCGTCCTCTTGAGGGTCTCCCACAGCCTCTCTAATCTGCCTGATGACGTCCAGAATGGCGGTGGTCGCAGGAGAGTCGGGGTACTCCTCCACAAAACTTTCTCCATGATCACATGATTTTCCGATTCGAGGATCGAGAGGGACACTACCAAGAAACGGTATGTTGAATTCCTCCGCCAGCGCCTTTCCTCCTCCTGTAGTAGGGGCGAAAATGAAACTCTCACCCTTACAGTTGGGACACACGAATCCGGACATGTTCTCGACCAGTCCGATGATCTTGATACCTGACTTTCGGCAGAAGTCAAGCTCCTTTCGAACATCCAACAATGCAACCTCCTGGGGCGTGGTGATTACGACTGCACCATCAACGCCAGACTCTTTCAGGTACTGAGTGACTGAAAGATGTTCATCAGAAGTACCAGGGGGCGTATCCACAACGAGATAGTCCAAATTACCCCAGTCAACGTCCTTCAGAAATTGTTTAATAAGTCCATTTTTCTTGGCGCCTCTCCAGATGATAGCGTCGTCCTGGTTGGGCAGCATGAAGCCCACACTCATCATGCCCAGGTTATCTGACACATAGATGGGTGACCACCCTGAAAGTGAGGTGTGAATTTGTTCGCCTTCACTTCCCATCATTTTGGGTAGCGAGGGTCCGCAAATATCAATGTCCATGAGTCCCACTTCTCTGTCCAGATCCGAGGCAAAGCCCCAGCCAAGGAGCGAAGAGAATGTGCTCTTTCCAACTCCACCCTTTCCTGAAAGCACCAGAATCTTGTGCTTCACTCCCTTCATTCGGTCCTTGATGAGCGGAAGATCAGGATCGGGTCCCTTGGGTGCTGATGCACAGATGTCTTGGTTAGGGCATCCTTGACAAGCGTCAGCCTTTCCAGCTTCCTCTGACTCTGTTCCTGGACAGTGCTCAGGCTCGGGGGCCTTCAGATCCGTCCGGTTATTTCCCTCGTCGGTTTTGTTTGCCACGGGATCAACTAGCGACGGCATGCTCTGGGTGTGTGGTTTGAAAAGTGAGCTGAGAGATGTGTTCCTCGCTCACTTTCATATACCCAATCTCACTTGAACGAACTGGAACTCTATTAGCAATGGTTTTCAGTACTGTTCCCGAAGGTTTGTCAATTAGGTTTAGTACCCATCTTCAATCTCTTTTCCATAAGTTGTGAAGTGACAGCCAAACACGGAGTTGAGAATACGTATATCAACAAACTGGTAAGCTAGATACTACAGACTAACCATATGTCATGCTGTATAATCCCCGTGTATCATGAATCTCCAGTTTTGCAAGGTGGCGATATACATTGAATTAAGGTTACAGTTCTGATCACATGAGTAATCTAATCACCACGCGCCTCGCAACTCTACAACGTGATCTTCTGGAAGGGTCCATAGAAAACACCAAAACACATCTAAAAGACACGGATCTTGCTCTTTCTGCATTTCACACATCTCGACCCACCCACCATGTGCAAGCATATTACTAACGCCCAAGTCTCAATCCGAACACAATGCTGTCGAAAGTGGTATGACTGTCCACAGTGTGAGTATCGACGTGGAACATGAATAGGTGACGGACTATTCAGGGGGTTGGTCACAGGGAGATAATGCGCCAGCTGGAGCACGAGATCCTGGTGTCTAACAACGGATGACAACGGCTTTGATATTTGACTGCTAACACAGGCCACGAGGAAGCCGAAGACCACCCACTTCGAAAGACGACAGAAATGACCTTTGCATGCAAAAAGTGTCGAAAGGCGTTCCGAAAAGATCTCACGGACTTTGACGAAGCAGACAGCTTTTGTCCTTACTGCGACAACAACTTCATGATCCCAGCAGAAACTCCAGAGACCAAGCAGCTGGACGCGATAGCCGAGGGCACACACGAGATCCGACTTCCCGGCAGCGGAGACAAGATTCTCGATTCTCGTATGATGAGAAAGGAAGACATTCCTCAAGATCTGTGGGATGAGCTGGATAACATCTAAGACTACAGAGAAGGGATATACGCTATGGTGGGCGTAGAATACGGCCCGAGTAGTGTATCGTATTTGTTTCAGGACGGACAGGGAGTCATTTTACATATATAGACGGATCAACTTAATGAATACATGGGACATAGAAGGAGAAGAGGGTGATTAATAGCTTTGGACTAGCTACAGTACAATTAGCTAAGCTAATGTCTGTACAGTTGAATGTACAACACGGTATAATTGACCTTGTAGTGTCAACGAGGGTGTACCATATGTAAAACTATTGTATTAATCTTGTCCTGTTGGGAAGGTTGATCACCTCTCTTTTAGACCTACTTGTAGCAGTTGGAACATTGGACTGCATCTTTACGTAGGGGCAGGAAAACTTCACGTGCCATAACGATGAGAGAAGATGACAGAGCTGATAGATGGGGAGGTTCGAAATAATTTTTTTTTCCTGACACGCTCATGTTTCCCCCTTGAGCCATATGTATATTAGCTGATACTATTATATTGCCCTCAAACGTCACCAGTCTCTTTTCCATACATGCCCATTTCCGGGCTCCCAGTAATTAGTGTACCAACTGCTACGCGCGACGAAACCCTATCCTCACCGACAAGCAACTTTTCTGCGTAGAAACGTGGACTTCGCGCGACTTGCAACATACATCAACAATGTCTGGACCAGCACCCATAGACTTGGATAAGTCCAATCCAGGAGTGAGTACCGTTGCAAAACTGCCCCTTGATCCTCTCATCACGACTTTTACTAACCCCAGTCTTCCATGGTTTCCACCGTGACGACCCCAAACAGGGACACGCCTCCAGTCCAGCTGTCGACCGAAGATCTGCTCAACATCCGATCGGGCTATCTGCTTCCCGACAAGGGTCTTGGTAAGCCCAAGCAGAAGTCCATTCCCGAACTCGTCAAGAAAATCAAACATCTTTACGGGCTGAGCGACGTTTTTGAGTACTTCCTGAAGTCCAAGGGAGAGTCCGACCCCAATTACAGAAAGGCCATGGAACAGGCAAAGGAGGAGCTCGGTCTTAACAAGACCACCGAGAAACCCACCGGTGGCGCGCGACACAGAAAGACCGAGAAGGAAGAAGACGCTGAGCTGATGCAGGGAGAGGAGGAGGCCGAGAACTCGGTCGAAACCGTCTTCGAGACTTCTCCTGGCTACATTCAGGGAACTCTGCGAGAGTACCAAGTTCAGGGCCTCAACTGGATGGTCTCTCTTTATGAGCATGGTCTTTCTGGCATTCTGGCCGACGAAATGGGTCTTGGTAAGACTCTGCAGACCATCTCTTTCCTGGGATACCTTCGATACTTCCGTGGAATTCCCGGTCCTCATTTGGTCTGTGTTCCCAAGTCTACCCTGGACAACTGGGCCCGAGAGTTTGCCAAATGGACTCCTGAGGTCAACGTTCTTGTTCTTCAGGGAGACAAGGAGGGCCGAGCTCAGCTTATCCAGGATCGGCTTCTGACCTGCGACTTTGACGTATGCATTACCTCCTACGAGATGGTTCTTCGAGAGAAGGGATATCTGCGACGGTTTGCTTGGCAATACATTGTGATTGATGAGGCTCATCGAATCAAGAACGAGGAGTCTTCTCTGTCACAGATCATCCGTCTGTTCCACACCGAAAACCGACTGTTGATCACCGGTACTCCTTTGCAAAACAACCTGCACGAGCTGTGGGCTCTTCTGAACTATATTCTCCCCGACGTGTTCCAGGACTCTGCGGCTTTTGATGCCTGGTTCGGTGAAGACCAGAGTGGAGACCAGGACGCAGCCGTGAACCAGCTGCATAAGATTCTGCGGCCATTCCTACTCCGACGAGTCAAGGCCGATGTCGAGAAGTCTCTTTTGCCCAAGAAGGAGATCAACCTCTACGTTGGCATGTCCGACATGCAGGTTAAATGGTACCAGAAAATTCTCGAGAAGGACATTGACGCTGTCAACGGTCAGATTGGCAAGCGTGAGGGCAAAACCCGGCTTCTCAACATTGTGATGCAGCTGCGAAAGTGCTGCAACCATCCCTATTTGTTCGAGGGTGCCGAGCCTGGACCTCCTTACACCACTGATGAGCATCTTGTCTACAATGCTGGCAAGATGGTGATTCTCGACAAGCTTCTGAAGCGAATTCAGGAGCAGGGATCTCGTGTTCTTATCTTCTCCCAGATGAGTCGAGTCCTTGATATTCTTGAGGATTACTGTCTGTTCCGAGGTTACAAGTATTGTCGAATTGATGGTCAGACTGCGCATGAGGACCGAATCAACGCCATTGATGCCTACAACAAGGAGGGATCCGAGAAGTTTGTGTTCTTGCTGACAACTCGAGCTGGTGGTCTCGGTATCAATTTGACTACTGCCGACCAAGTTGTCCTTTACGACTCTGACTGGAACCCTCAAGCTGATCTTCAGGCCATGGATCGAGCTCATCGAATTGGACAAACCAAGCAGGTTTATGTCTACCGATTCATTACTGAAAACGCTGTCGAGGAGAAGGTCATCGAGCGAGCTACACAGAAGCTGCGTCTGGACAAGCTGGTTATTCAGCAAGGCCGATCGCAATCCAAAGTCAACAACAACGCCCAGAACAAGGATGATCTGCTTAATATGATTCAATTTGGTGCCGAGAAGGTGTTCAACCGAGGAAAGGGCGAGGAACAGGAGGAGGCTGATCTTGATATTGACGACATTCTCAAGCGAGGCCAGCAGAAGACTATGGAGCTCAACTCCCGTTACGACTCTCTTGGTCTTGATGATCTGCAAAAGTTCACTTCCGATTCTGCCTACGAATGGAACGGAGAGGATTTCAAGAAGAAGGACACCAGCAAGACTAACAAGCCCTTCGTGTGGATTGCACCCAACAAGCGTGAGCGAAAGGAAAACTACTCCATCGACTCGTACTACCGAGAAATGCTTAACCAGGGCGCTGCTGCGGGCAAGAACGCTGCGCCCAAGGCCCCCAAGGCCCCCAAGCAGCTGAACATCCAGGACCATCAGTTCTACCCCCAGCGACTTATCGACATTCAGGAGAAGGAGACTTCTTACTACCGAAAGCAAATTGGTTACAAGGTGCCTCTTCCCGATGGAGCTGAAGAAGAGCTTGAGATGCGAGAGAGCGAGCGAGATCTTGAGCAGCAGGAGATTGACAACGCCGAGCCTCTCACCGAGGAGGAAGAGGAGGAGAAGGTAGACCTGTCCACTAAGGGTTTCTCCAACTGGAACCGACGAGATTTCACAAATTTCATCCAGGCTTCGGCGCGTCATGGTCGAAACAACTTTGCTGCCATTGCCACAGAGTTCGAGGACAAGACCCAAGCCGATATCAAGAAGTACGCTGGCGTGTTCTGGCAACGATACACTGAGATCAACGGCTTTGACAGATACATTCAGCAGATCGAGGCAGGTGAGGACAAGGCCAAGAAGCAGAACCATCAAAACACTCTTCTAACCCGAAAGGTGGAGGGCTATGAGGCCCCTCTACAGCAGATGGTCATTGTCTACCCTGCAGGCCAGAAGAAAATCTACTCTGAGGACGAGGATCGGTATATTCTGGTTCAACTCTACAGGTACGGCCTTGAGACTGAGGGTGTTTATGAGATGATCCGAGACGCCATTCGAGCATCACCCGTGTTCCGATTCGACTGGTTCTTCCTGTCGAGGACTCCTGCAGAGCTTGCGCGACGAGGCCAGACTCTGCTTTCTTACGTTGGTAAAGAGTACGATGGTGCTGGCGAGAAGCGAAAATCGTCTTCCACCCCCGACGTCGAGACTCCCAAAAAGTCTGCCAAGAAGAAGAAGGCGTAGGGCATGCGACGGGTATATTATATGTATGAATGTATTTAAATTAGAATGCCTTTGGGTAGGTTGCAGGATAGGTTGCAGGGAATAAATTCCTCGTTATGTTTTTGTTGCTACCGTTCTCGGTGATAGCCTCTGAATATATTAATACTAATACCATGCAACCCAACGGTGCTGCCCTGGCGCTAAACCCAATAAATGAATGGTGTGACCATAGCAGGAAGTACCTGTACTTGTAGCAAGTGATACGAGGGAATGTTGCAATGAGTGAAAAAGAGAAAAAGCACGAGTATTTATCTATAAGTACAAGTACTTGAGACTCCTACTTCTACGAGTAGTATGTAGCTGAGGGATATCCGGCTTCTGTCTACACCCTTCAACGGTTACAAATGATAGTGTTAAATTACTTGATTAGTTGCTATGTATGTGACACACGGATCGAACACGAGTCCTCTTGCGATTGTAGAGCCTCAGCACGCTTAGGGCTTTTTGAGGAGGGTCTCGATGGTGGATTCGAGGCCGGCGGGGGTCTTGAGGGAAGCATATCGGTCGACGACGTTACCGTGCTTATCAACCAGGAACTTCTCAAAGTTCCACTTGATTCCTCGGAAGCCCAGCAGACCAGCCTTCTGCTCCTTCAGGTAGACGTAGACGGGGTCGGCGTCGTTGCCGTTGACGTTGATCTTCTGAAGAACGGGGAAAGTGACGCCGTAGTTCAGCTGACAGAAGGAGGAGATCTCGTCAGCGGAACCAGGCTCTTGGCCACCAAACTGGTTGCAGGGGAAGCCGATGATGGTGAATCCCTGATCCTTGTACTTCTGGTAGACCTCCTCAAGGCCCTTGTATTGGGGAGTAAAGCCACACTTGGAGGCGACGTTCACGATGAGCACGACCTTGCCCTCAAGCTGCTTGAAGGGGAAAGGCTCTCCGTTCTTGTCGAGTGGAGCGAGGTTGTAGAAAGCGGTATTGGTTTTCTCGGCGGACATTGTGTGTGTTGTTCGAAGTCGATTGAAAGGAAGACTGGGGTGTCTGAGGTGGAATTGAAGAGCACTGATGGTTCTCTTTATAGATGCGGCTGGCGGTACTGTGTTAAGGGTCCGCCACGAAATAGGCTTCACAACTGTAAGCATTGCATTGGGAGAGAGAGAGCAGGCTAAATGCTCAGAGCAAGGGTTAAAGGGTCAAGTGGCCCTCCTAAACCCCCAAAACATCGGTTCAACTTGCCTGCAGACCTCGTATTATTAATGAATACGAGCGGCGAATAACGGCACTGTGCAGCTACCCGAACCGAGAGCTGCGGGCCACTGTTGCCTGGCAAAAACAACCGGTGGCAGCGTCTTAACTGCGTGGCCTAGACCCCCCTTATCTCCTGGAGAATTAGGAGCATTTGTAATAGTTAGACAAAGCAAAAAATGGCATTCTCTCGTGACCCTCCCCACAGCCCGTACCGGTTCAGAACTAACACTTACTGTAAAGTAGTTACAGTGAGTTGCTGGGGTTGGTAAACCATTGAAGACCATGACAACCCATATACGGGAGCCACAGGTTGAAGCCCTTTGGAAGTGGATAGCTACAGTATAAATTGCGCAGTCGTCTGTTTTGAATCTGTTCCTTGCGGAAGTTGCTATCAACCAATTCTCCGATATCACCGATGCTGACTTAGAAAGAGCGGAGATAGACTACATGCACTCCAAGCGCCGTAAAGAGTGTCTATTCATAGAGGGTGTGATAGAGTATACAGAGTAGGAATATGATTGAGGTGATTGGAGATTGCGATGACGCTTTGCCTTGACCATACCCTTTTAATCACATGCGAAAGTGTTATTGCCCCGCCTTTCTGCATAATTACAAGGATGCATGGATGGGATGGATTGTGTTTCAGACCAGACTTTGTAGGAGGTGACAACGGGTAGCCACTGGGCACAGTATACATACTGTACAGTATGTACTGTACATTGTACGAATATATACAAGTGTATTACTCGTAGGATGCGCCGAATTGTGAAATTACTGTGTTATGTTTTTTTGCACGTCTAAAGAGTCTCAAGTAGAAAGTATCCGTCACGCCTCCCATGTGGTTCACTGCAGTATGAATCGCATAAAGCCTGGTTCACAGGTTCACTTGATGGTCTCTATTAACCATTTCTACAATACAAACAACTACTCTACAAGAACGACTTACTCTATTACCCACCCATTACAGTCATTGTCATCATCTTAAATACATAACTACGATGATCCCATCACAAACAGGTGACTTGAAACATCCTTCGTTATTCTTGAGCCGTTCCTACTGTAGCTTGCACGATGAACATATGCAAAATTATTCATGCTTAGGAACGACTGGAAACATATAGTACAAACAGTCTTATTTTGCCATGGGTTCGCTGAGAAGATGTCCCATACGCTCAATCTTGGTCCGGAGGTAGCCGTCCACCTCGTCGCTGTGAATACCCTTGGACTTGTCCTTCCAGGCCAGAGGAACCATGGGTACACGTTCCACCACGGTGACCTCCTTGTTAGGTCCCTCAACTGCGGCAATCTTGTCGGGGTTATTGGTGAGCAGCTGGATCTTAGTCTGGTCCAGATCCTGCAGAATAGCAGTTGCCAGGCCAAAGTCTCGACCATCAGCGGGATGTTTGAGCATCAGGTTGGCCTGTACAGTGTCAGCACCGAGATCCTGCAAGTTGTATGCCTTGAGCTTCTCCCCCAGACCGATTCCTCGTCCCTCCTGTCGCAGGTAGACAATGACACCGGAGTTTTTGTTTCCCATAAGCCTGGCTGCCTCGTCAAGCTGCTCTCCACAGTCACACCGGGCAGACCAGGCTGTCTCACCAGTGTAGCACTCGGAGTGGATTCGCACCAGGGTCGTGTCTGGAGCCTTGGAAGCGGGCTCTGGGGTTCGGGTGGAGGGGACTCCTTCCTTGGAAGACTGTCTTCCAGGGAAGAGTCGGCCTGTGTAAGCCCCTCGGGTCATTCTGTCCATCTCAGTCTCGCCTTCTCGTGGCCGGTCCAAAGACTTTGATCTGATGTGGTTTCCGAAAACAATAGCCAGATGTTCCTTCTTGTCGACATTGTTGGTGTACAGATGAAGGAAGATCTCGGTTCCGTTGGTGGTGGGGATTCTGGCTCGCACCAGACACTCGACCTCTGGGAGTGTGGCCGAGAGCTTGAGTACTGGTGCTCCCGACTCTTCTTCTGTGACGGGGATAGCGTCGGGGGTTCCCACCTGAGACTCCGTTGGCGTGAAAGTGGGCGAAACGAGATCGATCTGCGACACCTCTTCGGAGGTATCGGGAATATCAATAGGCTTGCTCATGAGGTGTATGCAGGAAAGTAGTCTCTGTAATTATCAGCAGTATTCTTGCTGATTTTGATTTCGGGGGTTATGCCGTTCAACTGCCGAAGTGTGGAGTATAGTCCGAGTCGGTGGCTTGGCAAGTGAGTCGAGTAATTTGAGATGGAGTATCACAATCTAGCGCCGATTCCAGGAATATTTCGGTAGTGCCGGTGATGCTGGGCCTGTTTCTTAGTCCTCGAGTGTTTCGCGGTGGTGTTGAGTAAGTTGTAATGTCTGATCCTGCGGAATCTGGGGTTGGATTAGGTGATATGGGAAAGCGCGGTTACGGTTATTTTTCAGATGCTGCGTTGGGACAACAGTCTACCGCTTGGTGGGGGTCTTTCTCTGCGTCGTTATCCACTCTAAATGCTGATCTGTGATGAGACAAGTGTGGTCTTGACGACGAAGGAGAAAATATGTGGTGTCACATATATATATTGCGGATCAGTAAGCGTCTCTTGTTATTACATCCCCTCAGTCACCATTTGGTCAGTTGAGTTTATCACGCCATTAGATGAATGTTCGAGAACACCTACAGCTAAGCGGCAGAATGGGTCAATTAGTCACCTCTGACAACGTTCACCGTAAGGATATATTACTAACATGTGGCAAATTTGTAAGCATGCCGAGGTACAGCATACATGGGAGCCGTGATAAGTGAGCTTTAAAGGAGGAATGCCAGGGCTGACACCACTACAAGTAGCCAACATATACCGTTGTGCTCGCATCTCCAATGTCTACCTAAAAATACTGTATCGTACATCACATGACATTTAAAGCCGAGTCCTGTGTAAAAAGCGCGGAAGGCCCTGACAAAGCTTAGATGTCTCCACTGGCGATATCGGAGTTGTCCAAACGAGCTTGGCTAGAGCGATACGACCGTGATAGCGCACGTCAGAAAGGTGGAGGCGCAATAGCAGAGGTGCTCATATCTGGATAATCTCTTAGTCGCCCTGATAAGGTATCAAAACAGTGGATCCATGCCTCCTTTCCTTTGTTTTATAAAACGCAGACCTCCACCTCTTGTGTCGCTGTCTAAAACTTTCGTTTACCCACCTTTCAAGCCGTCCCTCATTCTGGTAAGACAACCTGCTTTATATTCCACGGCCCGGCTATGATCGGTAACTCCAAAACCACCCACACACCGTGTGTACGTGTGCAGGTGGTCCGGGTAACTGGAAGCCAAAAGCTCGGTCTCTCGAAAGTTAGAGTGTCGTTTACAGTATGTGCTGGTATTGTACGAGTGCTCGCGTCCGGGTAACGACCCATAGGCGCTTGTTGCCTCCTCCGAGGATCGTCATCAAGGAACAGTTTCGACACTGCATAAGATTGAAGCGTTAAAGAGACGCTCTTGTTAGTGTATAGCCATATAACCTGCTATTCTCCGTCTTGTAGCAACCCAGGAACATCGGCCAAGGAAAAAACCGGTTCTTATAGTTGATGTTTTGACACAAGGCTGGGTTTATGACTGCCTATCTCTTGTTCCCCTCAGGCTCATGCCGAGGGGGAGGGTTTGCCGCCGTATTCCTCTAACCATTGACTCAGACTCAAACCGTGAGGTAAACAGTCATTGCACAAGCTGGTGTGAAAGCCATAATATTAGCCACCGTGAACCGCAGTGTCCAGACCTTTGTCCATGGACTACTTGTAGGTGGGCAGCGCTTTTGACGTCAACGCATTCTTGTAAGAATTCTCATTTGGCGTTGCATCAGACCCCTTATATGCGACTCTCCCCGTATACACGGCACATGCGCCAGTATGCTCGAGAGCTGTGAGCGTTTGTTGCTTGCTGCTCGTTTCCTCGTTTCTCGCTTCCGCTGAACAAACTGAGACTCCATCGGAACCTTGGACGGAGCTCGTACTCGTAGATCTTCAATTGAGGAAATCCTGCCATGAGTCACACTACGTTAGGCCTGCTGGTTCCAGCGGTTTGCATCAGTCTCGGAACATTGTTGCAGTACCAACAATACGCTACAAGTAACAGTGAAGTTCTAAAAATCATGTCGCGTTAACTGCAGTCCGAAGAGCCGAGATCTTCAATCTGTGGAGGTAACAGTTTTGACCCAATAAAAACGCTTCCTCGCAAAGTTTGGACCCTAGTACACGCTTCCTGCTGATCTTTCTAATGTTGATTTATCTGATTAAATGCAAACCGTGGAGGTTGGCTTTTTCACCTGCCCTGAAAGCTACGAGTAGATCCTCGGCCTTCTCTTTAATGCAATGGTCATTAGGGCCACCAAGGTCAGGAACCTTTAGAGCTATTTTCGAACCCCCGCGAACTACATCTCTGTCACTCTTGAGAACGGTCCCCAACAACGGCTGTAGGCATTGCCGAGCCATGAATTCTGCTGGTCAATTGCCAAGAAGGGGCGCTGAGAGTTTGGTACCTGGTGGCACGCTTGTCTCAAGACCCGCGCCCGAAAAGAGTGTGCCCCTTTGTATGCCTGCAGAAAAAATATGGAGGCTTTCACATAGCAAGGTGCACCACTGATTGGTTCCAGTTTCTCGCGTTTTAACAGGTAGTGTGTTATTGTAGCTGCATCTGGAGTACACTTACACGGCGGTGGGCGGGGATGTTTCAAAACAACAGTCTTATCTGGCCAATTGAATCTGCGTTCTACCCGTCTTCTCAACTTAGCGATCGATTTTTTTCTTTCCGCGCCTACCGTAATTTCCTTGTAATTCTTTCTCACTCGTTTTGTCTTTTTCGGTTGTCAATCGCATCATTGTGCATCCCACACGAGAAATCAACACAACCGCATCTGATAATCATTCCCAGGAAGGAAAAATAACGCATTCCAGGAGAAACAGCACTGTTTGTGGGTGTAATTGGTATTCGTAATGAAGGTATCGCGTCATCCTTCTATCTACAACAACTACAGAGTCGACATATATACCTACAACCCCAACTTTCGCAGCTGTCTTGTATGGTTTTGGATACACGGACCCACCGACACTTTTTACCCCGATGCCTTTCTTTCTCTGCTTTCACGTTTCTTTAGACTTTCAATCAACGCATGCAGATGTGAGGCTACACATACATTTCGGTTCATCTGGTGGTAATCGATGTTCCCACACAAGACAGACTATTATCAAAAACACATTCATTGAGATCTGCTAGTAAATACGATGAAAATACCAACACCCTGAAGTATCGTGACTATTTTACTTACTCAGATCTGTTCGCCCCTGAATATAACCATGTAAGCTCCTCCGTGTACAGCATCCCATGCACGGTACCTTAGCCAAGGCTAGACGGAAGTCTAATAATACGCCCATGCCTAATAAGGGAACACAGACATTCATCTTGGGAAGATCGATCGTCCTTTTGTGTTCTGTCGCTGTCTACTTAAATACCTACTTTGCCCCCCCCATCTTAGTTTTTCTTTCCTTACATAGCTTTCGCACATTACACAAATGCTTTTCAAGTCTGTTGTCGTCTCCACCCTGGCCGCCGCTGCTCTGGCCCAGAAGAACACCACCGACGGTGTCACCGGCAAGCTCGGCGATGCTGCCATCATCAACGACAACCCCGTTGGCGAAGTCTACGAGGTCGTTTTTGACAAGGAGGGAACCGTTAAGGGAAAGATCACCTTCACTGCTGCTAAGAACGGAACCGGTGTTGATGTCTCGGTCGACCTTGAGGGTAAGTTCGACGGCGTCGAGGGTCCCTACCCTTACCACATCCACGCCCTGCCCGTTCCCGCCAACGGCTCCTGCGCCGCCACTTTGGCTCACCTTGACCCCTACCAGCGAGGTCAGAAGCCTGAGTGTGACGCCTCCAAGCCAGAGACTTGTGAGGTTGGTGACCTTTCCGGCAAGCACGGCAAGATCCCCTCAGCCAACGGTTCCACCACCCACTTCCACACTGAGTACACCGAGCTCTACGCTTCCACTAAGGACGGCATTGGTGCTTTCCTCGGCAACGTCTCCGTCGTTATCCATGCCCCCAACACTTCCCGACTTGCTTGCGCTAACATTGAGCTCAAGAAGGGCTCCGCAGTTGCTGGTGGAAACTCCACCTCCAACCACACCGCTTCTGGCAAGCCTTCTGGAACTGCTGCTGCCAACGCCAACGGTGCTGGTATCTCTGGTGTTTCTCAGATTGTTGTCGGTGGTGCCGCCATTTTCGCCGCCGCTGCTCTTCTCTAATTTATGTATGTAATGACTCAGATAGATGACCATGAAAAAATGAAACACTTGCTGTTCTAATCCGAGATGTGTGTGATGTCACAGCATGTACAGTAGACACTTACAGGCTGTTGTGTGTGAGAGAATGTAGGGCCACCACCAGGTCCAATGGTATCGTCATGTGCTTGTATACATGTAGGGAATCTTACTTTGCGGGGGTATCACAATCATGATGTGATGATGTTGGTGTGCAGTGATCTTGGCAGGGTCAAGTCGAAATGTGGCCAAGAAGCGCAGTTGCAGGTATCATGTGTAATATGTGTTCTGGAATGTGCACAGGCCAAGGGCCAGTCAGGCTTATATATAAATCTTCAATTTGCGCACTAATTTGCTCATGGCTTGTAAATGTGCTCGCAATGGTCGTCTTATTTGCTCAGTCGCGCAGAGTGAAGCACACTTTAAAGTGAGTGTGAGAGTGGGACAGGGGAGAGATCTACACAGTATGTACTGTAACCGACTTTAATGTTTTCTGCGGTTCCTTGGTGGTTGTGGAGTCTTCTTGCAGTTGACGCTGAGATTTATTGAAGAGTGGCAACGGAAGAAGCAGAGGTGCATTATCGTTGGTTCTGAGTCTTGAGATGTTGTATTGAAGTGTTACCAAGGATACCGTAATGAGAACAGTGTTTCCGTTTGTTTGTTTTTTAATTAGCGACTTGTAGTTATGTGCGTTCTTGAGATGACTAAGAAGTTCTCAGTGTGAAGTTGTACAAGAATCGGTACCGGTCCAGTAGTTGCAGCTTAGCGACAAAATCGAGAAAATGCCGTCATGGCTAGGTCAGTGAACATCGATTGAGAGCTCGGTCGGCTTCGATGTCGAGTGTCACTGGTTCTACGAGGCCCATGCCCTCTTTTAAGCCCTTTCATTTGGGACCTACGGAAGTGCCGAAATTTGGGTTCAATACTCACAACCTGGGAGATGCATCGATCCATTATCGAACCTTGCAGTCGTTCTGAAAGCTTCCACTTACGAACAACAGAACAACTATCAAAATGACAACCACTCTAGTAAAGCAATGGCTTGATCTCGACCAGAACCCCGTCACCCGAAAGCAGATTGAGGATCTGCAGACCGCCAATGACACCAAGCAGCTGGAGACTCTGCTCAGCAAGCGGATCTCATTTGGAACTGCTGGACTTCGTGCTCGAATGGAGGCTGGATTCGCGCGAATGAATGACGTGACCGTTTTGCAGGCCTCTATTGGACTCGCCTCCTACGTAGATCGAGAAGTCCCCGACGCCACCTCCAAGGGTGTGGTCATTGGCCATGATCATCGGCACAACTCCGAACAGTTTGCCAAGCTCACAGCCCTGGCCTTCGTCAACAAGGGCTTCAAGGTGTACCTGTTCAAGGGCCTTGTCCACACACCCATCGTTCCTTTCGCCATTGATGCCCTTGGAGCCTCTTGTGGTGTCATGGTGACCGCATCCCACAACCCCGCGGCTGACAACGGCTACAAGGTCTACTGGGGAAACGGATGCCAGATTATCCCTCCCCATGATACTGGCATTGCCGCCGAGATTGACGCTCTCGCTGACAAGACCACCAAGTTTGAATGGGACCTGTCAAAGTTGGACAAGCTCATTGAGGGAGAGACTATCGACAACCGAACAGAGATGCAGCAAAAGTATAACGACAACCTAAAGAACCTGGTGCACCACAAGTTTGAGCCCTCCGGCCCTCTGGCTTCGGGTGTCGTCTACACTGCCATGCATGGTGTCGGCTACCTGCCTTCTATTGAGGCATTCAAGCTCTTTGGCATTCCTCTGGAAGATGTTTTCTCTGTTCGAAAGCAGCAGGAGCCCAACCCCGATTTCCCCACAGTAGCATTCCCTAACCCCGAAGAGCACGGCGCGCTCGATCTCGCTATGAAACTCGGTGATGCTCAGGGGGCTGATCTCATTGTTGCTAACGATCCCGATGCTGACCGATTCGCTGTTGCTGTCAAGGAGAACGGAGATAAGTGGGTGCAGCTCACTGGAAACCAGATTGGTATCCTGTTTTCTGCTTACCAGTGGGATCAGTACAAGAACTCTGGCAAGAAGATTGCGATGCTCAACTCCACAGTCTCTTCTCAGATGCTGAAATTCATGGCTGAGAAGGAGGGCTTCCTGTATGAAGATACTCTTACTGGCTTCAAGTGGATCGGAAACCGAGCTATTGATCTCGAGAAGGAGGGCTACACTGTGCCCTTTGCCTACGAGGAGGCTATTGGATATATGTTCCCCGGTGTACATGACAAGGACGGCGTGAGCGCGTCACTCGTCTTCCTTCAGCTGGCTCAGGCCTATGGAGGAGGCGCCAAGCTTATTGAGAAGCTCAACTCTCTCTATGACAAATACGGCCATTTTGCTGAGAAGAACGGCTACTATATTGCCAAGACTCCTGAGCTCACCACTGAAGCATTCAAGCATGTTCGATCCTACTTCAAAGGTAGATTTCAGAAGGGCGACTACCCCAAGACCATTGGTCCCTTTGATGTGACCAGCTGGAGAGATCTTACCACTGGTTACGACTCCACCACTCCTGACCACAAGCCCACTCTTCCTGTTTCTCCATCTACTGAGATGATCACTGCCACTCTGGCCACTCACGATAACCCCGATGAGTTTATTAGATTCACTGCTCGAGGTAGTGGAACTGAGCCCAAGCTCAAGATTTACATTGATGCTAAGGCCGCCTCCACTGAGCGAGCTCAGGAGCTTGCCCAGGAGACCTGGGATGCTCTGGATGAAGAGTGGTGGAGACCTGAGGAAAGCGGACTCCAGAGAGTCCACTAAGAACCTACCGATGTACTGGTTTTATTGCTCTTATCGTCTGCACGAGTAGAGTATATACACCTATGCTATTTTATATTTGAATTGGGCACTGTGCGTAGATGAGACGGGGAAGAATCGATATGATCGAGGAAGCTTTTTTTGGCCATTAGTTGAGAATTGAGAAACAGCGGGATCCCATGCTTCTTGTATCTATTACTTAGGTGTAGCTACTGTATGGCACGCCACACTCCCAATATTATGTCAGTTTCGTATAGGGGCCTCCAACAGCTCTTGGCATGCAGCTCTCATCGCATAGCGATACTCACGGGTAATGGAGCTGCAGCGTCTGTTATCTCTCTGTAAGCACGTTCATAATTCGCAATAATGATACCGGATCAGGCCCTAATGTAATACCCTCATTGAAAAAAGTTTGAGGGGCGCTTTGTTCCCCCTGTCTCAGTGTCATTTGAGCGCGTAATCAGCAAGTTCGGACCTCACCTTACAACAGCAGCTCTGTATGTTCTTCACTTGTCGTTATACCTCAATGGTACACATCTTAACGAGATGGTTAGGCATACTCAGTGGTAGCTACATTCGGTAGTCGTACAGTATAAATGCTCCAAAGATGGAGCAGACAACCCAAAATAGAGATCGTACTTGAGTTGTTTACCATCAACGCGAGAATTGCGACCAGAGTGGTGGAGGAACCTAAAGAGGACAGTGAACCGAGGTACAGTGTGCAAGTACTGGTACATTGTATGTGAAAGGGGTCCATAGGTTACTTGTGTTAATTACCAATATCTAATAATGGTTAGTTCTGTATATTCCCCGGTGATAGACATCCTTATACATGCACTGTTTCTGGGGTAGGGTGTGTGAGAGTTGGGCTAAACCGACATGCCCACGAACCTGAAACATTAAAAACGGGAGGACAATCTCAGGAGCGAACATTTCCTCATACAATTACAAGGCATGGTAGCGGCAGTACTGTAGTAGCAGCAGTCTTTTGAATTCACTCAAGTAGGCTTTACGCGAGTCTTTTTTTTTTGGTTGCATCAATACAAGCCTTTTCTATTGTTCTGGGCCGCGTTTTAGGAGCCTCTTCAGCCGAGCAGTCTGTTGGACTGGCCAGATATGGACAACTGGGAAGAAGATGAGCACTTGAGAGAGCTGTCATGGTCTTTGTTTCTCACGCATGAGTTCGCACGTAAAATCCACGTGTCCGACGCAGGTACGCCCTAAGGTTACCGCCAGTGTAAACAAGAAACTCCTTGGTGCCTCGGAAACTCCATTTAAGAGAAAATGAGCTGAGCAGGTGGGGTTCCGGGACTGATACCCACACTCTGGTCCAATAAAAATATCAGGGTCCATAAATCTGATATTCCGAAACTGGCCACGTGGAGTTTGGTGACAAGGTTCTACTAATGAGACATGCATTAAGTTCTCAGCCTGGATTGCGGTCTTTCGCGCCATAACATAATACTTGCATATCCCCCACGGCTAGCATTGAGCTCTTTCGCTTATCCACTTACAGTAGCTAGGCACCGACGTCCTCTCCATCGCCACACGACACACGGCTTCCCTTCATTTCTGCATCACGCCTCGAGATGATTTCGAGAGACAAAAAGCCCAACGAGCTGCCCAAGTACGAAAAGACTGGTGGAGTCGACTACAGAACCGATTTTAAGCCAAGAAAGCCGTCGCCATTATCACGACCAAACCTGCAGGTCCCACAAATCACAAAGCTCCGTCTAGCTGCTGTTTTTGTGGCTGTGACGTTGATTGTGTTCCTTTTTGGTTCGCACCACGAGGTCAGCTACTCCGACGTGCTTCAATCGGTACAGGGATACAAGCAGTACGTGTCGGATTCGATAAAGCAGGGATCCATAAGCTCACAGAGCCCTGCTGAGGCTCACAGAAAGCCCCTTGGTGAGGTCAGCTTTGTCGATCTACGTGACGCAGCCGGTGACTGGAGCAAAAACAGTCCCCTGAACCAACGCGTTTTGGTGTGCATGCCCCTGCGAAACGTAGAAAAGGTGGTTCCTATCATGGCCTCGCATCTCCGAAACCTCACATATGACCACAACCTAATTGATCTCGCTTTTCTCATCTCGGACACGGATGACAATACC
The DNA here is from genome assembly GCF_001761485.1 of Yarrowia lipolytica. Lineage (NCBI taxonomy): Eukaryota > Fungi > Ascomycota > Dipodascomycetes > Dipodascales > Yarrowia > Yarrowia lipolytica. The sequence goes on along the minus strand of NC_090774.1, from coordinate 279,398 downwards.
GTCAATGTGCTGGAGGATGAGATCAACTCGATCCAGAGCGACGCCGACCCCAAAATGCCTTTCAACAAGATCACCCTTCTGTTCCGTGACTTTGGATCTGCTGTCGGTACAGACTTCTCTGACAGACACGGCGTTGCTGTCCAAGGTGTTCGAAGGAAGCTCATGGGCCGGGCCCGAAACTGGCTCCTCTCTTCTCTGCTGGAGCCCACACATTCCTGGGTCTACTGGCGTGATGCCGACATTGAGACCTCACCTCCCACCATCATCGAGGATCTGATGAAGCATAACGTTGATGTCATTGTTCCTAATGTGTGGAGACCTCTGCCTGATTGGCTGGGAAGTGAGCAGCCCTACGACCTGAACTCGTGGCAGGAGTCCCAGCCTGCCCTTGATCTCGCTGCTACACTGGACGAGGATGAGGTCATCGTGGAGGGTTACGCTGAGTACCCTACGTACCGGCCCCATCTGGCATACGTCAGAAACGCTGACGGTAACCCTGATGAACAGGTTGATCTCGACGGTATTGGAGGTGTTTCCATTCTCGCCCGATCTCGTGTGTTCCTGTCAGGTGCTCACTTCACCGGTTTCACTTTTGAGAACCATGCTGAGACCGAGGCTTTCGGAAAGATGTGCAAGAAGATGGGCTTCACTGTACGAGGGCTGCCTCACTACACCGTTTGGCACATGTACGAACCATCAGAAGATGATCTCAAGGAGATGATGCGACGAGAAAAGGAAGAGAAGGAGAAGGAGAAGCAGGAGAAGGGAACCACCGAAAACAAGGATCTTGAGGTCAATGAGGCTCCTGAAGTCAAGGAACTTGAGGCTTAACACATTGACATTGAATGGCATGAATGACTATGCCTTGATTAGACTAATATAGAAAGGTTGGGAATGTATTTAATAGACGAACTGTTCTATCTTAGTGATGAATACGAACCTTATTGTAGGTGCTAATACAAGCGGGTGTAGGAAAATCTAACATTGATATTGTGTTTGTCTAAGACTCTATGAACTCCTCCTACTTGTAGTCAGACTCTCTTTATGGATGCAAATGGAGACGCAATGGCCTTCAGGATGTAGATGGCCGGATAACAAATGAACCGAATAACGGCACATGCAAATTCAACAATGATTATTGCCTGATAAAGCAACCAAATAAACACTAGCAGCTCTACCACAGCAATAACAATTGCCAAATTGGGATATTCAGACTTTCTTGCAGTTTCGACAGGCTCCATGACTACTTTGACAATGACATCGAGAGACGGGATCGAGTTATACAGGTGGCGCATGATCTTGCCATAGTCGGTTTGACTCTTCTTACTAGATCGCTTCATCTTGCGACGGCTGCTTGAAGGTTTATCCAAAGCAGACAGCTCTAGGATGTCAATGGGCGGACTCGAGTTTCGAGAAAGGTGAGACGGGTAGGGCACCGTCTTGGATTGTGGGTTAGTGGGTAGCATCGCAGGTGACATTGTCGGTGACTTTTTGGATGTCTTGGACTTGGAACGATGATGCTTGCTGTGTGTAAAATGGCCCGCGGTCAGAGGGTCGATCGAGCCATCTACCATCATCATGCCATCAATTCCATCAATTCCAATGCCATGAAGGGAAGGCGAAGCACTCCTGCTCTTCTTTGAATTGGACTTCCTTTTGGGCACCTTTGAATCACCCGGTTCCAAATCAGCTGCAAACTCTTCTTGTTGTCGTTGCATCATAAGGTCATACTCAGCAGACTTGTCGAGCTGAGTTCCAGCTGGGGGTATCTGTATATGAGCCACAGTTTCGGGGTAGTGGTATGGAAGTGGGTATTGTGGTGAGAACGCTACGGCTGAGGGTTGCGTTTCAACAGGCAGAGTCCCTGCTTGCATTTGTTGGTAATGCTCCTCGTACATTTGGGAGTTTCCGTTGGCCGCTTCATCTGCCAGAATGTCATTGATGAGGTCTTGTTTGCTCTCTTTGGTCTTCAACAGTTTGGACACCTTTGCCATGAACCCAGACTCGGAGTCGTCACCAGCAATAGAGCCGTCAGGGGAGACTCGGCCTCTTGTGAATATCTTGGAAGACCTCTTCGATGATGAGGTCCGCTCCATGGGTTCGGATTCGATCTCAGATCTGGGAATTGGATTGGATCTGGGCATGGTCCCTGGGATAACAAGAGAGTCGTCATCAGATGCAATAGCCTGTTCAGATCCAACTTGATCTGCATACAAGCCTTTCATATCTGGTCGCGCTCCTGATCCAGAATGCTTGCGGAACTCAGACATGAACACAGAACGACCATCATCAGAAGTGACGGTGGATGATCTGGCTCTGGTTCGTTGGGATGGCTGCCTTGAGATGGCAGGAGACTCCCTGGGAGAGAATCTCCGGTTGCTGATTGTTTGAGGTGGCAACATTGGACTTCGTGGTGAACGAGGCGATGTAGATCTCTGTGACTTATGGTGTATTGAGTTGTTGAAGGAAGGATACGGCAACTGATCCCACTCTGCGGTTGCGGGCAAGGTCGAAACTGAAGTGTGTCTGTTACTCTCAGCTGCTGCTGGTGATGAGAGTCTCGGAGTGGAGTAGTGGTTATTGTTGGCTTCACCTGGAGAGCTCGTAGGGTTGCTGGAATCCGATCCTGGATAGGGTTTATAAGAAGCCATTTTGCGCAGGAACGGCTTTCATGTTCTTGGGGGATAATCGTGTATTGAGTTTTGGACTCTGCACTCTGGAGAAAATGAATACCCTTTTGTTTCAGATGAGACGTTGCCGACGATGGATATGTAGGTTGGTTTCAGGTGTGCTATGCTGAAGGAAGTGTACTGCGAGGTTTGATCCCCTGGTGCTTGGGATATGTGACGTATTAATAACTGGGAAAACGTTTTCAGCTGTCTATTCCCCGAAACTGGAGTGCAGCGTATCGTTTTGTCCTTTATCGTAGGGCTTTGTGTGGCATGTAGCTTGTTTCGTTGTTTTTGATAACCGTTTGTGCGGTGAGTCGTGTAGTGGCGAAAAGAGTGGGATTATTATTAGAAGATCTGCTAATTAATACGGATATCCGAGGTGTCAATTGAGCTAACATTACGGACTACCGCACGACGTGCATCTACCGTTTATGTACATTGCTATCTGTCAGTAGTTACTTGTAGTTGTCAGGTGTGCAGCAGTAGGCCATGGAGTTAAAAGAGTGCACAAAGGTGTGCATGTGAGCTGCATCCTGCTGACCCAATCTGGAGCACCATACATGATCTACAATGATTTGCCATGGGCAAGCCATCAGGAAACTCGAAAACGCCAAGAGAGAGGCTGTCAAGTGAATTATTTTTTTGGAGCAGCTGTTGGGGTAAACTCCCCTTACCCCACATCCGGTACTTTTGCGTGAGATCTCATTATTCTCTACAGACCATCCACGCATAATATCTTGTCAGACACTTGCGGCCACATGACCAAAGACACATGCAGAAGCCTTTTAGTGTTCGTCTCTGGTACAAATCAGTGCAGTTTTTGGACCTCGTCATTGGGGCTTGGAGCTACGTCTCATTTAGAAGCTGGGGGCTGATCGGAAATATGGACGAAACATAATGTCTTAATTGCACACTGAACTAGACCGGCTATTGGACTAAAGGTAAGTTCATCGAGTTTCCGCAAAACGACAACTTGTAAGTATGTTCTAGCTTCAAGGCATCCCCTGAAAGCGGACGTCCTGACACTCAGGTGGGTCACAGTTACGAGAATAGCGAAGTTTTTGAAGCTTGGTGTCTCATTTTAAATTTAGTTAGACCTGGAATTCTGTTACAGTACAGTACAAGTGGCTACTTGTAGCTCATGATGGAACCCGAGGCTCACATAAAAACAGATGTCACAGTGCACACAGTGCACCACACATAGCCTCTTGATAGCACCCTCATGCCGCACTAGAGAAACTTTGTGCGCAGTATAACCCAGATACCGAACTTATCGGGAGTCGGTAATAATCTTCAGGAATAACGTACTGTATTTCTGAGCAATATTTCGTCCGAGTTTCTGCCGCTCCATTTCCCTTAGCTCTACTAGCTCTCACATAATTGCGCGGTTTCAACCCCACATGAAAGAGGCAACTTCATGCAACTATTTTGGTTGTGAATTTGTAGCAAGTTCCATCAAGTGGCTACAAGTACATACTGTAGCGCGTATCTATGCCATGAAGTTTACCTGCCGAGCCGAGCACGTAAGAGGATAATTGTTGCTTCTTGGTCTCACAACTAGAACAATCACCTGAAGGCAAGTGGGCTCAATGAAGCGGATGAAGGCCCCGTTGTGGGGAAGATAGCGGCTACTAGGTTCGATTGCCGATCCCACTCACCCGTTAAACTCATGGCACGTTGGACTTTTAGCTTCCTGTCTTTGCAAAGAGGATGATGACGTATGTTGGTCAGAGTAAACGTGTTGAGCCGCACTGTCAACGTATTGTACTCATCCTTGTATAATATTAGAATTTAGTGCAAAAAGTGCAAGCCTTCCGGGACATGTTCTCCTGCGTACTGCAGTGACTTGTCTCAGTATCAGTGGTTTCCATACACGCTATTGGCCAGGTCAGTGTAAAATTTTGTGACGGAATAGGCGTAGCCCAAGCACTTGATAATCCTCCCAAGCCCCAAGTGGCCTTATTTGTGCGTCTCTGATGCACAAAATTAGCAACCTCCAAACTTTATTTGACTCAGGGTGGCCGATTTGATTGGCTGAATTTACAGTGACTGTCTAGAGTAGGGGTTTTGTAGGGGGACGGAGAACATGATTCTTTCCGTCTGTTGGATAGCAACAATCACGTCTATTGTAGTATAGTAAGTGCTGGGGAGGTTTAGTTCAAAAGAGGTTGGCCCCAAAGATACATGCACATGACCCATAGACCAAGACACGTCAATTGTGACTGTGCCAACCCGTATCTCCAATAGCTATGTTCTGATAGCTACTGTAGCTATCAACTCACATCCACTCAGATCACCTTACCTGAAACAGCGATGCTCAACAATCAAGAGAGGCGGAAGAGGAAGCAGTACCCACCAGAGAGCCTCTACAAAGCCTGCATGGAGGTGATCAGGACCAACTCAACTCACAAAGCAGCAGGCAAAAAATGGAACGTTCCTGATTCTACCGTCTCGTGGAGGATCCGTCTACTGAAACAACATGGTTCTCTACAGCCCGACTGGATCGAGAAGATGAGAATTTCCTACAAGGAATTGGCGCTTAAAATGAATTGGGCTCATAGCAACAATAAAAAATTGTCAGAGGCTCACGAGCGGGGTCTGTTGGACCACGTTAAATTCCAACACTCCATTGCCAGACCCGTCAAGCTAAAGGACATCTCAAAGATTGCCAACTACCTGCTCAAAGCGAACGGCAACACTGAAACCGTGGGCAAGAACTGGGCTTCCAACTTCGTTACTCGTCATAATCTTCTCGAAGTCAAGCGGCCCGTGTCTTTGGAACAAGCCAGAATCGATGGCACGACACACGATAAACTCGAAGAATTCATTACAACTATCACCTCCCAGACTCTGGAGGAGGTCCTTCCAGAGAACCGCTGGAACATGGACGAAACTGGGTTCCAACAAGGAGAAGGAAGAGGCGGACAAGTGGTTGGACTCAGGGGTGAACCTGCCATTCAATCTGTCACTGGCAGAAGCGCAACTACAACGGTTATTGAAACAGTCTCGGCAACTGGAAAAAGCACGAGGGCCTTGGTGATCTTCAAGGGAAAAACCGTGCAGGGTCAATGGTTTCCGAAGGGATCTCGTGCGGAAGATTACAAGGACATGGTGTTCGAATTCTCAGATTCTGGCTTCACGAACAACAACACTGCCTGGAAATGGTTGACGCAGGTTTTTATTCCTGACACGATGCCGAAAGACAAATATGGGAACGACGCCCCTCATATTCGTCGAATACTCTATATGGATGGGCATCACAGCCACACGCAGAAGAGGTTTCTCCTGAAATGCATCGAGCACAACATCACTACGGTTCTCTTACCACCCCACACCAGCCACATTACCCAGCCGCTTGATGTGGGTGTGTTCAGCTCCATGAAACATTGGTACAAAGACTTGGCTGGCAATGAGGGAAAGGTGGGAAACCTCACTGACGCAGGGCCGCACGTATTCTTGACTGTGATCAACGAGGTGCGTGAGAAGGCTCTTACCGAGAGCAACATAGCGTCTGGATGGAGAGCCAGCGGACTGTGGCCACTCGACCCCGAAAAAATTCGCTCCAATCCGAGGCTGATTCGTGAGAATGGAAACAAGGAGCCGCTCGGAGCTGTGAGGCAAGATTACACCTCTCAAGACACGGTTAGAGCAATCTTTCCGATCAACACACCAACTCCCGCTGTCCCCGATATGCCATTGCAGCCAAGCCTGGAAGAGCTTGAAAATTCCATTCATGACGACACCCATGATGAAACGTACAAGTGTACCAGCGAGTCTGAAAGTGACGGCAGTGGCTCTAGTGATTCTAGTGACTCTGACGTTAGTGCCTCTGACATTATTGTCAACGATGGTGCCATGGACGCCAGCGATTACGAGTTCTTAGCAGCTGTGAACGAGGAACTATTGGAACGTCAAAACAACGCCAACCAGGTTGACGCTGACGAAACACTCGGCTCACAACAGGCTTTCCACAACTTTTCCAGCTCGCACTGGCATCACGACGATTGTATTGAGAAGATTTTCTGCAAAGAAACGTACCCGCCCATGGAGAATCCACCTACAGGTGGAAACGCCCTTCTTACATGGGCTCATAGCACGCATCCCGCGATGCGAGATTTCCTCATTCACGGCTTAAAGCCATTTGTTGAGATGATCGATAGACTGGTGGGTGACTTGTATCACATGCAAGAGGATGCCACTATGCGACAGCACGAAATCGACATCGTCAGAAGCAAAACGAAGAGAATCAGAGTAAACCGAAGCGCACCTGATCAAGTAATTTCGAGCCAGGACGTTTTCGCAGCCATTGGCGCCAGGGAAGACCGCGGCAACGCTAGGCGAGAGCGATCAGCACGGTCTACGGGGGAGGAGCCCACACAGGAGGAGCCCACACAGGAGGAGCCCACACAGGAGGACTCTACACGACAGCAGTCTACACGACAGCAGTCCACACGACAGCGGTCCACACGACGTGCCGGTCCCTTTTCGAAGGTCCCACCCTCGCTATTTGCTGACAGTCCCACCTCTGACACCAGCTCGGGGCCACAAGACGATAACTGTCCCAGTTCTGACTCTCTTATGCTGTCCGACTGAGTGCCTCCATTGTAGCCTAGCGCGCTAGGCGTGTTGAGTTTCGGCCAATGTGGTTTTTTAGTAATTTGAGTTTTTCTTTGTCAACTACCCATGTACAGATGCTGCAAAGCCTCAATACTCACAAAAAACGGGGAAAATGAGTGATTTATCGTCGTTGTAAAATTGGGCCACGTCATGAAGGGGGTTTTCGTACTTAATTAATTAGCTATGACTATCGCGAGATGTTCAATTTCACCGAAATAAGATTAGGCTATACATGACTCTCTGAAATAAGGCCACTTGGGGCTTGGGAGGATTATCAAGTGCTTGGGCTACGCCTAATACTCTAAAAATTCGAAATAATGAGGAACAGTATTATTACCCCATACCCCTACATTCTGCGAGTACTGTATGTACGGTGGTGTGGTATGATACCTTGGGGAGCTCATACATGTGGTCTCATTCATTAAGCGTATTGATTAACAAATTACTCGTGTAATAAGTACTTGTATTGTATAAGTACAATTTATTGAAAGTTTGACAGATTTACTGATGTGGAAACACACCAGTATCAAAATATTTCTTAGAAGCTTGGGGTGCGGGGTGTCATCAGGACTGAGGTTTATGGTGAGGTTGATGACGAGGTTGATGATGGTGAGGCCTATGAGACCAATAAAGAGACACAGAGGTTGGGAGATCCGACCACATGACGGGCCTTTCTACCAATCAACTTCAGGACCAGTCTGAGGACCCTGATATCCATCCTGATCTGCAACATCTAGTTGCCAATAGCGCATGCTGTAGAATCTGGTATTGTACTGATTGTGTGTATCTGCTGATCATCTGGTACCGTAATAGATACGGCGTTATTTTGTTGAGGTGGACCGTTATCTCCGTTCGGGAATGCCGGTGGTTCTTCCTGAACAAGGGCGGTTCTCGGCGAAGTGAGAGTTGTGGAACCACAAGTAGTCAAAGATACAGTTACCCCCAAACAAGAGAGCCTGAAGTGTCACACCCAGGACCCCCTCGCTCTGGCCTTGGGATTGCTCTACATACCAGGTACCTTGCAAGCTCAGAAGCATAGATACTGTGGCCCCGGTAACATCAAGAGGAGAGCGGGCGAATAAGTTACGGGGAGATATTATGAACTTCACTAGCTGAGGTGGTGAGTGAATATGGCGACTGCGAGAACGGCGGCTCAATGGGCATTGCTCGGATAAGAACGATAACTATCATGAACATGTCACAAATACAGCACAAGTATATTCTGTATGTACTTGTACAGCAGCCTACAGTATGTATAGTAGTTTGACGGATATGTATGGAGACCAGCGGTATCAGGAGGATCTTCCTAATCCAATTCTTCTAGATGTGAAATGTAATCATCCTCGAACCGTCCTATATCTGCTATCCTAGACGCTGTTTCGGAGTGTCACATGGCTGTATGCGAACCGTGACAACTTGTAACCCATGTAGAGCCCCATAGGTCGGTCCCGTCACTTGTCTGTGTCATAACCACTCATTCGCTGCTCTCACTTTGAGAGACTAATAAGAACGATTGGGATCGTTACAAATACTGTACTTGTACTTTCTAAGGTCAGTGAATTTGAAGAGATATCGTAGACTCAACCTGTTGCCTATCTCGTCTGCCCATTCTGTCTATACAAGTAGTCAGTTTCTGGAAGTATGGGAGAAGCCTTGGAGTTCACTACGTTTGAAAACAGACTGTCTCGGTGTCCTTATCTCTAATAGATCTCGACTAAGACGTAGCTGACACTCTCCCCCTCCTCCCTCACCATGTACAAGTACAGCTTTCATTCATTCGTTCCACAGCCTGGCATATACGAGCCTTGTATCTAAACTCCTGTGTCAGACGTATAATCACTGCGGTATCAGAATTACAAGTAGCTGTAGATCCGCAATAGTTCTCAATCCCACAGCTGCTACATGTTCAATGAATGCTGTGCAAGGGTTTTAGGCCATACTGTAGATAGATAGGTGGTCTCGTTTCAAGGGTTATGCTTACAATTCATGAAACGATGCTACCGACTGACTCTATGGTGGAGCTATACAGTGGTACAGTACATCTAGAGAGACGGCTTAATCTGTAAGTAAGGGCAAATACCCTGTAATTCGAGCCTCTTAGGTATGTTTTCTACAGCTTTGGCAAACCTCACCAGCGTCCTGATTCGACTGTAGAGAATTGGCGCTCTTCTGGCACCGCATGATAACGTATGAATAGGATAACATGTGGTCTTTTAGTTGTCAATGATTCGTGCACTTTCAGGTGATTGTCATGTTTAGTCGAAATATTTTTAGCAGTAGCTACAGTACGAGTAACAGGACACAGTTCTTTGTGGTAGTGACTGAAGGTTATATACTTGACTTTTTAATTAACCCTCTGTTTTTACTTAAAAAATAGTTCATGAAGCTGTAGACCAAACATACTTAGTTGAAATTAACAGTCTTCTGACAATGAGCTGCTGTCCGACTTGGGACTACTTTGACGAAAGACACGAATGACAATCTCCACACAGCGATCACCAGAGTGTACAAAGCTCGAGTTGTATAATGTGCCATCGTAAAACCCATCTTGCCAGTAGGGTAATCACATATGACCAGTCAGTGCAATATAGTTAAACTACTGTAGTCCCAATGACAACCTTAATTATAATCACGTGCATACCAGGCACTGCCACATCGTGGTTGAAGGGCTCTTGGCCATAGAGATGTACAGAAACTATTTGTGGCTGTCTAAAACTGCTGCTACCCATTCATCTTCAGGGCAACATTCCATGTGTATTCACACCCTCGACACCATAATTCTTCGGTGATATCTCTTATACTCGGGCAAGCAATTAATGGTGAACAAAGTGTCCGCTCTCAACAGATGGCGGAGTTAAAATACAGTTACTGTAAATGTCTAATAACATGGAGTTGTGGTTCCACCATCCTTGCATTACTTGTACTGTATGTACAGTACGAGTGCTTGTAGCGAGTCTTAGTTCTATACGTTTTGAATGGACCATATCTGTTGAGATTCTTTGTCTCGATCTGGCACGCACAGGAGATACCACGTATGCTAGTGGCCATCTTTGGTCGGGCATTTTAAAAAGTTAACGCCGTGCGCACTTGCCGTAGGTCTTCTGTTCAAACCATACCATGAGTTGCGCATACGACAAGGCCATAAGCATATTCTGTCGAATAGCCAGGGTCATGTTTAATCAGTCCTAACGGTTTTTACTTCTCAAACATGAAATGGCAGAAACTTATATCCCACTATATAACCCGCTTGGTGGGTATCATAGTCTTCTCGCAGCAGCCCTCCTCCGGATTTCTTGGCATGCGTTTTTCATTAATAGTCGCATATTTCCGGATTTCCTACCTCCCCCGCCGCAAAACGTGCGCTGAAGTCATGGTGCAGTTGGTCAACAGAAAGAGACTGTAAATCGCAAAATTCAAAAGTCACTCTAATTTGACGAGGGGTGTGCAACTGAAAAGAGGTCCACATACTGTATATATATATATGTTGCGGGAGTATCGGTGTCACACGATAGGAAAATTGAGCTGCTCGTATTTCTAATATGAAGATATGATCTGGTGAAGCTCGCGAGATTGCTACAGCACCTGTCATGATACCATATGCTCCATTAGCACATGTTTTGGTCCTATCTCATCGCATGTCCAGCCGCCAAACACATGTATCTGCCACCCACAATTTTGCTCCTACGTTGTGGACTTGTAGAGGAAAAAGAAGAATTAAAGAGAACTAACACCCGCTAGCTAATAAGATTCAATCCATTTGGCGAGCAGGAACTCTGTTTGAGGCAAAAATAAGTTAGCGCAAGCCGCGGTCGCAAAACCATAGCCTGCTCTAACAGTTAATACAGTAGGGGGTGGCCGTAGGCTGAGGAATATCACGAATATAACCTGGAAACATGTAGACCAAGCATGTAGTGAAGGGAGATTTGACGATCTATGGAGATAAGCGAGAGACACACAGGTGGAGGATCTTGGCTGCGGTTGGCACAATGATGCCAAGTTCGATATGACAAAGGGCTAGTGCATCAAAGAAGCGCGGACTTTAAAAGTCTTGGCAGCTACACCAACAAGTGTTGCAAAACCTCCTCATAAGCCGGCATCCCTGCTCTTGAGAAGTGCACCGAAACGCACAAGAACACTTCACGCTCTCCATCGACTAGTAGCTCCACTAGCTACCCCTCTCCCAAAAGTGTCGTCCCCTAAAATCACTACTCTCCGCCTTCACCTCGATATCAGGTAGGCCCGTCGTCCTTTTTGCACCTCTTGCTGTCGTCTCTCTTCGCGGATCTTCTTGTTTCGTTTTCTGAGTGATGCCAGTTCTCAACATCTCCAACTTCAACATTGTTACAGCATGCCTTGGCGGATTCGCATTGGTTTTTGGACTGATTTCTTATGTGGTCAAGGAGCATTGCTACATGGGTGAAGCCCTCCCTGCTCTATTATTTGGACTGATTTTCAATAAAGCGAAATGGGTAATTCCAGAAGAATACGGCAACGTCCGTGAAATCACCCTCGAATTCTCCCGGCTTGTTCTAGGAATTCAGCTGGTCCTCGCTGGTGTGCAGCTTCCAGCCAAGTACCTCGTTAAGGAGTGGAGATCCTTCTTCTTCCTTCTTGTGCCTGTCATGACCACCATGTGGGTCGTCACTGCCCTCATCATTTGGCTCATTTTCCCCAACCTCCGATACTTGGACGCCCTTATCATTGGCTCGTGTGTCACCCCTACTGATCCCGTCCTGTCCAACTCCGTCGTCAAGGGCAAGTTCGCCGAGAAGTATGTGTCTGAGTCGTTGAGAAACATCATTTCGGCGGAGTCCGGTGCTAACGATGGCTTCGGATACCCCTTCCTCTTCCTGGCTCTCTACATTGACAGATACTCGGGCACGAAGATTGCCAAGGAGTGGATCGTCGAGACCATTCTCTACGAGATTCTTCTTTCTGTCGCCTACGGTGCCGTGATCGGATATCTCGGCCAAGAGCTTCTTGGTTATGCCAAGAAGTTCAACTTCGTGGACGATGAGTCCTTCTTGGTCTTCGTCTTCGCTTTGGGTCTGTTTATTCTAGGAACTGCAGGCATGATTGGAACCGACGACCTACTTGCTGCCTTCATTGCAGGAAACGCGTTCACTTGGAACGATTGGTTCCGAGAGGAAACCAAGGACGACACACTCCAACCAACATTGGATTTAATGCTCAATTTTGCAATCTTTCTGTGGGTCGGCGTTGTCATGCCTTGGGGTCAGTTCAACCAGCCCCACCTCAACCTGCCCGTCTGGCGGTTTGTGCTGTGCGGAATCTGTGTACTGGTTTTCCGACGACTTCCCGCCATGCTTGTTTTCTACAAATTCATTCCAACGATCAAGAATATCAAGGAAGCGCTATTCGCGGGCTTCTTTGGCCCCATTGGTATTGGAGCCATCTTCTACCTCCACACTGCTCTCAACAAGCTTGATGAGTTTGTTGAAGAGAATGAGCATGGTGAGGCCCACACTTACGACCCTCATTGGCTCATTACCGTCATGTACCCTCTAGTGTACTTCCTCATTCTGTCGTCGGTTGTTGTCCATGGTATTACAATCCCTGTGAGTATGCTGGGAAAACAGCTCCCCACCACTCTGTCTCGAACAATGACCATGACTCGAAGCTTCTCCAGAAGCCGATCTGCAAGCCGAGATCGAACCCCCCGAGACCCCGAGGGCCATGTCAAGATCGATGCCATCTCCAACCCCACAGACCTTCGACAAAACATCCATGTCGTTGATGAGAGTGGCACCACAGATGATAGCCAGGACACTTACACTCGACCTGCTCCCGAGATTGGATTTGTTATCCCTGACCGAAGAGGAGATCAAGTTTGATCTGGGCAAGGTCATTGTATCATTAATTATAGACCTATAGATATTAGTGCATTGTTTTATTTAACATCAATTATTTCGTATACAGTATCTACAGTATGATCATTTTTGTACCTGTATGTGCCAGTACATGCAGCACCGGAACAGTAGTTTGAATCATTTAATATAATTAATACAGTTGCAACTTTCTGACTCTGATACTGCTGATGCAGGAGTTGGTACACGTAGCTAAATGAATATATATATGCGTACATTGGTTTGTCATTGAGCGGAAACGTCCGTTTGTCCCACCCCGGTAGCCCACTCTTCTAATCATCTCTTGACTTAAACACCACCGTCAAGAAGAGCCTCGATGGCTCCCTGCACGTTGCCTCCACTTCGTCGCAGAGCACGAACGTTTCGGTCAAACTCGTAAAAGCCAAGCTCGTTGAGCTGTCTCAGCTGAGACTCGTAACGCTCCTCCGGGGGTCGAGTGTCTTCGGGCTCAGCAGCAGGAGCAGAGAAAGCGTTACCACCGCCCAATCCACCAAATCCGCCACCACCCATCATTTGCATGAAGTTGGCCATGTTGTTGGCGTTGGCTCCCCCAGCAGCACCACCGGCACCGGCACCAGCTCCAGCACCAGCGCCATCAGTTCCGGCACCGGCACCGGGGGCAGCGCCAGGAGCGGGAAAAGCAGAGCCCTGAGCCTCGGGATTCATGGCTCTCTGGATCTGCATCATTCCCTGCATAACCTCGGGGTTAGTCATCATCTGTCGCATGTGGTCGCTTTGCAGCATCTGTCGAGCCTGGGGGCCCATGGCGGCCAGCTGGGGGTTAGAGTTGATCATCATGTCAAGCATCTGGGGGTTGTTGAGCATCGCCTCCACGGACTCTCTGTAGCCGGGTTGTCGCATCATGTTAATGAAGTCCTCTTCGGAGGGAGGCTGTCCAAACTGATCTCCAAACATCTGAGGGTTGATACCATGGCCAGCAAACTGAGCTCCAGTGAGCGCAGCCAGAGGGTTTCCTGCACCTGCACCGCTGGCGATGTTGTTGGGAATTCCGGTGGAAGCAGGATTGGAGGAAGCTGTGTTGGTTATGGCGGAGGTGGCGCTAGCGGCGGAAGCTGCGGAGGAGCCCTGGGGGGCAGCACCCTTGACAAGATGGACGGAGTGGCCCTCCTTGATGTTATAAGATCCGACGGTCTCTCCATCCTTGAGCACTCGGCCGGAGTAGATGAGTCGCTGTCTCTCGGCAGGGATATCCAGCTCCTTTGCCATCTGCTCCTTGACCTTGGAGACGAGGGTATCATTGTTGACAGACACCGGGACCTTTTTGTCAGAAGACCTGGGTTAGTAATTGCGCTTTGAAGATGCAGACATTGCTTCTTTTCGTTTCACTTACTTGATGATGATTTCAAAGTCGCTCATTGTGTGATTGTGGGGTAATGTTGTGTGGTTGTGCGAAGGAACCTCGATCTCTTAAACACTGAGATAGAAGGAGCTTCCAGTACTTTCTATGTCATTAGGTTTTCGACCTAACCCCGATAGGCGGTGGCGATCTACATTTGAGGGTACGGGCCACGTAACTATTCGTACAAGTAGTCGGCAGCCCCATAAACGCAAAGCTATATGTTTCTATGTACTTTTATGATCGCCTTTGTGACCCCTATCAAGTTTGCCTGTGGTTTTATTCCTGTGTACACTTGATGACTAAAAGTTGGAATTGAACCACATGATTGTGTGTCCCTATTTTGTTGGGAACATCAACTGTCCTTGTTGATGCAGATTATTCTAGATGAACATCCCTAATCAAGTACTCGTACGTACTGTACCTACAAGTACGCACAAGTACCGATACCAGTTTGATACCAACTTCCACAGTACATCCGCAAAAGGGTCATGTATATATTATGATACGAGTCGTTAAGTATATATACCACGTGGATAATATTAGACCTAAACTGACACTAAGGGCTACTACTGTAGCTAAACTACTCGGCCTTGATCGCTTTGCCTGGAGTAACCTTCTGAGATTTGTTTTCAACATAAATGTCGTCGTAATGGGGGAATCGAGCTCTCCACCAGAATCTCAGCTGGGTCCAAGGATAGGAAACGGCATTGTGAGTGGCTTCTCCAACAGACATGTACCACGACACGCACCCACCCGTGGCAAAGTTGGTCTGTTTGATAGCAGCCTGGATTCGCTGCACCCACTGGTCGTATGCCTGGGGCTTCACTGTCACGTAGTCACTTCGTCCCTGGATGACATCGGAAGCAACCGACTCCACAAACTTGAGACCGTTCTCAATACCGAAGATAACTGAGTTATGTCCAGTCGTGGCATTGGGACCGAACAGCATGAACATGTTGGGGTAGTTAGGCACCATGACCGTCTCGTACGCAGCGACCTTGCCATCCCAGAATTCAGATAAAGGCATTCCGTTCTCTCCAATCACATCCACAGAGGTCATTGATCGTCCAATGTTGAACCCCGTAGCGTCCACAATCAGATCAGCCGGATACTGGTTGCCATTGATGTCCTTGACTGAGTTCTTTCCAACTTCAACCAGCTTGTCAAAGGTCAGAAGCACACTCTCCATTTTCAAGGCTGCCCAGTAGCCGCAATCGAAGATGATTCGTTTACATCCGAGCTGATACTTGGGGATGGCTGTTTCGTGGTACTTTTCAGGCATGTTCTTCTTGGCAATTTTCACAGCCACCTTGGTTCGCATAGACCGATCGAAGTCGGACCACCAGCCTCCTCGGAACATATTCCAATTCATTTCCAGTAAGCAAAATACGAAGAATCGCAGGACAGGGATCAAGAACGGGAACCAACTGAGAATGGTCCGCAAAATAGGCCCAATAGTGACTGGAGTCCGTGGAACAATCCACTGTGGAGAACGGGCGAACTGAGTGACTGACTTCGCTGTTTTGGCCACCTCACTGGTGACCTGAGCAGCAGAACATCCGTTTCCAATAACAACAACGTCCTTGTTGTCGTAATCAAACGGCTTCCACTCGGCTGTATGCATAATGGGACCCTGAAAGTCTTCCATGCCCTTGATCTTGACATGGTTAGGTGTTACCAGGCATCCCTGGCCCATGAAGAGAACTCGAGCAGTGTGTGTGATGGTGTTGCCATTGTGAGCGATGGTAGCCTTCCACAAGCGCTCGTTAGGAATCCATTCGATTCGCTCGATCTCAGAATTGAAGGTTGCAAATGACTTGAGACCGTATTTGTCGACAACTCCTGCAATGTATTCAGACAGCTCCTGCTGCGATGGATAGGCAGACTCCCAATCGATCTTGGGATCACTGGCTAGACAGTACCAGACTGCAGGGATGTCGGAGGCAGCTCCGGGGTAAGTGTTGGCAGCCCAAGTGCCTCCAAACTTCTCGTTACGGTCGTAGACATGGAAATCGGTCACCTTCCAGTCTTTGAGCAGTTTGATGGAGGTGGCTATTCCTGAGAACCCCCCTCCTACAATAAGAACTTGAGAATGAAGCTTAGTCATGGTGTTTGGTTGTCGATAAAGATCGATGTTGGTGTAAGATGTAATAAAATCAAATATATCCGCCGTTATATATAACGGTTTCATATACGGAAACCAATAAAGGAGGCCTGGTCCTGATTGCTCTGCTATTCTGCTCTCCCCTCTTTGATCCGGGTCTCCGGATGTACCCTAAGCGTTTTGAATCAGAGGGGTAAAGACCCTTATCTGGTTAATATACGAAGTAGTGCACGAGCAATGTGGGTGGTTGCAGCGACACAGATGGGTGGAATATTGCGCATTCTTGTGTATTTGACTCAATTGGCTTCCTGTTGAGTTATTATTTCAACCAAGTCTGTCAGCCCATTAGTCCCCTACACTTAGTCTCGTGAGCAGCACGCTTAGTTTTTGAGATGTCCTTCTTGCGGGGAGCTACACCAGACGAGTCTAAATCCTGATTATGCAGGCTCTCAGGTGGGGATTCGTAGTGCCCAGCAAGGAGTGGGGAAGCACAAGGTAATGTTGCCTAGGTACTCGCACTGCGAGGGCGGAGCCGAATATTCGCTTAATTCCATGGATGGGTACCACACCGTGGCTATTCCGGGTATGTGAGGCACACGCTTAGATATACGAGCCGAGTGTGTCTCCACTGTGCCCTCGTGCTGTATTGCGCCTGTCAAATCGTACATATACTTATTGGCACGGCTGACTTACTTTCGGTTTCTCGCCATTGTGCGGTCTAAACGCTCTCGAAAGACACTTTGGGTCAGCTCCAAAGTGACATGAGTGTTGAATCTCAATGGCTGGTGTGATCGTTCCTGTGATCCTTGGATGTCTCAGACAACATGTACTTCGTACATACTGTCCACTTGTAGATGAGAGTTTCAACCTCCAGTCACGACCCCCACAATTTCTTATTCTTAACCACACGAAGTTTGTATAGTGAGCCCACAAGCTGGCCAGTTCGACGTAGCTACTTGTACGTTCAAATGCAAGTATAGCACATGTACGATACCATCAATTACGAGGGCTTCACCCACATGGTGCCAACTAAAAAAAAAAAGATCAGCCCCGGGTAGACGCCATGACAGCCAACAAGGAAGCTCAATGCGATCGGATCACCAGCGAACGGACTCCACGGATCCTGCACCCGTGGGTATAGATGTAACTCAGAAGGCAAAAATATACGAGAAAAAACGCACTGCATATACGTGGTCAGCATGTCTCCGAATTCAAGTACTCGTAGTACGTACCGGTACAAGTACACTACCTTTTTCCCATCCAAGCCAGTGGCAATCAAGACGTGGCTGCTCTCCCCTAACATCGTGCATACACACCGTACGACTTGACGCGCCTAAAGTTCGAGGTAGATGCAAGGTCACTCAAAACGCAACGCAAGTTCACCCTGTTGACACGACACACAACATTGTCATTGCCAGACGCACACACCACACCAACACAATGCCCGCTGTCGCTACCACTCCCTTCGAGGGCCAGAAGCCCGGCACCTCGGGTCTCCGAAAAAAGGTGACTGTCTTCCAGCAGCCTCATTACACCGAGAACTTCGTGCAAGCCATCATGGACTCCATCCCCGAGGGCGCTAAGGACGCCACTCTGGTCATCGGCGGAGACGGCCGATACTATAACGACAAGGTCTGCCAGATCATTGCCGAGATCGCCGCCGGAAATGGTGTCAAGAAGCTCATTGTCGGTCAGGACGGTATTCTGTCTACCCCTGCCGCATCCCACGTGATCCGAAAGCGAGGAGCCACTGGAGGAATCATTCTCACCGCCTCCCACAACCCCGGAGGACCCACCGAGGACTTTGGAATCAAGTACAACCTCGCCAATGGCGGGCCCGCTCCCGAGTCCGTTACCAACAAGATCTTCGACGTGACCACCAAGATCAAGGAATACCAGCGAGTCGACGTGGGAGAGGTCGACCTCAAGACCGTCGGCACCAAGCAGTACGGTCCCATTGAGATTGAGATCATTGACTCTGTCGCCGACTACGTCGCTATGATCAAGGATATCTTCGACCTGGAGCTCATCAAGGACTTCCTCAAGTCCAACCCTGACTTCAAGGTCCTCTTTGACGGTCTTAACGGTGTCACCGGCTCCTACGCCCAGGCCATCTTCCTTGGTGAGCTTGGTCTCGACAAGTCCTCCATCCAGAACTGCACTCCTCTCCCCGACTTTGGAGGTCTCCATCCCGACCCCAACCTCACTTACGCCAAGACCCTTGTCGATGCTGTCGATTCTGGATCCATTCCCTTTGGTGCTGCTTCCGACGGTGACGGTGACCGAAACATGATCTACGGAGCCAACACCTTTGTTTCTCCTGGTGACTCCGTCGCCATCATCGCCGACCACGCCGATAAGATCCCTTACTTCAAGAAGCAGGGAGTTTACGGTCTGGCCCGATCCATGCCCACCTCAAACGCTCTCGATCTCGTTGGAAAGAAGAAGGGCCTCAACGTCTATGAGGTCCCCACCGGCTGGAAGTTCTTCTGCGCCCTGTTCGACTCCGACAAGCTGTCCATCTGTGGTGAGGAGTCTTTTGGAACCGGCTCCAACCACATCCGAGAGAAGGACGGTCTCTGGGCAGTCATCGCTTGGCTCAACATCATCGCTGGCGTCGGAAAGGAGGACCCCAAGAAGGCTTCCATCGCCGCCATCCAGGAGGACTTCTGGAAGACTTACGGACGAACCTTCTTTACCCGATACGACTATGAGAACGTGTCTAGCGAAGGCGCTGCCAAGGTGGTTGCAGGTCTGAACGACAAGCTCAACTCTCTTGTCGGTACCAAGATTGGCTCTCTTGAGGTTGCCGAGGCCGGTGACTTTGAATACACCGATCTCGACGGCTCTGTCTCTTCCCACCAGGGTCTGTACGTCAAGTTCACCAACGGCGCTCGATTTGTTATCCGACTGTCTGGAACTGGTTCTTCCGGCGCCACTATTCGACTCTACGTCGAGAAACATGAGTCTGACCCCTCTAAGTTTGGTGAGTCTGCCCAGGACTACCTCGAGGATATCATCAACGAGGTTGTGTCCTACCTCAAGTTCAAGGAGCTTGTTGGTCGAGACGAGCCCACTGTTCGAACTTAAGCAGTAAGCAGTTTGAAATAAATTATTTTGATGTTTGATTGCGGTAACTGTCACCAATATGTATCCACGACAAAAACATTTGTCTGGTGAGTTTTCGATATACTGTATATATATATTAACTTAAATTGAGTTGATCTGTGCAACCAGAACATTCTTCTGACCACCCAAATCTCCTCTTTCGAGCTTGCTCACAAACTGACCCTTGGCAGCAGTGAACACGTCAGGAATCTCCATCTCATCGGCCTGTTCCCGCATAGTCTGTAGCACACCGATGATCTCATTGTACGCGTCATTTCCCTTGGATGACTCAAGCTTCTCTTCCAATAGGGTGATAGTCTGCTTGTACAGATTGGTAGCACCTGACCGGAACTCCTCATCACTTGTAGCCTTGGTATCAATCTTGTTGAGCGTTCTGATGAAGTCTGGACAGATGTTTTCAGGGTCAAGCGACAACTGTTGAGAGTTTTGAGATGACTGAGATGCCGTCTGCCTACCTGGCTCAGACTTGACATTAGAGCTAAGTGTTTGAGATGACTCTAGCTTCACTTCGAGTTCACCTTCAAGCAGAGCGTCGAGATCAAGTCCAGTCTGGCCAACAGTCACTTCTGTCTTTCGCTTCTTGGCTTCTCTAAACTGCTCCTTGATATCAAACAGGTGCTTCAGAAGCTCCAGCTGGGGTTTGGCCTCCTCAGTGAGCTCCTCAGCAGGCTGTGAGAAACGCGTGAGGATGGGAAGAGGCTCAGGGATCTTACCGTAGTCTTGGCTCACTGCACACTCTTTGACCACGTTCCTGATGTGATGGATTGAAGGGTTGAAGCACTCTTCCATGGTTAGCCAGGGCTCGTCATCTTCGCCCTTCAGCTTGGACAGATCCATTGCATCAACATAGTCGTCCATAGCATCGAGCATCTCCTTAGTCGGAAGTAGCCGCGAATGGGTGGTGACAGTTTTATTTCCAGATCGCGTCTCGAGACTGGTGAGTGAAGGCAGAATGAACTTTCGCTCATCCTCAGCAAAAGGTAACTGGCAGAAAACTAAACCCTCGAGCTCAGCCCTGATGTAGGGCATCAAAACAACAATCTGGGGATCTTTTCCATCCTTGTTAACATACCGAGCCAAACCAAAGTTGTCAGTCTCAAACAGTGCACGAGCGAAAGCTGAGATTGCAACTGCATCACGGTTGTTGCCTCTCTGGCCAATGATGTAGTCTGTATGGCCCATGAGCATGTAAGGAGGAACAGATTTCTTGTTGACGAATCCAATAACTTGCAAGCTTGCAGAAGTAGGAAACATGATGGCCTCTTCTTCCTCTTTTGTAATGTACACAATCTCAGAGCCATATCGGTACCCATTTTCCAGAGTATCACGATCAAGCTCCTTCTTTCCGCCAATCCCGCTTTCATCGTTTACATAGTACTGTCTGTCCCACTTGACAGCCTGAAGGTTGTTCTGGCTAGGAGTAGAAATCGTAGCAGGCTCAATTTTGCTCATGGCGTAACTGGAAGCAGTCATGGCAGTTGCGCGTCGTGTACAGGGGAATACTTCAACACCAATGGACATGACTCGTTGGGGAGGCTGTTGTTCAGGGTCACTCAGCACAAGATTGCCTTGGAAAGCGCGCACAGGGTTGACGGCTTTGACCTTGGGGATATCCAGAGAATCACGGGCCTCCTTGTATGTAGCAAAGACGGAGTCTTCACATCGATCAACGAACTCCTTGAGCTTGAGTTCGTTCTCTCTCTTGTGTTCTGGCTTGTCCTCCTCAAAGTAATCCACCTCCTCATCATCAAAGTCGACTCCCATGACCTTGAGTATGATTCTATTCTCATTCAATTGCTTGATAATTCCTCCAGAATCCCCCAGGTTCATGTTACCCTGGCCGTTGGTGAGAACAACAATGTTCCGGATGTACTTGAGAGCCTTGGTGTACAGTTTGATCATCTGAACGGCAACAACAATGCCCGAAATGAGATCGCCTTTGTTGTCGGAGTTGGGCACGAGCTGCTTTTTGGCCTCCAGCAGCGTGTCGAGGTTGAACTGCTGGATGGGGGTGATGATGTCAATATGTTCAAACCCTGACTCCTCCTCAAACATGTTCTGTGTCGTGTCTGTGTGCACTCCAACCAGTCCAACGACGTCGGTCTTTCGGCCAGACAGAATCTTGTTGGAAATTTCGCTGTAAATGTACTGAAGACCCCAGTTAAGATCAGTCACCTCTTTGGAGTCATGTCCACGGGCCATCTCCCGACCCATGGACTCGTGTAGATCCACCACATACACCGTTGCCTAGTTAGTCAGAATTTTTGTCGGTGGAATGTGTGTAATTGAACTCACTTCTTTGGATGCCATGCTCAAAGTCACTGGTATGGCAGTGTGCTCTTGGTTGTGTGTGTATGCTGTTGGGCGTGATGCCTTTCTTCGCGTCCGGCATTTACCTTCAACTTTGGGGAAGACGCGTCGAGGGTGGACAAGATTCGATGGTGTTTGAATCTACAACTACAAATACAAGGAATAGGCATATGACATTCAGTTTCAGAGATGTAATAGTATACATGTGTGTGTTATTTCTGTTCATAAGTACGAGTGCCATTACTCATCTATACTCTTCATACATCACTCGCTTAGCCGCATCCAACTACAGTATGTACTACAAGTACAGTAGTAAGTCAACCTTAATTTTCATTTGCAACAGACGAGTATGATACGATGTACTCGTATTAGTATCGATATTTATTTGTACTTGAGTAAGTACGATACAGTACATACCGGTCGGTAGCTACAATACAATCTCACGATACACAGTACAAGCAAAAAATCAACTATGGGTTTCATAGCTATAATAGACAATCCATCGTATCATAGTTTGCACATTACTTACATAATTACCAGTCATCATCATCATCGTCAGCAGGTCGCCCAGTTCGAGCCTTGATGGCGTCAGCAATACCGGCACCAAGAGTCTGATTGGACTGTTGCTTCTGCTTGAGAGCCTCAGCCAGAGAGGCTCCAGCAGACGCACCTCCAGCAGTTGGAGCAGCGGGGGGAGGAGCTGCAGCGCCACCCTGGACCTCCTCCAAGTAGGCTGCGGGGGTCCATCCCTCTTCGGAGCCGTCCATTCTCTTGGCCAACCACCATCCCTGATCCTCCTTCACAGAAATGAGAACCTGTTCACCGGCAGAAATGGACAGCTGGTTGAGTCCGTTGGCCACGTAGTCATACAGAGCCTTGTAAGTTGGCTCGGCAGGGGCGGCAGGGGGCTGCCGGGGGAGCAGGAGCTGAACCGCTCTTCCGATCTAGCCTTTGCGGGAGCAGGGCTATATGAAGTGGCTGCGGGTTGAGCGGCAGTGGGTTGCTGGTAAGCCTGGTGATGCTGCTGCTGCTGTTGCCCTTGTCCGGATCGAGGGTTAACCAACGACTGATAATGGGGTTGCAGGTTATTGTAGGCCTGCGGCTGGGCAGACTCAGCATGGCCATTTCCTCGAGAGTTGGGAGCAGGTGGGGGTGCCTTTCGAGCTCGGGGAGAAGCGGGCTGAGCAGAACCAGGCTGGTGCTGCTGGTATCCGAGCGCAGCAGCGCCAGGAGTAGGGGTGTGTGCAGCGTTGCCTCGAGCAGCAGGCCGAGAGGGAGCACCACCTCGAGATCCCTTTGCTCGGCCTCGAGGAGTCTCCTTGCTAACACTGTTGGGAGGGGCTCCAGGAGGAACCTGGACGGATCCACTCTTGTACATGTCAAACTTCGTCTGCAGGGTGGTGGTCTTCTGGAACTTGACAGAGGCTTTCTTGCCCTGCTTCTTAAAGTAGTCAATCTGGGGACCGATTCGAATGTCGACACCCGGCTTGACGACTCGAAGTTGCACTGCCAGCTCCGTCTTGAATACACACCACATCAGCTGGTCTCCATAGGGAGAAGAAGCCTGGTTGAGACAAAACCAATCGTCTCGCAGGTTAGACATGGACATGTGGGTGATATTTCGTACGGGAATGGTGTACTCATTGGTCACCACCAGCTGCTTCTGGTGAATCTGCTGCGCAACAACGTAGAAGTTGTTCTTAGTGAGAATGAAAGTTCGGGGCACACGGACCGAAGATCGTCCAAGTCGAGACTGCTGCAGCTGGCCTCGGCACGAGAAGAAGACCTTGTCAGTGACACCAATCTGCTTCATGAGGAAATCTCCAAAGCCACTGCCGTTGTTGCAGCCAAGATAGTCTCCCTGGAAACGACGGTAGCCGATAAGAGAGTAAGTTCGTCGTTCCTTTCGGCCGCCCAGAAGCTTGTGACCAGAGTCTCGGAATTGAATCTCCTTGAGGCCATCCAAACCTCGCTTAAGACGCCAGAATCGCTGGATCTTGATGGCGCACTCGGTCTTGTAGGCGAGGTATCGTCGCCATGCTCGTTGGATTCGAGCAGCCATGTTATGCCACCACATGTCTCTCATGTGCTCTAAAGCAAACAGAGTCTCAGGGGTCTTGATGAACACCTTTGTGGTGCCCATCTGGTACTCGGTCTGAGGGATACCCGCATCTCGCAGAATGCACAGGGTGGCATCATAGGCAGATCCCTGCCAGATGTAGTCACCGGCATACGAGGTCTTTCCGGAGAGAAGCATGAATCGCTCCACAAATTTCTCAAAGGTCTGTCGGTACGCGAAACCAGCTCGTCGAATTCGAACGTTTTCCTGCAGACCAAGATATTTGACCTGATGCAGAACTGCCTTCTCGTCGTACTCGGTAGGAGATCTGTTCTGGTTGGGCTTGATCGTACGAATGTATGAGGGCTGGGCGGCCGAAAGGGTGGTCACCAGGTCGTTGGCAGACTTCTTGATCTTGTCCGAAGCAGTGGGAGGTCGTCTTCGGTTGTCAGTGTTGACCGGATCCGGGAATAGAGACACCAAGAAAGGGTTTCCAGACTTCTGCAACAGAATCAGAATATCCTTGAGAAGCTGATCCTTGTTCTTGTCTGTGATACCCTTGACATCATAAGTCACATCACCAGCGTAATGCTTGATGACAAACTTTCGCTGTCGCTGCTCGAAATGGGGGTTCTGGCCCACCATGGACATTCGCTGGATGAAGTTCTCATCTGCGGCGTTGGGATCTGCGTGCGCGGTGGCGCATGCATCGTTGAGAGCAGCGAAGATTCCAGGAGGTCGCTTCTCCTCAATAAGATCACACACAATCTTGTTGTTGAAGTAGTTGATGGGGGTCCATGCAATCTGCTCTCGGACGTACTCATCCTGCTCGGTCTTGAGGGTCAGCTGGATGAAAATCTGCTGCAGTTTCTCGTTGACGTAGTTGATACAGATCTGCTCGAAAGAATTGGACTCGAAAATCTCAAAACCGTAGATATCCAGAATACCAATGGTTCGAGCAGCATCCTGGGGGGCTCGCAGACTCTGGTTGACTCGCTCGACAATCCAGTCGAACAGGTTATTGTAGATACCCTTAGCAAGAGCATCTCTGACCGAGGTGGCCTGGGCAATATTCAGAGCCACCTCGTAGACCGATCCTCGTCGGCCTCCTCGGGAGGTCTCCATAATTCGTTGGGTCACAGCTTTGACAACCGACTCGGCATCTACCTCCAGGAGGTAGGCCACGAAGTTGGGAACAGAAACATCAGCAATGGCGGCATTTCCGTCCTTATCCTCAACAAAGGACATGTTTCCGATCCACAAAATGGCGGCAAGAAGCTTGAAAAGATTATCCTGCTCTGCTTGTGTAAGACCAATGAGGTTCATCGCAGCTAGAGTCTCCTTGAACTCGGCCTCATCGTTAATTCCGTTAACAGAAGTGCAGCCGGAAGCAGAAGTGTAGGTGTATGCCTCAGGCGGCTGGATACCAAAGGTGCTTCGGTAGTTCTCGGAGGCTGCCTTGGCAAACTGGTAGAAAATGTGAAAGTTTCGCTCGTTACGAATCTGGCCAACGACTCGGCCCTTCTCCAGCAGATAGTTGGTGATATTTGCTCCGACGGGCTCTGCCTGGTTGTTGAACTGAATCTCAAGGTACTTTCCATGACGGGAAGAGTTGTCGTTTCGCAGCGTCTTGGCACATCCAAAAGCTTCCAGAAGAGGGTTGGTAGCGAGCACCATGTCCTTGATCTTCTGAATGTTGGAGGAGGAACCTCCTGAGGCAGAGGCAATGTACTGCATGATTCGCTTGGAGGCCTCGGTCTTTCCGGCTCCTGACTCTCCAGAAATGATGACACACTGATTCTCCGAGTACGACTTCATGTTGTAGTACATGGATTCGGCGATGGAGAAGACGTGGGGAGGTACCTCAAGACGGTTCTTTCCCTTGTAAGACTCCAGCACGGCATCTGTATAAATACCCAGGTCTCTGAAGGGGTTCACCGAGATAAGCTGTGTTAGTCGTTTGTTGATTTAATTGATTGTGTCTGTCGTTCTTGTCTGAATGTATTAATTGAGCACTCGTCCTGTCTGTCAATGGGGTCCACTGGTCGGTCTACTCTCCCGGGTCATCAGCGTCAGGCACCGCTGTCCTCCTCCATCATTTCCATACTCACCACATGACCAATGTAGGTGTAGATTGTTCCGTTCTCGAATCGCTTCTTCAAGTTCTCGTTGATGGCTTCCTCGCTGACCTTGGACAGCAACGTGAGGTCGGACACTCCAACCTCTCGCTTCTTTCCAGACTCGAAGGTCGCCTTTTTGACTCCTTGCGCTCCCTTAGCCGGTTGAGTGCCTCCTTGAGCTCGTCTTCCAGCTCGTTTGGTGACAGCCATTGATGTTGTAGTAGTGTGTCGATGTGCAACTCTCTCTCTCTTGACAAACTAGAGTAGCTTGATATTCAAATTGCTGCGGTGGCTGGCAACGATAAGCTTCTTTGTCCGTGCGACATTTAACGCATAGGGTTTCTCCCAATGGGGGGAGGCGGAGCCGAGTTATTTTCGGATATAACGAATGGACAGAGAAGCTGAAGACCAGAAAATTGGAGGGCATACACAGCCCGATTTTTTCCCTTCACTTCAATACTCGATTGGTGTCTCATGACCCATATTAACCGGTGTATATTCCGTCTCGGGGCTTATTGTCGCAGGATTATACTTCTTCGGAGTTTACACACCGGAGTTATGCTTTTCGAGACTTCACTTTCGAATTTGGCCCGTTCTTTTCCCTAAACTCCTAATTCCCTCTATCCGCGGGTTTTAGGAAAGACCTTGCGCGATTACGTTGCGGGAAACTTGGGTAGCAGCGAGCCAGGTTCAAATCACAGCCTCATTGATGCACTGTTAAGTGGTAATCCGCATCTCAAACGCACTCTGGAGACTGCCGTGGCATGTGGTCTTGAGCGTTGAAATGTCACTCGATGACGAGGTCCTGCTTGTAGTTTATCATGTTTAGGAATTTGGATGATCAAAAAATAGCACTCAGAAACTGTTCACAAGTACAGCGCAAGACGAAGATGTACTGTACAACACACAGTACTGTATACTGTACTCCCACCCTGCGTGGGTAACTGTACCCGAGTGTCATTATAGACACCCATTGGGACTTGCTACAGAGTAATGAGCACATTAAGATTGTCCGTCACTTGTATGGTTACGTCAAAGAAACGAGGGAAAACAAATGTTCGTTTGGTACGATGGTGAAGGGGTTCATATGGACAGTAATTGCCAGGTTGGTATGTTTCTATACATGTAATATATTTGAATGGTCTACTAACTGTAAGTGGACCCAATGGTTGGCGGTTTTAACTGTATGTACTCATTCAAATCCGCCTGAATCACCTTTTTCTGCAAGAACACATCGACTTGCAGCACAGCCTCCAATACCAACGACTGAGAGACCCCAATCAGATACCGAAACAGGCCATCAGATACCGGAACATACCATCAGCTGCAATCGGTTTCAAGTACGAGTACCCGCTTGTAGCCCGTCGTCAAATACCAAAGATACACTATGTACATACTGTGCTGGTACTTGTACATAGAGCTACAAGTATGTTCTTGTACCTGTACTGTACTCGTAGTAGACACAAGTGTACCGTGTACGTACTCCACGGTACCAGTACAATGAACTGTACTACGAGCAGCTTTTCAACAACTGTTTTTTAACATACATTCATTCAACTATTAATAAAAAAGGAAAGTGTATACTGCTTACACTCGAGCAGCGGTGGCGTCGAGAGAAGGCTCACCGGCACCCTTGGTGGACTCCTCCTCAACCTTGGCGTGTCCGGCACCGACGGGGCCCTCGATGTCCTCCTGGGGTCCAAGACCATCTCGGATGATCATGGTTGACTTGGAGTCAGAGGGGTCACCAGAAGCCTGGTTGTAGTTGATGTGCTGACCCTGCTGAGCTCGCTCGGCTTCAACAGCAACGTCAGTACCCTTGAGAGTGGGCAGAGGCTGCTTGATAGCTTCCTCCTGGGCCTTTCGGAGGTTCTTGGACTCCTTGTCGTCTCCAGTGGCGAGAACGGAGGAACCCCCCTTGTGAGAGTCGTGCTCTCCGGACTGGCCCTTGGACTGGTCCTTAGAAGCCGCGTGCTCATCAGTGCCGGGGACGTAGGACTTGGCGGTCTCAACAGCACCGGAGCCCTGCTGACCTCGCTGGCCCTGAGAGTGCTGGCCAGTCTGGCCCTGAGAGTGCTGGCCAGTCCTGGCCCTGAGAGTAACTGGCCGGTCTGGCCCTGAGAGTAACTGGCCGGTCTCTGGCCCTGAGAGTGGCCGGTCTGGCCCTGAGAGTACTGACCGGGCTGGCCCTGGGTGTACTCCTGCTCCTGCTTGGAAGCAATATTCTCCTCAGTTCCGGGGATGTAGGACTTAGCAGTCTCGACGAAAGACTGGCCCTGTCCCTGACCCTGCTGGCCGTACTGTCCCTGACCCTGCTGGCCGTACTGTCCCTGACCCTGCTGGCCGTACTGTCCCTGACCCTGCTGGCCAGCGGCATATCCGGCACCAGCACCGGCACCAGCACCAGCACCAGTAACGCCAGCAGTGTTTCCGTGGTGAGTACCATGAGTGCCGTGAGTAGCAGAGTGCTCGGTAGTACCAGGAATGTGGGACTTGGCATCAGTCTTAGCCTCGTAGGCCTTGTCACCAAGAGTCTCGTTGGTGCCATGAGGACCAGTGGAAGAACCGTACTGGCCAGTGGTACCAGCGGTGGATCCATAGCCAGGTTGACCGGTGGTGGAAGATCCGTAACCGGTCTGGCCAGTAGTACCGTGAGTACCGGTGGTGCCAGACTGGTTGTAGGCACCAGGGGCGGTGGAGTTGGCAGTGTGGGTGTTACCCTGCTCCTCACCAGTGCCGAAAACCGCAGCAGAAACAGCAGAAGCGGCGTTGGAGATTCGCTCACCAATGGTCTCGTTGCCAGCTTCATCAGTAGTGGTTCCAGAATGGGTACCAGTAGCTCCGGTGGTGTTTCCACGAGATCCGTGAGTGCCGGTGTGGGCGTACTCGGAAGTAGGCTCGCCGGTTGTACCGGGGTAAGGAGCAGATCCATCCTCGACCTTCTTGGCGTAGCCAGTGGCACCAGCAAGTCCAGCGCCAGTGGCAGCCTCGTTGCCTCGGAGGTTCACACCAGAGACACCACGGGTGATGTCATCAGTCTCACCTCGGAGCTTCTCGCCAGTGGTGGCGTGGTTAGCACTGGGGTTACCGACGTTGGCGAAGTCACCGCCAATGGAGTGGGCAGAAGGATTGGAAGAGTACTTTCCACCGCCAACAGCAGGTCCAGAAGAGCTGCTCTTGTATCCAGTTCCTTGAACGGGCTCGGAAGAGGACGAAGAGTTAAGACCTCGGGTGTCGTCGTGAGTGGTGTGAGAGTACTGCTTGCCCTGAGCAGGGTACTGATCCTTGGAAGAAGAATGATCGTAACCACTCTGAGAGTGAGAGCCGTGCTTATGAGTGGAATCGCCCTTGGAGTAACCGGGCTGGCTGGAGGCACCAGTAGCACCTGTGGAAGCACCGTGAGTACCGTGAGAGCCAGTGGCAGCACCAGCACCAGCACCGACACCAGCACCAGCAGCGTCACCCTCGAGGTGGTGGTGGTGGTGGTGAATGTGGTGCTCGACACCCTCGGGGCCAGTGGTCACATTGTGGTTGGTGTGAGTAGGAGCGAAAGAGCCGGAAGCACCGTGAGTACCAGAGATACCCTGGCCCTGGACACCGGAGGAGCCAGTAGAAGCGCCGTGAGTTCCGGTAGAGTGGCCGTGAGTGGCAGAGTGCTCGGAAGTGCCGGGGATGTGGGACTTAGCATCAGTCTTGGCATCGTAGGCCTTCTCGCCGAGAGACTCATGGGTGCCACGTGCGCCAGTGGAGCCGGTCTGGCCGGTGGAAGAAGATCCGTAACCAGTCTGGCCAGTGGAAGAAGCACCGTGCGTACCAGCAGAACCTGTCTGGCCTGCGTATCCAGCACCAGTACCTGCAGCAGCTCCGGTAGCAGCTCCAGTGGCTGCACCAGAACCGTGGTGGCCGTGGTGGTGGCCGTGGTGACCAGTGTGGCTAGTGTGGGAACCCTGAGTACCCTGGGTGCCCTGGCCGCTAAGGACCTGCTCAGGGTTGTCGTACTGAGCGCCACCAGCAGTGTTAGTACCAGCAGCTCCAGTGGAAGCACCGTGTGTGCCAGTTGCAGAAGAGCCGTATCCGGTCTGCCCAGTAGAAGCACCGTGCGAGCCAGAACCAGCAGCGTATCCAGTGCCAGCTCCAACTCCCGCGCCAGTAGCACCAGCGGTGCCAGAGCCGACGTTGTGAGATCCTTGAGAGGCAGAGTGCTCAGCAGTACCGGGAACATGAGACTTCACCTCCTGGCCAAGAGACTGACCCTGACCAGGCTGAGTGGCACCATGGACGTGAGAGCCA
This sequence comes from Yarrowia lipolytica, assembly GCF_001761485.1. Lineage (NCBI taxonomy): Eukaryota > Fungi > Ascomycota > Dipodascomycetes > Dipodascales > Yarrowia > Yarrowia lipolytica. Next base: position 248,849 of record NC_090774.1, on the reverse strand, counting down.
GTGCCAGTAGTGTTAGATCCAGTGGTACCGTGGGAGCCAGCAGAACCGTAAGCGGACTCAGCCTGGCCGGTGGAGCTGTAACCGGGCTGGCCGGTAGAACCTGCAGCACCAGAAGAGCCGTAGCCAGTCTGGCCGGTAGTGCCAGTGGCACCAGTCTGAGAGCCATAACCGGACTGGCCAGTAGTGCCAGTAGAGCCAGTCTGAGATCCGTATCCTGTCTGTCCAGTGGTACCAGTGGTACCGGTGGTACCGGTCTGAGAGCCGTATCCAGTCTGACCAGTGGTACCGGTGGTACCAGTCTGAGAGCCATGGCCGGCAGAGCCAGCAGCACCAGCTCCACCAACTCCAGCGGCACCGGCAGCAATTCCAGCAGCCTCACCGCCCTTTCCTCCACCGACGTACTGACCAGCCTGGCCAGGAATCTGACCCTCGAGGTTCTTCAGCTCGCCCTCACCAAGGTTCTTGGCACCGCCAGGGCCAGCAGCCTGGGCAAGCTTGCCCTTGGTGCCAGCGGCGTCGGTAACCTTACCCTCTGCGTTCTTCAGCTCGGTCTGGCCTTGCGACTTGACCTCCTGTCCAGCCTTAGAAGGCAGGTTCTCGGCCTTGTCAGCTTCAGTGGTAGCATCGTTCTTTGAAGAGGAGAAAACCTCCTTTGCTTTATCAATAATGTTGGGCATTGTGAATAGTAGTAGTTTGTATGAGGACGTCCATAGCGACTTCAATGGCCTTTATATACACACAGAGCAGGTGGAGTTGTAGCAAGCCAAAAATTGAGTTAGAGGTGTCCAAGGTAACGCATAGCAAGGTAAATGTGAGTGCTGCTATGGAGGCTGCCATAGCTTCTTGTTTGAGTCAACCGCTTCGTGATTTCTACAGAACAATTCTGAGGCTCTGAATTGTAGATTGAAAAAATATTTGGATGATTTCCTAATCAATTGTCAGTGCTAGACCGCTGAGCGATATTCGGAGGTTTTCCCAATGTACCACATGCATGGACCAAAGCTGTAGATATGCAGATCAGATGACGTAACAATGGCCCAGAGTTTGGGACGCAATAGCAATCATGGATGAGAAAGAAATACCATATGCAAAAAGGCAACCATGAATATGAAACGAAAAGTTGAGATTGTTCTCGAAGAACAGAAAGGAGATGGATTTAATACGGTGTGAGATTGAACACTATATCTAATGCTCTCTGTAGAGTCTCTGTATGTCGCCCAAGCCTTGACAATTGGTCGAGATATGGCATTCACAGATTCAGAGATGAGACGTTTAGATTCGGCACCACACTATCTCTTGGGGTTTTGACGCAATCGTAATATGCTTACAACCATCTGATTTATGCTCTGGGGAATATATTGCTATGTACAAATGAAATGAGAGACGTGCCCATGGAGTTAAAGCTGGTCAGTGGACCAAGTCGTGCCGTCAAAAAAAAGAGTGCCTGTCGGTCATATATCTACAAGTAGGCAACAATAGTGGAGATAGGTCGGTTGGTCGTGTAGAAGCAGGGCTACTGTGGCTCGGTAAAGTGGGGTTTCTGCAGCTTTCTGTGAGCTGGTGTCTCACCCTAGTTAGACTTGGTTCGTTCCCGCGCCAGACGTTCCTTGTTCTCAGCCATAGCGTCAGCTTTCTTTTGAACGAACTCATCTCGAGCCCTGTCAAAGTCCTCCATGGTGGAGTGTGAAGCCATACACTCCATCATGTTGGCCTTTTCGATTCGACAGGCCCACAGCATGGACACGGTTCTGCCCTTTGTGCAATCGCTAAAGACCTTGAGCACATCGGCGCATGCAATTCGTGCTAGTCTTCGGGTCTCCTCCCGAACCTCGTTCTCTTCCTTAGGAGACAGGAACCACAGAGGCACAGCACCCGACTTTTGGGGGTACACATCGTTGGAGTGAAGGGGGTTGGTGGGCTGGTCGTGCTCAAAGCCGTGCTCGGGAAGCATGTTGAAAGATGTAAAGGGAGATAGGGTATAATACGGATATCGTACTGGTCTTGGCGGGCCGTTGTGATAATAGCCTGCTTTCGAGTCGTGTCTGGTCGTTTAGGGTGATCTGTTGACTGCTGTCAGATATTGGAAAAGTTTGGGGAGAAGTTTAATGTTATAGAGTTCCTGGGTTTCTTTGCTGACTCCGAGGTGTAACGGGTTGCTCGCTTTCAGAAAGGAATTGTCAAACGGCAACCGTGAGACAATAGATATGGAATACGAGTCATATACGGTATGCGGCATTTGTTGGTGCAGCGATCTCGCTGCACTTGACAAACCCGATACAAGGCACACCTCCCCCCTTCTAGCTAATACTAGTCATAACCCAAAAGTTGCCAGCAACTGCACCGGTACATACTGTACTAATGAACTCACTACCAAGTCAACCCTCCAGACATTGTTTTGTTCAGCTCTCTACTAGTGTGGCCAATAAAGCTCCACTGGGTTTCTTCACAGATCACTGGGTATAACGCGTCATATGTGTAACTATTTTTGGAAGCCCCACCCATTACAGTAACTTGCACTGAAGCTTTAGACCAGGACATTGTTCCTGTTCGTCTTTGTGAGGAACATTGCCACCTTTACTCCTTTTGACCACCAACGTCACTTCGCTTGTCCGCACAGCCACGCTTCATTACTGCTGACATGTACGACTATGAAATCTTGTGGAAGAGCAACGCAACCTACAGCCCGTGGGGTGCGTAAACACAGGAAAGAGTTTCCTTCTGGTTCCTGATTTTCAGAAACCCGAGGAGATCCCAGTGGTCCTTGTCCCTGAGCCATTGCTGGTGTGTGTGGGTTTCTCTCTTGGCTGCACAAGTCTTTGGAACTACTGAATACAGTATGTATGTAATACGTACATACTGACCCAGCTGTGCGAAGACCAGGCAGCAGCAGAATATGGGGCAGCCTCCAGTGTATGTACAAGTATGAAACTATACAATCACAAGTACAGTAGTCTCAATTGATTCGGCAAATAAAATTCATTCTATGTTCGCAATAGCAATCAATTTGACTTGCAGCAATACGCTCATCGATCTGAGACGGAGGACCAGCCACGACTCTAGCACGTGGCTTGTCTCATCAACAAAGAGGTCTTGTGATGCAATATACGTAATTGCACCTGCTTTCCATTGTTCTTGCGGCGAATACGGGTATGTCAGCGAGGCATTTCAGCCTCTCCACATGTTGTGGAGGACAAGCACCTACAGTCAGAATAGACTCTACGATTTCTATTGTGAATGTACAATCGGCTGCTCGTCGAACTTAATCCGCCAAATATACAGAACCAAAACAACACTCACAGCAGCTAAACAGCGCGGTGGAAAATACCCAGAAGCCCTCCCAAAGAGCTCACTCTACACTTACTCGCTACACACATACCAAAAATGGACCCCATCGACCTGCTACGTGACGTGGCCAAGTCATTCAGCACCAATGAAGAGATCGCGTCTACAGAACGAGTGTCAGTCGATATCACACGGCTGTCGCTGTTTCGCGAGGCAAAGTTAGCGGAGGCGCGTGACAAGTTACAAGATCAGATCCGACAGAGAGATCTGTGCCAGGAATCGGTCGCCGGAGACTCCACAACAAGCGAAAGAACCCAACATGTGCATGAGCTGGAACGCGAGAAGATGCGCCTGGCGCGTGCCATCAATGATCTCGAGGAGACTCTGAATGCCACGCAAGCAGCGACCTCGAAGCTGAATGCCGAGCTCGAGCTCGTGGAAAAGGAAAGCCAGCAGCCCATCGAGTCTGCAGTGGAGAACGACTCGTCTGCAGCCCTACAGCTCAAGCTGTTCCGAACCCTAGGTGTCACTTTCGACGCAGAGAAGCCTGAGAAGTACACAAAATGCATGATCAGATCTAACACAACCTCAAACGTGGCCACCCTGGATCTCAACGTCAAGGAGTACAGTGGATTCTTCATCACAAACTACATTTGGGACAAGTTGTGAACAAACCGACTTACCGCAAAGCGGGGAGAGTTAGGACAGTAACAGATTATTTATATACATTTCATGAACTTCTATATGGTGTGGGGAATTGTTAGTATGCTGAGAGTATGGGTTTCGGGGACCGGCAAGTGCTGAGGGTCAAAGTTAGGCTTAAACGGGTGCCTTGACCCGATTCAAGACATCTTCCACAACGAGTGCTCCATCCCACGATGTGATGTATTCCTCAATGAGCTTATAATCACTTCCGTAGGCTAGAGAAGGTTCGAATTCCGGCGAAGCAATGTGCACAGAGCTTGGTAGTAACTTTCGAGCGGCGACTGCAATCACCGATGGGGTTGCGAAGTCTGAATCATTGAGCACGCACATGTGGCGCACGAAAAGAGTGAAGTCTCTTGCTGCCTTGGGTTTTATAGCCCTAGCAACCACCCGGTGGCACCGAATATGGACGATAATGTCTTGCATGTATCGTTGCAGCTCGGCCACTATCGACACCTGGGCCGCCTTGTCGTGTAGCTTCTTGATATCGGCAGCAGTCATCAATGGCGGTGAAGCAGTCTTTTCCTCCGATATGCTCTCAATTAGTTGTGCGATATTCACCTCACCGTCGACGTGACACTCATGGTAGACGAAGAACTCATCCCTCAGGTATTCGAACATGTAGACATCACTTTTAGACACTGAAAGTAACAAAAAACCCGGTGGTTTCGAATATGTGACACCTCTGTAAGTTGTCTTTCCTGTTTGCAGAATCTCCAGCAGTAGAGCCTGACACTCGTTCGATAACGATGCAACGTTTCTCAGGATGAGAAATGGCATAAGTTGTTTGTCGGTTTGAGCAGACTCTCTCCAGTCACTGACTCCATTTAAAAAGTGGTCGACATCAGCGTCTGCGTCGCAACGGTAAAGTAGTCTCTGGTCGTAGCCTAGAATGTTGGCTGCCACCACAAGAGCGCACTTCTCCACAACATCAGGATGGTGAGTGTGGATTCTGACGGGTCGTTGCGCAGCAAGGCCAATAATAATGGCTGTGAAAATGTCAACATCAAAGTTGAGAATCTGCTTGAGTTCCATACATCTTTCTTGAAATGACATGGGACTAGCTATGGCGCGTTGGTGGTGGGGTGTTAACTTGCAATCCTACTTGTAGGCATGCTCGCTGCATGCAGATTGTAATTATTAAGTTAGTGGTGGCGAAATGGGGTTAATGAAAAGCCGCTAGATACGATGGTGGTGGGTTCTAGAGAGTGAGTAACGGGTCTATTCATCACGTAGAGATGTGTATATAAGCACTCAAAAGGTCCAATTTGTTTTCTAGCCTCTTTACTAAAATTATGGAGTTGACAAATTCTCAACTATGATACCCTCTGGGTACAACTACAATTGTAGATACTAACTAACAATGCACGATGACCAGTTTGTTAGGGAACTTTCAAGCGCAAGTAATAGAAAAGTCCTCAAACAGAGGATTCAAGTTCATTTATTATTATTTTTTAGTTTCTTTGCCACCAACATCTTCTGATATACATCTATAGCTCCTATATCTTCCTGCTCCATATATCACGTGACTCAACCTTAAATAAATTTCTGCCTGCATATCGCCAAAATAATCTTGTTGAAGTATTTACACATCTGACACACACCATGGCTCGACTCGTCCACAATATCCAAAAGAAACAGCACAGAGAGCGAAGCCAAATCGCCGAGCGACGGCACCTCGGCTTGCTGGAAAAGAAGAAGGATTACAAGCTTCGAGCTGAAAATTACCATGCCAAGGAAGCAAAGCTCAAGCTGCTGCGAAAGAAGGCCAAGGAGAGAAACCCCGATGAGTTCTACTTCGGAATGCATAGCACCAAGACCGATGAACATGGTATTGGTTACAAGGAGAACCCTTTGGATGTAGCTGAGCGAGAGCTCAGTGCCGATGCCAAGAAGCTGCTGCAGACTCAAGATGCTACCTATGTGCGAACCATGCGACTGAAGGAGCTGCGAGTTATTGAGAGAATGCAAGCTGAACTTATGCCCAAGGCTACAGGCAAGCATACCATTTTTGTCAACTCAGAGAAGGAGCAGGAGGAGTTTGATCCCGCTGAATACTTCAAGACTGACAAGACTCTGCTGAACAAGAGAGAGAACCGTCTGAAGCTGGACCAGCTGGAACAGAAGCAGACTCATGCACAGGAACTTGACGAGGGCATCAACAAAGAACGAGTTTCTCGACTGAAGAAGTTGGCTGCTCACATCGAGCGTGAGCGAGAGCTGGCGATCGTGGAGCATCGTCTGGATCTGGATCGAGAACTTGCTAAGGGAGGCGAGAAGGAGAAGGTGGTCAAGGATGGAAATGTCAGCTACAAGTGGAAGGCTGAGCGAAAGAAGTGAAAAAAATGTTGGCTGGGTCATATGAGCATTACTTAAATAGACGATTAATTTATAATTACATAATGAGAGCAGAGTGAAGTCGGTACTTGTAGCAAATTGATATGCTACAGTATGCGCCCTACTTGTAGCTACTGCGAGAGATGTACAATAGTGGAGGGTGCTGGTCGCATAACCATAGTTTCTTACCAATTCTTGTACTTGTACTTGTAGTGTGTTCTCACCTCTACAGTAACATCAGCTTAATATCAACACAATCATGTCAGTATACCATCTCTTTAATTTTGCTCCAAAAGATTTGTTACCACATGCAAATACACAGAAGTGTTACGGATAGAGCGGAAACATTATAGTATTTGTAACTAAAATCTACGAACTAGCTACACTACAATGACTTGTACAGTACTACGTACTTGTACTTTCAATGAATAACATTACTTCCCTTTAATCTCAGCACTCGGATCCACAGCTGGATCTTCCCATCATACCAGATAATTTAATATGTACAAGTGTATAGGGCCAATAGTTGGGATTTTAGAAACCAAGGGGATTCTTTCGGTTGGTAGTCTTGGTGAAGTTGGGCACCCGGTGAACGGATTTTCGGTAACCCTTGTGGTTCTTGCTGAAAACGGTGTACTTGTCCTTGGGGAGCATGGCCGAAGAAGGAGGGCACTCGGTCTCAGCCTTGATGAGGAACTTGGGAGTGACGCCGAGCTTCTCCATGCTAGATCGCAGAACATCCATGACTGAGTCGACGGCCTTCATTCGCTTTCGCTGGCCAGCCTTCTGTGTAGGAGACAATCTCCATCGGTATCGCTGCTTGCTGATGGTTAGATGATGTTTGAGTGGCTGGAAAATCCCGCATAGCTAGGCAACACTTTCATTCGTGTCGCTCATATATGATACTCACTGGACGTAGCCACCAAAGGTGACCATAGACTGTCGAAAAGGCCCAAACATTGTGTGATGAGGTGTGTGTTCTGTATCTGTGTTCTCACCAAGTATGGAAGAGGAATTTTCCATCCCGCAGTTCGATTCCTGGTTGGGACATATTTACAACGCCCACACTAGATTAGTGTTCGCGTGTCGCGACAGGTTTATTAACTATAATCGATTGAGACAGGACCACATCCTAACAATATGACCCCGCTGATAGTCAGAAGACTATTCCTGCTGCTGGTGACGGCTTCGCTCGGTCTGCTCGTGTTCCTGATCTACTTCTCGTTACAAGATGACTGGACCAGAACACATGCGGACTTCTTGAAAGAGGAGAGCATCTACAAGCAACCCAACGATGCATTCCTGCAATATACGGAACCAAAAGAGGACTTAACGCCGAAGAACAATCCCCTGCTTGAAGAGGTGGACGAGCCTGTCAGTGCCAAGCCTCTTGTTCGCGCCACTGACACGCGGCGAACTAAAGCCGCTCTTATCTCTCTTGTTCGAAACAAAGAGCTGGACGGTATTGTGGATGCCATGGTGCAGGTCGAGGACACATTCAATCACAAATTCGGCTACCCTTGGATCTTTTTCAATGATGAAGAGTTCACCGACGAGTTCAAGGAAAAGGTGCGCGAACAGACTGACTCTGAAGTCAAGTTTGAGCTGATTGAAAAGAAGGACTGGGACGCCCCCAGATGGATCGACAAGGACAAGGCCAAGAAGGCCGGCAAGAAGCTGGAAGATGCTGGTGTACGATATGGTGCCATGGACTCCTACCACAAGATGTGCAGATGGAACTCGGGTATGTTCTACAAGCACAAGGCCATGGACGATTATGACTGGTACTGGCGCGTTGAACCCGACACCCAATACTATTGTGACATCGACTACGATGTATTTGCATACATGGAGGACAATGACAAGGTGTATGGCTTCACCATTGCATTGTTTGACAACCCCAAAACCGTTGCCACCCTATGGCCGGAAACTAAATCCTTCTTGATGAAGAACAAGGAGTATCTGCACAAAGACAATGCCATGCAATTCTTGCTGAACCCCAGCAGACCAGACTGGAACGCCCAGGCTGGCGGATACTCCACTTGCCATTTCTGGTCCAACTTTGAAATCGCGTCTCTGAAGTTCTTCAGGGGCGATGCATACGCCCAATGGTTTGAGCATCTGGATAAACAGGGAGGGTTCTTTTACGAGAGATGGGGAGATGCTCCCGTGCACTCTGTCGGCGCAGGACTATTTGCTAACCAGTCACAAATCCATTGGTTCAAGGACATTGGATATTACCACTTCCCCTATTTCAATTGCCCCAAGTCCAAAAAGTGTCATGGATGCAAGCCTGGTCGATTCACCACAGACGATCTCAAGGATTCTCTGATGCCTGAAAACTGTCTTCCTCAGTACCTCAAATACATGGGCGACCGATAACAACATACATACATACATACAAATCGATTTATTCAGTATTTTAAGCTTAGCACCAGAAGACTGTTGGTCGTCAGCGCTCTCGTGCTGTTTTACTATGATGGTCGCCTGTTAGGAAACGATCTTCTTTTGGTGTTTCTTGTGCCTGTGGCATAAGGACCGTCGACAGTCGTCGGTGCTTGATTATCTGTCAACTCTCTATTGGGGATCCTTGTAGTCACCCTTCCGGTCAAAGACCCACTACCGTAGGGGTCGATCGAGTCCCCCAGGACTCGACCGCCGAGTTACAGATCCGTCAGTTGGTCCGGTGCCATTATTATATATAGCTCTCATTTCCCATATATTTAGGATATCGATTATTGACCCTTTCAACACGAGTATTTGCTCAACGACTTGCCATAGGCAAGTCGCCGGCATTACCTGTCAAACCACAAACCAACCGAAGTCCGGGCCTGTGTCCTAACAAATACATAGAATACAAGGCTACAGTACATACAGTATGTACTTGTATTTATAGTTTAATTACAGTAGAAACCTGCATAGTCATGAGCTACAAGTAGACGCGCTAATCGTTTATACTTAGACATGCATGGCTTAGTCTTCGAGACAAGCATATATAATAATAGTGTGTTGCATTGATTCATGAATTTCGTCTACTTGTACTTGTACAGTGTTATGTCCTTTAGCTAAGCTCAACAGACCACCACTTGAGAACAGCATCAGCACCACCAGTGACGATTTCGTTGTTTGCCAGCCATCGCACTGCGGTGGCTCCCTCCTTGTGAGCGTTCAGAGACTTGAGGTTCTTCATGGGGGTCTTGACGGAGTAAATGTAAATGTTTGTGTCCAGAGAAACAGAGGCAATGTACTCGTTTCCAAGCCAGTCAATATCGTTGATCTGAGCGGTGTGGAAGGTCCATCGAGAGGTGACAACAGACTTAGTTGAAAGGTCGTATAGGATAATCTTACCAGTGGACTCGCCAGCAGCAAGAAGGTTACCATTTTCACTAAGAGCAAGCTTTGTGGCAGCAGCACGAAGAGGAGGGAGATCAAACTGTTTCTCACCGGTTGTAGAGTAGACAGAGAGCTCTCCCGACTTAGATCCCACAACAACCTGGTCAGCAATAGCAACAGCAGAGCCCCGATCAATAGAAACCTTCTTGACAAGCTTACCGCTATCAAGGATGTGCAGAGTGTTCTCAGTCACGATGGCAGAGAGAGAACCTCGAGAATCGGCAGCCTTGGGCTGGGTGCCGATCGAGTAGACTGTGTTGTTGAGCTTGTAAGTATCATCCCAAGCAACTGATGCCAGGCTTCCATCACAGTCACTGAGAGAGACAATGTAAGTAGAGTGGGAGGCGTCAGAAGGAGAGGCCTTGTCACCGGTCCACTCGAGAATGGATCCGTCAACAGAGCCAGAGTATATCTTGCCCTTGAGAGTCTCGACAGCAGAAATGGGCTGCTGGTGGGCAATGACCTTGGACTCAGTCAAAGACAGCTTGGACAGGGCATCTATGCTCACAGAGGAGAAGGACAGGGTGCCGTCCAGTCCAACTGACACAAGGGAATCGCCAGCCCAGACTACACCGACCTGGAACTGGTCAAACTTGAATGTGTCAATCTCTTTACCCTCGACATCAAAGACCTTGACAGTGTTGTCTGCAGAGGCGGTAGCGAAGTGGGTGGAATCCTGGGCCCAGGAGACGGAGTAAATGGAGCCGCCATGTGCGTCAATAGTCTTGACGGGCTCACCATCCTGGTTATAAAGAACGGCCTTTCTGTCAGCTCCAACCGAAACAAGCCACTTTCCATCAGGGGAAAAAGCAACGTCGTGGATGTAGTTGCTGTGCTGCTGCTTAACGGTGTGGTCGAACTTGAAGGGAGGACCCTTGTAGAAGACGAGAGTGGCATCATCGCCGACGGTAGCAGCTCGGTAGGGTCTAACGGGTTTGATGGCGACAGCATTGACCTGAGCTCCGTGACCAGAGATCTCTCCGACAGTGTTACCAGTGTCGAAAGTGAAGCAATGACCGTATCTCTCTGTGCCGTCGCCCACAGCAATGATTCGCTGAGAGTCAGCATCCCAGTTGAGATCGTTGATTCGACCATTGCCGATCTTGGCTTCGTACTTGATGTTGAAAGAGACAGGGTCCCAGACCTTGACGTTGCCAGCCTGATCGCCGGAGCAGACATAGAAGCCTGAAGGAGAGAACTTGGCGACGGTGGTTGGCGCAATGTGGCCATTGAACTGCCGAGCCTCGTTGGGCTTGTCGAGATTCACCAGAAGCACTGCCTTGGTGTTGGCGTAAGCCACCTCGTTGGTCTTGGGGTTGTAGGAGAGATGCACGGCAACTCCCTTGGTGGTGGCCGGAGAAGCCACGGAGGTTTTAACTGGCGTTAGTGGGCTTCTTACGGGGATCTCTGGCATACTCACCTGGAGAAATCATTATACAATTGGTGCTGAGGTGTTTAGATGGATGCTGTTTATGTATCCAACTGGGAGATGTATGCAGCACCGAAGATAGAGTTATTAATAGGAGAGTGAAGGAGTGGTGGCAGGATGATTGTACATTACGTACTTGTACAAGTAGAATGATACCTGTCAATAGTTGAGGCAAATTTTGAAATTTGTGCTGCTTAATAAATCAACTGGAATGTTTCATAAACAATCGCTGTCTGTAGAACCCCTTCTTTCACAATACAGCACATATATCCCACGTACCAACCACCGTCTTACTTGTGGTAAGACCTCCGAAGTTTATCTTCCACCATCTGCAGGAAAATCCTACGAGTACCAGTATCTGGAATCCACACAGCTGAGTATCAAATTCCAGACTATCCTATACCCGAACTCTTCAAAAGCATTACGTTAGTCAGATCGTGTGATTCACTGCCACAACATGAAGTTTCCCCAGTTCGACCAGGAGATTGCCATCTCCTACTTTTCAGACGTCAAGAATGCCGGCCAGATTCGAAACGAGCTGTTAAGCGGTAACCCCGACTACCAGGTGGCTTTCATTAATGCCAACACATTGCTTTCGTCCAAGCATCTGCTCGCAGCCGTCTACAGAGCCGTTTCCGATCAGGAAGCCGGCTCCATGAAGACAAAAAACGTACACTCAGAGGTGCTGTTCTGTCTGGGAGGGAATAACAACATCATGGACTCTCTAAGGAGATTTGGAATTCAGGACGATACCACAAACATTGTGGCTGTCAAGATTGGCGGAGGAGAGTACACGAAGCTGGTTGAGGGAACCGAAGAGCCCTTTACTGACGAGCAGATTGCCAAGAACACAGATATCAAGCTCGTCAAGAAGGTATACAAGTTACCAGGAACAGTCTCTCTAGATGATAGAGCTCAGGTGGAGACTGCAGCCATTGGAGCTCTTCTGCTACGTGGATTCAGCTAGATGGAGCCGCGGACGGTCGTATTTATGAAAACAAACTTGGGCAACCATAACAAATGCATTGTATAAACACCATTCTATTAGCTGATTACTGTACAGGTACCGTGGCTATAAGTACAATTACCTGCTACAAGTAGTATACACAAGTCATAAATACTTCATTGTTGTTCAAATATAATGCATATAAATACTGTTGTTATACCGTGGATTCCACCTTGACCTGTATCGATGGCTCTTCCAGCTTGACCGGGTCTTCTTCTGTCTTGACAGGTACTGCTGTGCCGTTGCTGTTGCCATTCTCTTCAGCCAACAGCTCGGTCTGAACATCCACACCTAGACCAAAAAAGGCCTGTTGGAGAATTCTTGCGTATGCTGCCTTGAGAGTGAAACCTCCGGCCTGATGCTGAATGTCATGGGCCAGAGGCTCGATGACCTTGTCGTCGTAATGGTCCTGTACCTCAAACAGCGCGGGAATCTGCCTGTCACCGTTGAAGGGTGTGAAGGGCGTCTCGGGCTTCGAGCTTTCCTTCTTGACCTTCTCAAAGTACCGAGATGTAGGCATGGGTTGGAAGTTGACTGTTCGAGCTGAGGATCGTTTGAGAGCTGTCTTCTGGACATTCTGCTCGATGGAAGAGGCATCCTTGTTGGAAGTGGCGAGCTGATGAACCAGTTCTCGCTTGGCAGCCTCCTTATCCTCCTGAGCTGCCCTTTGTTCCTCCACAGCCATGAGGTAGTTTGCCTTTCTCTGTTCCTTCATCCAGTCCTCCTTCTGCTGCTCATACTTGTCCTCCTCGTCTCGGAGCTTGTTGTTGGCAATGATCTCGGCCTTATGTTCCTTTTCGTATGCTTCTATCTCCTTGGTCAATGCGTCCTTTTCGTCAGCGGTTCCATTCAACAGCGTGAAGATGCTGTCTTCAATCTTTTCCAGATATGCGTTGTAGTCGTTCAGCGTGTCGAACTCGTCTTCTCGTTTGTTCATGACCGACATGACCCGTTGGCGTACATCGACCTCCTTCTCGACAGCCACATCCTCGAAGATCTGGGTCTTGAACTTGTTCTTTCGCAAAATCTTTTCGCAGCCATTGTGAGGGCATGTCACTGGGCCGTAGGCAAAAAGTCGATCCACACACGATTCGCACATTTTGTGGTAACATTGAGGATTGACTAGAAATTTCATATCCGGGTTGAGGTACCGCGAGGATTTGCAGATCGGGCATATATCCCCATCTTCACTCATATTGATAGCTGTTGTGGTGGAGGTGTGATGATGATATCGTGCCAAGTTGACCGTCTAATAAGCTCCAAAGAGCACCTGGATGAGCTGCAAGCAAACCCAACTTGATTTGGGAGTTTAGCCTGACAACCGCTGAGCTCTAAACCAGATGCATAAACGCTGAGAACATGCAGCTTGAAGATGGAATGTGTTATAGGTACGTACAGTACGACAGTGTGTACTGTATCTACTCGTATGATGATTAGTTTGAAAAATCACTCATGCGATATTGTGTGTCATTCTGGTAAAATCTTTTTGGCTAAAACGCCTCATTACCACGTCTCAACCGTAAGTCTTTCAAAATAAGACTCAGCGATCTCTAAGTAGCTATAGGGGTAGCTCATGGAAGTCTCTCTACAAAGGTGAATTGCCACTCAGTCTGTAATCTCCTTGGAGTTGTCCAGATTCTTCCAAAAAGGCTTGCCGGTGGGTTCTCAGAATCTGACTTGGTAAAACCCCGCTCACATCACTCATACCCCGCAAGTACGACCTTCCTAAGGTGCGGTTGCTCCCGTGTTCAGTTGGCAATAGAGTTGTTTACACCAGGAACCTTGTCTACATTCTCATCATCTTATCCAGCACACTTGACCATGAAATGAACAGAGCAGCGTTCAGACAGGCACTGCGAATCGTTTTCCCAGGCGTAATTCTCGGACTCCTGGGATATGGCACCTACGCATATTGCTACATTCTCTGCTGGAACCTCTACCACCACATGGGCTACCGGGCAGGGCTGGCTCTCCTGATTGTCTATTGCATTCTCAAGACACTGGTTTTCATCTACTGGGCCGCCGTCGTCATTGTTGGCCCTGGAAAGGTGACTGGAGTGTCACCTTTGCAAATTTTCATTCCAGGATCAGAAGTGGTGGACGAAAAGGCTCAGGCTATAGTATCAAGGCAGATCAACCCCAAGCTGCCAGATACTTACATCTGCGATGGTTGGGGAATGCCCAAATGGTGCTCAGAATGCCAGACACACAAACCGGACCGAACACACCACTCGGCTATTGTGGGACACTGTGTCCCCAAGATGGACCACATGTGTTTCTGGGTGGGCACAGTGATCGGACAACACAACTACAAGATCTTCCTACAGTACACGACCTTGTTCTCGACATACTTGATCTACACATTGGTGACGACAGCTGTTTTCACCCCTAGAATGGGCCAATACAGACGCGACAGGGGCGCGCCTGACTCTATTCCTAACGGAAACATCATAGCTCTTCTGATTCTCACAGGTGCCTGGGCCGCATTCTGCACCTCTGTGTGTCTCCAGAGCTTCTGGGGAGTGTGTCGGAACCTTACCGCCATGGAGGGTCTCGGAAGAAAACAGGGAGACATGGTTCTAGTCAACTTCAGATATGAAGGCAAGAGAATCATCCAACCTCTGCGAGAAGAGGACCCGCTGCCGTTCGACCAAGGCTTTGCAAAGAACTGGAGACAGGTTTTTGGAACCAACCCACTCATTTGGTTCCTTCCCTTTCCAGTCGTACCTGCTGCAGAAGACTACTTTTCCAATGCTTACGGACAGAAGTTCCTTGAGCGCATTCCAGCCAGGTGGCTGGAGGGTGACGGACGGGAAATGGCAGCGGTTTAGGACCTTGAAGGACAATTATAATCGCATAATACGGCTACACGCATCATCGGGCTGGCCAACCGAACATTTGAGATCTCATATTAAACACTAACATCAATGCATTGGTATATCTAAGTATGTATACATACTAATGTACAGGTACTCCTTACAAATACTGGAACCAGTACTGACAAGTAATTCTCAGCTAAGCGTATTTGAATTGTACAGATATACTTCTATTGCCATGCACCACTCATAATTCGTTCTAATGTCGTTTTATTACTTTCCTTATCCACTATCTATTATGCAATCTACCGTGTGAACTTCTTTCCGCCGGGTCCACCTCTCTTCTTGTGGTTGTCCTTACCCTTGATGCTCTTGGCGCCCTTACCGGAAGCTCCAATGGAAATGTTCACCTTGGGAGGCACATTGAAACCGAAGGACTTGGCCACCTTGACCAGATCGAGCTTGTCGATCTGGTAGACGGTCTTGAGGTGGTGCGAGGCGTATGCTTGCAGATAGGCTCGATATCCGTCCTTGGCAGAGGTGTTGAGCCAGTAGTTGGACGAGATGAGCTTCTCCAGCTGGCTCTGCACGTTGGCAATCTTCTTGTTGGGGAACTCGTACTCGTTGAGAGGCACCTTGGCAGCCTTGAGGTATCGCAGGAAGCCAAGCTCGGAGGGGGTCAGGAACATGATGGACTTTCCGGAGGCAGAACCTCGGGCAGTTCGTCCGACTCGGTGAATGTAGTCTCGGGGATCATCCGGAGGATCGAACTGGATAATCCAG
The DNA here is from genome assembly GCF_001761485.1 of Yarrowia lipolytica. NCBI lineage: Eukaryota > Fungi > Ascomycota > Dipodascomycetes > Dipodascales > Yarrowia > Yarrowia lipolytica. Next base: position 233,098 of record NC_090774.1, on the reverse strand, counting down.
TCAACCTTGGGAATATCCAGACCTCGTGCAGCCACATCAGTGCAGATTAGAACTCCCTGCTTGGCGTTAATGAACTCGAAGAAAGTGTTGGTTCGTTTCTGCTGCTTCTGCTTGCCGTGCAGATCGAGAACGGGCAGATCGATGTAGTTGAGCAGCTCTCCGTAGAACTTGACCGAGTTACAAGACGAAAGGAAGACAATGATCTTCTTGCCTGCGTTTCGCTTCAGGAAGGAGAACAGCAGCAGGAACCGCTTGTCAGAATCGCACACAACGTAGCCCTGCTCGAGACCCTCGGCGGTGGAGCTGACGTTGTGTTCGTCGACGTTAAGGTAGAGGGGACCCTTCTTGAGCGAAATTCGGGCCAGATCCTCGACCTTGGTGGTCTGTGTGGCTGAGAAGAGCATGGACTGTCGCTCCTTGGGGAGAATCTTGATAATCTCCTTCATTTCTTGCTCGAAACCGATCTCGAGAATTCGGTCGGCCTCATCGATAATAAGAGCCTTGAGGTTCTTGAAGACAAAGCCCTGGGAGTTCTGCAGATGATCGAGAAGTCGACCGGGGGTACACACCAGCAGGTTGACTCCCTTGTTGAGCTTCTCTTCCTCCTGTCGTCGGTTATTTCCACCAATCACAATGCCAAGGGTCTGGGAGTGGTTAGCCATGAGATCTCGAGCCACTCCGTAGATCTGGAGGGCCAGCTCTCGGGTGGGAGACACCACAATCACACCAGTACCGTTTCGAGGCTTGAACTTGAGTTTCCGCAGCATCTCGATGGCGGGAATCAGGAATGCCAGAGTCTTACCGGATCCGGTCTTGGCAGCTCCCAAAACATCTCGGCCAGCAAGCAGAGGAGGGATGGTCTTCTCCTGGACTGGAGTCATGGTCTCAAATCCCATGTCCTTCAGACTCTGCATGGTGTTCTCAGACAGAGGAATTGTGCTGAATGGCTTTCGCTCGGCGTCTGAGGCAATGTGGACAACCTCAGCGTCAGCGGGCGCAGTAGTGACAACGGCAGTGGACTCCTCTTCCTCGAGATCAGAGCCCTCTCCGTCATCTTCCTCCTCGATTTCGACGTCCTTTTCATCGTCATCGCTCATCTCGGAGTCCTCATTTCCGTTGGTCTCCTCCTCGTCTTCCTCCTCAACGTCTCCCTTCTCAAGGAGACCCTCAACCTCATCGAACTCATCATCGAGCTCATCAACCTCGTCCTTGGACTTGGAGGGCTTGGCGGACTTGGCGGGCTTGGACGAGGGCTTCTCGACCTTGGCCTTCTTATCGGCCTTGCCCTTCACCACGCTTCGGGCTTTCTTTTCGACTTTTTCCTTCTTGGTCAGACCCATGATTGTGCAATTAGGAGTGTGTTCCAATTTTTTACGCCTTTCATGCAATATCGAGAAAAATTTCGAACTGTAAAACTGTAACCTTATCTGCTCATAACATGTGTTGTATGGTGGCAATGTACATGCAGCACTACAGTACTCATAGCATTACGAACAAAACTCGCCTATTAGTGAATAACAGTCCAATTCAAAATATTGAGATTCGAATCTATATAAAACGTACAAGTGTCCTACTCAGTTGTGTAGGACTCAAATCACCATTGATCGTAGGTGTACATACTGTAGTATGCTTCGCTAGTCGTCATATAGTTAGCTGTGGCACCACACAATCCCCTAATCAAGAGGAGTATCAAGCCCGAGATCGGAAGACTTCTCAATGATAGGACTGGACTTGAGCTCAAACTTGGCTCCAGCATACTCTTTGGCCAGGTTGAGTCCAAGAGAGCCATGGACAGTATTGTTGTCATCGACAATGTACAGACCGTCGAGACCCTCAATCTTTACCAGAGAAGAAGCGGCGTGGTTGTCAAGGTATTCATTGACCTCTGCCTGGGTCTGGAACGTCTTGTTGCCTCGAGGAGTATAGCCCAACTGCTGGAGGCTCATTTTGGGATGGAAGTTGGAAAGCACTTTATGTTTGAATGTCCCTAGATCAGCTTTGTCTTTCGAAGAGTGTGACAAGAGCTGCTAGAGATGATTGTGAAATGTCGAAGACGGTTTAGACGGTTGACAAGGATCCCCACACATTTGCCACGCATTGTTGCTGTAGTTATGTTACCCTTACCCTTGATTACAGTTCGATAAGGTACGTTGAACGAGGATCTATTGGTATGGTTGAGGTCACGGGAGTGGTTGAGGGAGTTTCTAGTCCGGTACACTTTATAATTTTCGGCCCGTGATTACCATTTGACAGGATTTGGTGACAGATCACCTCAACTACTCTCTCTGTTCGTATGGCCTCCACTATGCAGCATTCATGCATGAACGTTCATCTAAACACCGTTTTAAACATTCTGAGACTCGCCTTCAAACACGCCTCGCACACAACTTCAGCCATGACAACAAGAGACCGTCAAATGACCCAGCTCAAGTCGCAGCTCGCGCAGCTTGAGGCTAATCTGGTTGACATGAGCAACCTCATGGAACGGACCACAGAACAAGCATTGCACATCAGAGAACTCGGCATTCTTCACGCGTCAATGTGAGTATTTGAGACATATGAAGGAGCCCACAAGCCAATGCTAACCACGAGATTCATGTCAGCACATGCCGCTTTCGAAAATGAGACGTTTCAGGCTGGCCAGGCAGAGGAAAAGATGATGGAGTCTGAGTATGAGGAGTAACTAAAGCTATTACGCGTCTCAACACAGTCAACCCACCCCATATTTATACAGTGTCGGAAAAGCACACCCAAGCATCCATGTTAATATATATACAAATAATAATTACTTATGGTACTATATACACTTTGGTTTTAAGTAGTCTGTAGGACCTTTATGCGCGGAAGATTTTACTGGCTCGGTTTCCACCCTTCTCCTTGCCTCGTTGTTGGAACTTGACCATCCACGCTCGCATTCGTTCACTTTCCTTCTGATTGTACGTGTCAAACGCCTCAGGAGTAGCTGCGTCGAGCATGACCTTACCTTTTTTTCCGCTGACCCACTCGTTGATCCACCGCAGAGCAGTTCCAGCGTCCTGGTTAGGAGTTGACCGCCACTTGCGCCGCAGTGCAACAAGAATATCGTTGATATCGTTGGTGGGAGGACACAGATCACGGTAACTCTTGGGATCATCTCTGTTGAGTGCGTACAAGAGGTAGTCAGCCTGAACGATAGGATCAACAAGACTCTCCTTGATGCACTTGAGAAGGGCGAGCTTGATCATAGTCTCACTGTTGGCAATACTTGGCATGAACAGACCTGGGGAATCAAACACAAAGATGTTAGGGCTGTCGCATACCTTGATTCGGTTAGACAGAGCTCTGGTGACGCCCGCCTGCTGTCCAACGGGGGCCACAGATCGCTTCTTCCCCTGCATCTTCCAATCATTTGTCTTTTCTACCACCAACCGTCTCATAGTGTTCACCAGAGTACTCTTTCCCACATTAGGCATGCCACAAATCAACATATTGAACCCCACTGGCGGTGGAGGGTCGATTTTCTGGAACACTGTGGCTGCGTACTTCATGATTTTGACTGCTGCTTGTCTAGATCGGCAATCAATCTGGAGATAATTGCCCTGAGGGTGCCATTGTTTGAGAGTCTCATCATCCAGAAGGGAGGCGTCACTCTTGGAATACAGATAGAGTCTGTTTGATCCAATTGCTGACGAAAACGAGTTGGAAAGGAGCACGTTTCCTGTGCTCAGTGGTGCCCTAGCGTCTCTCAACTCCAGAGTGAGATGAGGATGCATGGACATGCCCTTCTTGAGGAACTCTTTGTGGAAATGTGTAAAGTTTGAAGTTGAAACTTGAACTGGGTCGAAAGATGTTCTAGGGACAAATAGCGACTTGGGTTTGTCCTGTTTCTCTTGCGATATCTTGTTTGGTCGCTTTTGGGTGTCTGTTGGGCTTCCTGATCTGCTCTGTGTAGCCACTGTCGAGGTAGATAGCATTCGGATGCCTCTTCTGGTGAGTAATTCCGCGCCGCAACGGCAAATACTCGCAGCCATATTGACTTGGTATTCCCTCATGGTGATATGTGTAATGTGGTAGTGGCGTACACCGATGCTTGAAAGTCTGCATCAGATGCACATAAAATTCATTAAAGTTGGCGAAGAGCTTGTACAGTATATCGGAGAGATGACAAAATGTGCACATAACAGATTTTATAGAGATTTTGAAAGAAAGAAGACAATATTAAAGTAGTATTTGTTTTCTGCTTTAGTTTCTTAACTCGAAATTTGACTCAAATCATCGATTACTAGGCCCAATATAACGCCTCCCCATTTCACATCAATCAGTGGAAAGGAACTCTAAAAAATCAAATGCTCAAGAGCATCTTCTCTCACACACACTTCTCCACACAATTATCACACACGTCAACTTGCGACATGCCTCTTCTCTTGATCACAGGATACCCTTCCGCGGGTAAGACAACCCGAGCCATGCAAATAAAGGACTACTTCGAGAAGAAGATCCAGGAGACAGGGTCGAATCTGACAGTGGAGGTGATCAATGATGAGTCTCTGGGACTGAGCAAAGACTCGTACAAGGAGAGCCGGACTGAAAAAATGACCCGTGGCGAGCAAATATCTGCTGTTAAACGGTTGGTTTCCAAAAACACCATCGTCATTCTCGACAACATGACATATATCAAAGGATTCAGATACCAGCTGTGGTGTGAAGCAAAGGCCGTGGCTACCAACTATGGAGTGGCACATGTGGGTGCTCCCGTTGATGTTTGCAAGGAATACAATTCAATTCACCCCAACAAGTGGGAGGACGATCTCTTTGACGCCCTAGTATTCAGATATGAAGAGCCGAATGGAGCGAACAAGTGGGATTCTCCTCTCTTTACCATTCCTCATATTGACAAAGACATCTCTGGTGAGGAAATGTGGAATGCTTTGGTTCACCGAAAGGTTCTAAAACCCAACCAGGCAACTGTGCTAAAGCCTGCCACGTCTACTGACTACCTCTATGAGCTTGATAAGAAGACCCAGACCATTGTCAGCGAGATCCTTGATATCCAAAGAGACAATGTTGGAGGTCTCGTGAAGCTAGATGGTGGTAATCACAGTCTTCAGCTGCCTATAGATGCTGTCAGTCTTCCTGAACTGCAACGTATGAGGCGTCAGTTTGTGACTCTCAATAAGATGAGAGCACTCGGCGATGACAGAATCATTCCGCTGTTCATTGAGTTCCTTGAGAAGAACTTTGATGAATAGACAACTGATACAGAGTAGGATAAACGGAGCCGCGGGCTTATAAAAAGAACTAACTGTATAATGTTAAAATAGAAGTGTACATAGTCAAAAATGTGGATAATTAGGAGTTCAAGCGGTTGGTCTCAAAAACAACTTGGCCCAATGGATAATATTGTACCAAGTTCAAGTCCACACAAACAAAAAATAATGCCATCACCCAGAATCGAACTGAGGTTTCCACGGCCACAACGTGGTGTACTAACCACTATACTATGATGGCGCCTATTTAGGTTTTTTATGAACGTGGCATCTACTATCTGAAAAACGCGATAAAAAACAGGTTATGAGTGTATGTTGTAAGACTTGAAAATGTCCATTCCCTAGAGATCCAAGGCCTACTGATATTATTTCAATTCTCAAGCAAAGGAAAATGTACTCATGATATGATTATATGTTACACAATTGCATTATTCTATGATCCTATCCTCCAAATGTCCGGTTTCCCCTTATCATCCCTTCTACTTCAAAAACTTGTTAATACAGAAACAAAGAATGTTGACAAGAAGGTTGTCGTTCTTTCCCTGGCCCTGCTGCTGCTGCTGGTGGTACTGGTTGCCCTGGTAGTTGCCCTGGTGCTGCTGCTGCTGGTAATGAGGCTGCTGCTGAGGTCCGGGCTGCTGGTACACTTGTCCAGGCTGCTGGGGTCCATTGGGCAGCTCAATTATCATGACTCCCGCGTTCTTGGGGTCGATGTGATGACGCAGTCGGTGCTCGTTGCACAGCTTCTCAACGGCAGGCTTAATCTTAGCCACTCCTCCAGAAGAATGAAGACCCTTTCCTACAATGGCCTTGACAACAGGATCACCTCTCTGCATGGCTGCCTGGATTCTCTGTCCCAGAAACTCCTCGGCTTCTTCCACATACAGACCGTGGAGATCGATCTCGTCGTGGGCGGAGTCTGTGTTGTTTTCTCGGAAAACGTACTCGGCAGCCTGTCGGTTGTATTGGTCCATCTTTTCACCGTGCTTCTTTGCCTCCTCACTCAGCTGCTTGGCTCCAGCGCCGTCTCCGCTCTTGTAGGCCTGCTGACTCTTCTGTGACAGCTCCTTTCGTCGCTCGTACTCCTTGTGAGCCATGTCACGGAGCTTCTTGTACTCGCCATCCGTGGCGTGGTTGTAGTCTGTGTTAGGTGGAGTTGAGAGGTTGAGCCAGTCGTTGAAACACTTTCTGATATTGTCGATATGGTAGTGTCAAGGTAGCATCCTCTGTTACACGATCCTTCTGTATAGCCGCTCCTCTGTCTCGCGAGTCGTTTACTCACCATCACCAATAATTCGGCGTTCGGTCTGGGCGGACATGATTCTCTGCGCGCGTGGGCACCGTGGGACTGGTACAGATGGAGGTGGTGGCCGACTGTATTTTCAGGAACGAGAATTATGTTTCAGCCGTCCTTGGTCAACAATGCAAAGCCTAAACTTAGAGTTGAGGGTGGAGATTGTTTGGACTGTGAAAAAGAATGCATAAATGCAGCCACGCAGGAACAGGCGAAGATTGGAGACAGAGGGGGAAGACTCGGAACACCTTCTGGGTCGGTTATTTATCTTTAGTCTTGACGCCCTCTCGGTGCTGTATACCTGGCTCAGTTGCAGACTTCCACTTTCCTTTTTGGGTTGAATTGGCCGAAAACAGCAAAAACCTGAGCTAATCTAAGCTTCCATTGTGCAAGCAGGTGGAAGTACAAGTAGATGAGAGGGCAAGTCTGTAGTGGTACGGTTTCATGTGACATGAACACCTTAGCGATGTCGCATCTGCTATGTCCGTATATGTGATTGGAAGTCACGTGACATTACTTCTACTTCTATTTCTCCTATGTCTTTTCTCCTATCTGCAGACTGTTCTCACACAACTAATACAATACATTCTGTAACTACAAGTACGAGTAACCTACTGTACCGGGACTTCGCATAAACTCCGTAACTGTCATTATTTATATACCATTCGAGAAATCATTACTCATGAGTAAAGCTGCGTGTTGGTCTTGTGCCGCAACTGCTGGAATCGACGACCTTCGGGATCAATGTTGTCCATCAACTTTTCGAGCTTCACAGCAATGTCCTTGTCGAGAGGCAACTCTCCCTGAGCATCGCAGAGAAGACCGAGTTCGGACTCCATCAGTCGGTAGTAGGCAGTCTCGTCTCGAGAGTTGAGAACCAGCGATATGATCGTCTGAACGTGGGCGTTATCAGTCTTGGTTTCCTTGTGACATCGCTTCAGGAGCTTGAAAAAAGGGTTCCAGGCGTACGAGTTTGCGTAGGCTGCGAAAAAGACAAACAGAGTCTTTCTGTTGAGCATCTTGATGGGAAGACTCTCTTCCAATAGCTTGAGACGCAGATCGAGGGGATGCTTTGTGGTTTCGGGCTTGGCAACAAGGTCCAGACCGAAAGATGCAGAGGTTCTTTGGGTAAGAGACCGAGCCACACGTCGGATGAATCTGTCGTTAGCAAGCAATCTCACAGGAGCCACGAGTCCAAAGCTCTCGATCAGCTGTTTGATGATTTGAATTTTGGCATCCACAACTCGCTGCCACTCCTTGAGAGAAGTCACGCCAACCTGCTCGTATTGTGTGGAGTCGATGGTGGCTCTGACGATCTCGGAGACTTGCCAGTTGACCACGGCGGCTCCAGAGGCCTGCTGGGCAACAAGGTAGTCGACGAGAGCTTGTGTAGGGACGCACTTGTGGTTCAGAGCGTAGGCGTTAACCAGAGCCTTGAAGGCCTCTTTCCATTCGGGGTTGGATGCATCCGAAGGGGAGAAGACCTCAAAAAGCTCCTCTACAGCTTGCGGAACGTCGTTGAAGCCCGTTGTGGGAAGTTTCAGAAAGTTGGTGATGGCAGAAAGAACAATCTCCTTACGGTTTGCATGCGGTTGAAGGTCGTCGTACTTTGCCAGAACCTGATCCTTGTCACCCTGAGTGGCCCACTTTTGGTACATGAAGAGAGGGATGATGGAGGGGTGGGACTTGGACTCGTCGTCCTTGGCTGCTGCAGATCCGCCATCAAAGTCTACTGCAAGGGTGGTTGCAGCTGGTGCTGAGGTATGGAGACTTCTTCTCTGGCCACTTCCAATACCACCGTCAAAGGGGTTGTTAGAGGGCTTCTTGGGCAAGCCGGTGATCGAATCGCTCCTGAGGAAAGGATCAGAGTTGTGCTGTCCAGATAAGAATTCATCTCCATCAATGACGTTCTTCTGACCTTTTTCGGCCCAAGCAAAGTCCTCTGGCGAAATTTCAACCTCCTCTTCATCCATCTCAAACTTGTAAAGATCCTCCAGGTTGACAAGCTCGCGTTTCTCGGCAGTGAAAATATGTACATGGAAGCCCATCTGGGAGTCGATCACGACCCATTCCGAGTCGGGGAACTCGAGATTCTGCTTTCGGGCCTTCTTTAGCATTCGTCGGTAAGACATTCTCTGTGCATTCTTCTTGAACAGTCCCTCAGCAGTTGGAAGAACATCATGCTGGTGTTTCAGCACTCCCATAACTTCCCGTCCAGCCTTGTAGATGTGTCGACTGGACTTGCCGGACCCAATGAGAATATCCTGCTCGGGAATGTACTTGATGTCATAAATGGCATCACGTGCAAGCTGCTTGGCGATATCATTCATAGCTCCATCTGGCAGACCCAGGTCAATGTTGACAGGCTCCTCCTTTACTTCCGGTTGATCTCGCAGATACCACGGCTTGGAAGGGGTTTCGGAGCTTGTAGAAGAGGCTCCAATAATGTCCCCGTTGATAGCTTGGCTCACAGGCGTGTTGTCGTTCTCAACAGAGCTTTTGTCTTGTCGCTCACCTCCGATTTCATTGTTCAGCGCTCTAAAATCAAGCCCTTGAGTCGGTTTTTTGTCGTCACTGAAATGTCTCAGTCGATACTGGAGCGTTGAAGGTCGCAATACACGTCCCTGGCGCAAAAACACTCGAATCATGGTGTCTGCGTTCTGAGTGAATCAGATTTTGACCACCTGCAAACTGAGTGTGTAGGGTTAGGGTATGATAGTTACAGCTCACACGAGGAGGCGGGGACTCAGGAAAGACTCACACACTACAAGTACAAGTATTTCTACGAAGTTGCTCGCAAGTGTTGGAAGCTGTGAATCACTTAAATTAAACTATCGTGTACTTCTTTTAGGTGTAAATATTACCGCACACACAATTAATTCTCATAACCTGTAAAGACCAGCCCTCAATATACTCATACCAGTACTTGATATACTTGGCAAAGATAGAGTTCCTCTAATAGTCATTGTAGATAATGATGCTAGCAGTTTGGAGACCTGTCTCAGCTGTGGGTTGTCATGAGAGATCCTCTCTCAAAATTGCCAGTCCTGTGACATGGCTCATGATGTCTACGAGTACGCATTCACCTCACTACCTCCAACTTTTTCCAATCTTCATGCGTGACGACGCGCGTCTAAATTAATATTACACACGAGCAACGCGTTCTGCACACTACAAAACACACTCCACACTGCTACAGACGGTGTAGCTGGGCACAATGGACATTCAGACACTCCGATCAGAGATCAAGGCATGGGAAAGAGCATACGCTGATAAACACGGCCGCAAGCCTACGCCTAAAGAGGTCAAGGCGGACCCTATTGGTGAGTATCAGAGAAGGGGGTGGCACTGCTCTTCGTGCAACAATTAACACAGCGAAAAAGTACCATCTTTACAATAAGTTCAAAAAGGCTGAAAGTGCTGGCACCGGTCCTTCCACCCCTAAACGGGCTTCCAAATTACACTCGTCGTTGAACTACAAACCTGTGTCGTTTTCAGTCAAGACTCCAGAAAAACAGATTTCCAAGAACAGACGAAGATCTGTTTCCAAACAGCAGCATGCCGACATTGTCACACCCTCGCACCGGTCATTGACCTTCTCTAAGGCCCCAGCACTGTCCAGAACACCTCAGAAACAGCTACAGGATACTCCTAAAGCTGCGACACCCAAACCATCCCCGAGCGTGCCGTTAGGACCTACACCTAGCATTCATGGAAGAGTAGTAAGTTTGCTGGAAGGACTTGATGGCACACCCGTGAAGGAATTTGCCACCCCCGGTAACGTTTCTACCCCAGTGAAGGTTGTTTCCATCACCTCCGAGACGCCGACCAACAAACCAGCATTGGATGTCAACGACGAGTTCACCACACCTGCATATCTCAACCGCATTTCTGTTGATGTTTCTCCATTCGAAAAACGGCTCTCTTTCGCCGAGAGAATCAGGCAGTCTGTAGTCGAGAGTCCTATCAAACAAATGTCTCCTGAGAAGGAGTTGTCACCAGCTAACCAGACTGAAGAGTATGATGACGATGAAGACGCTTGGCGTGAACTTGAAGGACTGCCTCCTAAGCCCAAAGAGCCTAAGATCGTTGATGTTACATTCGACGGGGAGGAACCTGATGAGCTGGACGAGATCATGGGAACTGTGGAGGTCCATAATCCTTATGATGAACCTGTGCAGGACGATTTAGATTGGGTTCATGAAACTGCTCTTGAAGGAGAGACTGCTCTCAGTGCTCCTATCTACAAAGAAGGTGGTATCAAGAAACGCAAGCATCAGACGCAGAAGCGAACCACTAAAAAGGCTATTGTGCGAGTCGAGTCTGAACAGCACAAGAAGGCCAAGGTGGATAACGACAACTTCTCCACCACCAACAGACTCAACACGGGATTCAAGGTCAATATGGGACAGAAGCAGTGGGCCTCGAGGTTTAAGAAGTGATCGCCCTAGCATTTAACATAAGCATACGAACGCATTTAGAGATATAACATATACAGTGTTTTTTGACTAGCTGCCATGTACAACTACTTACATACTAGTCTACAAGCAGCGATATAACTACAAGTACCATTTTCCCAATCATTATCTAATATCTATTCAACAAATGCATCCATCCTTTTGCTCTCTCTAAACACTGAGGAGCTCCAACATACCCTGGATCTTCTTGCTCTCCTTAGCAGTCTCGACCTCGGACTTGAGAGCGTCGTAGAACTCAGACACCCGCTCTTCGAGTATCGGGCTCTTGGTAATCACACTAGTGTACATGTCCAGCACGACTGCAACGTAGTCAGCAACAATGTTGATGTATCGCGAGTCAGCAATGGCCTTGGTAGCGAACTCAAAGAGAGGCTCCAGAGAGTCCTCATCTCGGTTCAGCAGTGCAGCTCGCACCTTACCTCGCTTCTTGAGCTCTTCCAGAGCCAGAACAGAGGTCTCCAGATGCTCTCCAGACAGTGCAGCATCGAGAGCATCACCCCATCGGAATCCGAGAAGCAGGTTTTCATATCGCTTCAGCAGCTTCTTGTTGGGCCGCTCGTGCTCCTCGACAATGACATGCTCAAACTGACCCTCGTACTTGGTTCCTCCAAGCACGGGTCCCTCTGCCTTCTTCTTCTTCTCCTCCTCAACAGCAGCCTTCTGGTCCAGAACCCGTCCGTTGCTGATCTTCTCGTCCTTCTTGGGCTGCTGGGTTCGAACAGCGACAATACCGGAAACCAGACCGGCCACAATATGCTGGGAGTCTAGAGACATACCAGTACAGAGCACTCCGGAGCCGTACTTCCAGCCGTAGGTAACCTTGAATGAGGTATCATCAAAGACCTTGACATGGCCGTCTAGGGAGCCAGCGAAGAATCCAGAAGCACCGTGAGTAGGGGCCAGGCAAGTAACGGTCTTGCTGAAGTTGCCCATTTGTCGGATGGTCTTTCCGGTGGTCATGTCCCAGGCCTTGACAATGGGACCTCCGGCAGACAACACCATTCCGTTGTGGTAGAGGACATCCTCAACCGGGTGATCCTGAGCCAGAGAAGAGATGGGGGTCTTTCCGGATCGGGCGTCGTAGAGTCGAACAGTTCCGTCGTACGAACCAGCAGCGACAACGTTGGCATCGACAAACTCTCCACATCGAACGTAATCCTGAGCGCCCTCAAACTCGATCAGAGGAGTGGAGCTGGTGATATCGTAGAGCTTGACGCTTCGGTCGTCGGAGGCTGTGAGGAGAGTGGTGAGGTTTGTGGGGTGGAACTTAGTCACATGAGTGGCCAGTTGGGACGCCTGCAGAGTCACCAGAATGTTTCTCGACACGGCATCGAAGATCTGAACCAGACCTGTAGCATCACCGGCCACAATCAGCTTACCATCAGACCGGAACTCGCCGCAGTATACAGTATCCTTGAAACGAGAGATAGTCTTGGTGACTTTTCGGGTCTTTCCAGAGAAGATCTGGATTCGAGTAGACGAGGTGACGGCAAAGTCATTGTGATGGTTGAAGGAAACGTGAGAGATGGCATTGTACTCTTTGACGAGCAGAGGCGAACGGTAGGTTTTCCAGAATTTTTGCTCGGGCGTCAAGTCGGAGCCCTTTTTGACCTCCTTAGCAATCGTCAACCGGTTCAAGGGGGCGGACATTGTTGATTTGCTTGTGTGGTGGTGGTGATATTGAAATCTTGCAGATGGTTTCCAATTTTTTCTGTTGTGCATGCACCTTGAACTTTATTTGCGGAGGTGGATTTGGAGATATCCACTGTCGAACATAACTACAAGTAGCTTTATGTTATGGTGAAAGGGGTTGTCACTAAGTGGGATTAACTGGGGGGAGGTTGATATTGAAAGGCAAACAGCTTCTTATAATCTTTCGTGATGGCTAATGGCCTGCTTGTTGTAGGTTTTGCATGCGTTTATCTTCGCGTATTACTTAGTATTACTTAGTAACTTACTTGAACTACAGTTCAGACACTGGCATTGAAAAATGCAATAAATACAGATGTCTTCTCATCTCTGGGAAGAAGCTATAGAAACACCTTGGAACTCTCCTTGGAGTCGTATAACGCACGACCAATCTGACGGTCCAGCTCCATTCCGTAGCCACACTGAAAGTACGACCGGTCAAACCGACAGATGTAAAATCCTGATGGCAGGCACAGCATCTTATGGAAAGGTCCAAACGGTCGTGGACACTCCATATGTGTGTCTTGGGCCAGAAATGCCGAAGTTATCATGTGAGCACGTGCACTAGCACACTCAGAATTGACTCTGAGATCAAAGTACTGATCACGCAAGACAGCCAACAGAGTGGACTTCCAGTTCTTGTCCTCTTCCAGGTTGAGCTTGGAGAGGTTGGGGAATACAGATGGATCCAGCGGAGGCAGAGGATCAGTTGCCTCCAGTTCTAGAGCCAAAACAATCACTCCCGTGAACACATGGTAGTAAATGTTGTTCCAGTGAAACAGAATGTATTGTTGGATCTGTGGAGGAGCAGAGTAGAGATAGAATTGGTTCTCCAGTAGCTTCAGAAGTGACATGAGTCCAGAGAGTCGGTCGATCTTGCCACATCGGAAAAGCAAAAGATTGGCCTTGTGCCATTGTGTTGTCAGTGCCAGTTTCTTCATGAACTCCATAGGATCTCCCTGGGGAAGAGTATTGATTATCTGGTCGATTCGCAGGAGTTCAGCAGGATCTGAAGAATCATGGCTGTTCTGCAGTCCACGGGTGAACATGTAGAGCTTCTGGGTAGTGTGTAGAAACGGGTATGAGCTGAAAGGCAATTGGGGGTATTCTAACCCAGATTTGTGGCCTACAAATGCTTGGCAGGCGTCGAAAAAAGTGCCAGAAACCGAAATGAGGTGGTTTGCAGCTTCCTTCACGTCGCTGGAGGCTGTAAAGGGAGGCAGAATCCGTTGGCTCATTGTTACCAACAGACCACACAGAGACCATCCCACCATAAGACAGTCGCCAGAGAATGAACTGTAAATGTAGAGCAGTGCTGCTCGGAAGTCGTCGATCGACGAGGTCACTAACAAGGGTATTCTGTTGAGGTATTGCTCGGCGCGATCAGAAAAGTGGATGACGGCTGAAGCATGCAAGGTATGTAGCAGCGAGTCGAAAGCGCAGGACTTGCAACTCAGGGCGTAGACTGTGTATATCAGAGCCAGGAAGGACGGTGGTTGTGGCGGTGATGGCGGTGTAGGACCAGCCTGCCCGGGGTATAGGTTTTCATAATGTTCTTCGAACTCCTTCCAGTCAATAATGGGGAAGAAGGGGTCCACCAAATTCCTATAGTTCTCGATCAGAATGTCGCTTATGTTCTTCGGGAGCGGCTCGTTGGCAATGGCGCTCTCGTACTCTTCTGTTTTGTAGGAAAAGATGCTGAGGGGATTGTTGTTTGGCGCTGTTTGGATCGGCAGGTGTTTTTCAAACAGGTGGATGATCTCCGAGACAGAGGAGGCATTTGAGAGAAAGTCAAGGCTTGTTTGGGTGATAAAGGCCGGCGACTTGACCTCCTTATCCTTGCTCTCCTCCCATCGAGAGTTACTGCCGTATTCGCAGGTGGCTTCAATGTTGAGCTTGACGCAGTTGGAGCAGGGGGTTCCATGGTCGCACTTTCGTTTCCGCTTGCGGCAGGGGTTGCACGACAGGGTCTCTCGCTTTTTGCGGCTCTGTCCTCGTTTCAGGTCACTTTTGAAGTCCGACATGTGTGAGTTCCATCTACTTGTACCGTTGTTGGGAGAAGTTAAGATATTTTTACAAGGTGCGAAAGAGAGGGAGTTACTGTACAGTAGCCGTTAATGGTGATAAGATTCGGAAGAAGGCTCTAATGTACGGCGCTGCTACTGTAGGTGGGAAGAAGAGTTTTTGTAGCCAAAGTTGGTTCTCTCTACAGTACGAGATTTGATATATAATATCGCTCAGCAGTTTCTCACGATACTCTGTCTTGGCAGGTTTTCCCTTACAGCTGGACATGTGACATGTATGGTATCAAGGTGTCAGGACACCCAGATGCAGCCGCACACATAATACCAAAGGCAGAAGTGAGTGAGACCTTTATCTCAAACAAGCCACTCTGCTGTATGAAAGAACCAGACGAGAGCGTAAATACCGGTATGTTTCAGCTCTGGCACGTGCGTATCTTTTCTTGTACTACTGAGCTCAGGTACAAGTAGCTACCCCGTCCTGTTGCTCATAACGCTTTTTTTCATTGATAAATTACAACAGCCTAAAGAGCTGGTAGGAACATTGTCATGCACCCTGCCATTAATGCGCATGGTGTTAAATAATCTAAGAAAGTGAATGCGCTAGACCCGGTCGTACCTTAGCCAACAATGCCGTCTAGAACATGCCACCAACTCGAGTGTTCATATTAAGAGTCTTTACATTTTGTTTTTTTCCCCACAGCCGAATGTGCAATTATTTACCCGACACGGTCTTCACTCTTGTTCTAAGGTTGAAGCGAATCAGAATGCACACAATGTGGGGAAGAGGAGCATCAAAAACAGCACTATACACCAAATGCACGCATTTCCAGAAGCTCAGGAAAATGTAGCTACAAGTACATGCTGTAGCTACAGATCCACGTACACAATCAAAAGATTGGATAAAAAGTACTAGTAATAATTTAATGCCCGAGGAGTGAGCACACTATGTCCGAGAAATA
The DNA here is from genome assembly GCF_001761485.1 of Yarrowia lipolytica. Classification (NCBI taxonomy): domain Eukaryota; kingdom Fungi; phylum Ascomycota; class Dipodascomycetes; order Dipodascales; genus Yarrowia; species Yarrowia lipolytica. The sequence goes on along the minus strand of NC_090774.1, from coordinate 217,408 downwards.
TAATCTCTCTGAGTTTATGCAGTTTTAAAAGATTAGCAGAGGGACACATTCCATGATCAACAAGTCACTCAGAGCAGGTGATAGTAACCGCCAAACCAGCCCTTGCCTTAATAATCGGAAATGTACTTGTCGTAAAGGTCCGGGTACCACTTCTTCCCCACATCTCTATGGGACACAATCCGGTTCCGCAGATGGGCTTCTCCGAAGCAAGAGTACTTCTCGCTGATGAATTCGGACGCCACGTCCACCTCCCGCTTTCTGGCGTCTTGAGGAGATGGGATCTTGTCCTTGATGAACCGACACTGCTCCTGGACAGCCTCACGAGTGAGATCCAGACGCACTCCACAAAAATATGCAATGGAGTGTCGTTCCTTGGGCTGGCTCTGTACCTGGTGAGTGGTAGCTCCACAGTGTCCGTCAGTGAGAGCCTCAAATCCCTGTGCAATGTTGCACACGAGCGAGTCCTGGATAGGAGTGGCATCGATCCACTTTCCCTCCGAGTTGAGGACCTGCAGGCCTCCTGTCTGGTCTTGCAGAACATATGTAAACATGCCGGACGAGTCTTTATGGGGACCGACTCCCTGGCCATCTCCAGGAGGGTATCTGATCAGCTTGAGACGGTCCATCTCGCCTAGGAAGTCCGTCACCGAGTTCTTGGGCAAATTGAGACACTCGGCCACGAGCTGCAGAAACTTGAAGTTCATCTCCTTCATGGCGTCGAGGTATGCTGTGACTGCCTGTTTCATTTCCTCACCAGTTTTGCCCTCTGGGAATCGATTGGGTCCGTCCAGCCGCTTGTAGGGCTCGTCACCTTCCTTCCAGGAGCTCTCCTTGCCGTATGATCCGAAGTCAAACTGTTCTCGCTGATCTGTTTTGGCAGCAGTAGTTTCACTGCCGAGAGCTGTGTATCCAATGAAGTGGGGGTTGTTGAGCATCGCAATGCTCTCCTTCTCCTGGTGGGACAGATCGGTAAAAGCCTTGGGCGAGAACTTCTGAAGAGCTCGAGCCTCCTTCTCCACACCATGATTCACGAGGTAGAGAAAGCCGATTCGGAAAAGAGCATTCTTGAGATCCTCTAGCAGCTGAGGCTTTGTTGCAGGGTCCTGGGCCAGAGCCAGGTCGATAATAGGTAGGGATTCCATCGTTGTATCGTCGATGACAGGCGCCACGCGGTTTGATTAAATAGATCTGGTCCCATCTTTGGGCTTGCGCCTAAATTGAAGCACACGTGACTTGATGTGATGGCGGGGAGCATGACAGCAGCATTCTGAGTCATGCATGGGAGCTCCACGGAGCTGACTTGCATCTCTCCATAGACTGTACGGCAACATTTACGGGCAGTTGCACTTTTTGGGCGTCGTTTTGGTCCACCGGATCACTTACGAATCTGTCCTCCGTACTCAGTTGGCGATCTTGCACAGAGGGAGTCGAGCCTTAATTTACAGTAGCATCTCGTATTTCATCATCCATGCGTCCCACAAAGTCAATGTGTCAGACTTATGCGGCTAACAAGCATTTTGATTGCAACCAAGCCGAGCTGGGTTCCCATAGCCGAACTGTGGCTTTTCGGAGTACTGTCAGTGGCACAATAAGTCCGCCTTTTCCGCTCCATCCGAATATCTGAAACTACTGCTGTGTAGATACAGTTTGTGTTGTGTCTCATTGCATGCCATTAATCTATGGTCTATGTTGTATCGGTACATACGGTACAACTGTAAAATACTGTACTCGTACGGGTACCGTACTTGAATCGTACTTATAGTACGAAGTAGTTATAGCATTTTCACTTATAACTGGTGAAAAACCCATAACAGACGTTCCCAAATACTCATGGGTCACATCCCACATTCCAAGCCACTATCACTACAGACAGCAGAAGTGGCTACTGTATGTACTAAGTAAAGGAGAAAAGGCACTTCCGTCGTCCGCTCAACCACACATAACCTCAGCCGAAGTCCAGTGCATCTCTTCTTGTGGAGACACTGAACACTGCTGGAGAAAGGCGTCGTCAAAGCGCCAGACATTCGTATCTATGCTGATGGCATAGATACCACCCTCTACCACAGATACCGTCTTGGAGCTGATATTGAACAGAATATCATGTCCGGGGCCACTGCTTCGACTCCGCTGTAACAACAGGCACTCCTGGTTGTGTGAATCAGACACGGGAGAGTAAAGCGCGTCCAACTTATACGAATCAGCCAAGTACAGCTGATCGTCTCTCTTTGTGAACAGGAACAGGGAGTAGCCTACAATGCACGCAACATAAGTTCCACAAACCGCCACAGAAAGACAAAGAGAACCATGAGGCTCTCCTCTGCACGAAATGGTGTCTGTGAAAGTAGCCAGAGGCACGGCTTCTCCGTCATTATCGATTACTAAAACCTCAGTAGTCACATTTCGCAGATGTTGTCTTGAGCCAGTGACCACCCGTTTGTTCATGTGGTTGAGTCTGTTTAGCTGGGGGAACTTTTCGATGATGGCGACTTTTGTATCAAGATGGTGCAGACACGAGTGTGGAGGCGCCTTTGATCTGGACATGGTGGACATGTTGATTCGGGTAACCGGTCCCACGCCAGATCGAAGCTCAAACAGCGTGTCTTGGCTGTCTGGAATAGGTCCATACAATGATCTGTGTCTCACATCATGAAAGAGATGGGTGATTTGTTGCGGTGATCTGTTGAAATGAGTCTGTAATCTTTCGTGAGGGAGTCTCAGCAGGTCTTTGGTCGGCTCTGTTGCAAACACTGCTGGGGACATGGTCCAGGTGTCGTCTACTGGAGTACCGAGGTTGTTTGCGTTGCGTGGCAACCTGAGCAAGCTGGAGTGCCATGACGAGACTGGGGTCATGTACTGACACAAATGCTGCACATGTGGTTTGAATCGCTGGTCGTTGTGTAACACCACTGATCTGGCAAAGTGGCAGGTGTGGGACAGTGCTAGGAGATCATTTAGCGTCTCCAGGTTGCCGAGCACATTTTCCAGAACTTCCGGAGGCAGTAGGTGGAGCATGGGCGGAAATAAATAGAAAATCTCTTGATGATAAAACAACAAAAGGGGCTTTGTGTAACGGTAGGAAGCGGACTGCCATCACTAAATATGTGACCTTGGAGGTCAAACTCTATCGTTATCGAGACGATGGAACGTGAGCCGAGCTAAAGACGCGACCAACGTGCAAAAGTAATCAATAGAAGAGAACTATACTTGTAGGGATGACAGGAGAGTCGGACTTTTCCAGGGGGCTTATTGTGAGGCTGCTCTACATATTGTATTGGTTCTACAGTCTCAAAGGAGACCTGTAGCTGCTACCCATCACCGCACTCACTGACGTCCTCTCGGAACAACTGTAGCAACCAACCTAACATGGAAAACAGCAAGATGATTCATTCGACATGCGTTCTGGGCGTGGCTTGAAAATGGCATTGTATTTGTCTCGCACGAGTGCACATTGTTACCTTAAGTGCTCTTGTCGTGTGTATCAGACAGTGGTTATGGCAACGGCGCCAAATCCACCGTATCCAGTTAGCTGGCCAAACAAACAAGCGCCGTTTTTTAATAATATCCCCTACGTGTAACGTCACATTCGTACATCTGGTTATACCTGCCAGCTATGCCTCTGTTGCATTGCTCTCCGACATTTCCTGAAAAAAAAGAAGTTTGGATGCATGGATTATGCGCAGACGATACCTGACAGGACAATCACATGTACTTGACAGTTTATTGGCAGCTGATCGTCCTCCCCGTTCGCTAGTGCCATCTCGCGATATGTGCCTCCCTACAAGTAGCAGCCTTGTTTCATTCACAAAGCTCCTAACCTATTGTAGTATGAAGTATGATACACATGCTAGCTAGTTGCATTGTAGGTAGTGTCACTTATCCGACAAGCCCAATTTAGATTCGGTTGAGGGATAATGTGACCCACTTCATTGTCAAACAATGACAATGTGTTAAACCAAAGACGGCGAGCAAGTTCCGAGGGACCCGTCTATTGCGGCTCGTGGGCTTGTTGTTGAGAGGGGGTAAAGAGCACAAGTAACACAAGCAACAGTATATACTGTACATACTTCATTGTCATAGTAAGCCATGTGATCTCCTTTTTGAAGAGGTCAACTCTTTGTGAGTAACAACCCCACTGTCGTTAAAGGTGCGTGATGGTTTACTGAGTGAAATGCTGGTATAGTATGTACCTGTGGCTTGTGACAATCAATCTTCTCGTCACTCACATACGAGTTGCTCCTATTCTCATCAGACATTGTCTACGTACGATATTTACACTCCACCACCTGTTGTAGAGAAACTAGAAACACCGGTACACGGACAAAAACCAATAAAAAGAAACCCCGGCATCAGCAGCTCCTCGGAACTGCCTCTGTACCCCCCCCCCCCCCCCCCCCCCCCGTTAGCACAGGCTGTTAAAGATGGTAGTCCGGAGATGACTTAGTCTAAGATAGTTCAAGCATAGTTCATGGACATTTCTGATCCAAGCCTATCGGAACCTACATGAAGCTTGGCATGGGTCTTAGCACCGTCAGCAGGGGCTGAATTGATATTGAAGTGATTAGTGGATCCTCTTGGAGCTCTTCCCGGCTTGTTTAGCATCCCACTGTGGCTTCTTCGCATATCTAGCCCGTATTATTCTCAGAACAGCTAAAAAAGTTTTGACCGTTGCCGAACATAACGCTACTGCCGATACACTCGGGTGCTCAGCCTCCATTTCATTTCCCAGCCAGTTGCGTGCACTATAAGGCGAAGAGCATCTCTGCCGGAGTCCGAGCTCGTATTTTATTTTCAAAGCGCAGGATTTGCAGTATGTATGAGGACGGCAGGGATGCACCTGGCCGGAAATGCTGAGCCGGAATAACCGTAAAATGACATAAATACGACACATATGACGTTGACAGTGATCCATGGACGGATTCAACGCCCCAGGGGGCCGTCTCAATAGTTTCACATGCTGGCATAGTTTTGCATCAGCTCTAGTCTCTCGGTATTCACTCACACCTTCTGTCCATGCTCAGCCCCCATTAAATTATCAGGCAGGCTGGCTGACCTTTCCACTTTAACTCAAAATCCCAATCGAGAGAGCGTGTACATAGGTCTTGCGGCGCATCTCCTAACAAGGATTCAGGAACACTCACTCTCACTCTACTGCAGTTTCACATTTCCGCCCTTACACACTCACACACGAGACGCTGTTCACCGTTCTACGTGCACGACACACGACACCTAAAACTCGATCAACCGACTACTTACACAATTACAAACTCCTAACAAGACACAATGGAAGCTCTAGGGGATCTCTACACTGCGGGACTGCACAACGTGGGTCTGGTACCGCTGAGCGACGTCGATGCCCAGAGAAGATGCACCGTGTACCTGGAGGACGCCGTGGAGAAGCTCAAGGAGCTCATCAAGAGCGAGGAGGTCGAGCTGTCCAACAAGAAGACGGAGCCCGGAGCCGTACCCGATAACACTCTGAACGAGCTCAAAAACACCCTCACAATTCTCAGCAACACCGGCGGCATTGTCCAGCCCTCCAAGGGACGGTACACCTACAAGAACTACACCTACAAGGCGTCACAAAAGTTCTGGGATTACTGGGACAAGATCAAGAAGCAGGTTGTGGAGATCAACGAGGGAGTCACTCGGCACTCAGATGACTTCAACCAGAAAATGGCCACCGCTGATGCCCTTGAGAAGGGTCGAACCATTTATTAAGGAGTTGTGGATAACATGAGCAATGGAGAGTGGGAGACAACAGGCACAGGGATGCTACAACAGAGGAGGGGAGAACGGTCAGTACGGGCTCTAAGGGAATGCATGCTTTGCTGAAATGAAGGCTTTCCTGAGATGAGATGACTGCTGCCATCGACTGCTATGCCTTCGACTGCTATGCCTTCGTCTGCTATGATGGTCCTGCTACCTGTACGTGTAATAGTATGTAATAAGAATAATAATACATCAATAATATCATTTCGTCTTTCCCTGAGTTCTGTCTAAAGTCTTTCTGTGTTCACTCTAGTTTCTAGTTTCTATATTCTCTCTAAAGTCTTTCTGTCTCTCTGAGTATTGGATATACGCCATGTCGTGCCGAATTATATGCATCCAAACACCTGTTCTATTTCCATGCGTTCGCCTAATGTTTTTTTCATTAATTAATTTATCACACTTTGACCTTGGGCCGTTGTCAGATCTCCGAACTTATGCCGCCCTCATGCAGCGTCTGTGATTATTTTGACGTCATTACCTACGATATATGATGACAACAGTAACCTGCCGAAGAACACGAAACACCATACGATGCTGTTCTATCGAATCTACAAGTACAAGTCTCACAACATTGCTACAGTCAAAAGTCATAGTACATCAATCCATTTCTATTTCCATGCATAACGCCGTATCCTATATATCATATCATTCCCCAATTTCCGTTATTTGTTGTTGCTTTGCGCAATCTTTTGTAATTTTTTTTTGTGTTTTTGTAGGTGTTTCCCGCGTGTTTAGACAGTCACGTGCTGCAGCTTTCGCTATTCTCATTTTGTTTTTGGGTGATCACAGACGACCTTCCTCGAGCTCGGAGCAAACTCCCTCGATAACGTCATCCTCTTCGCCATTGTCTTCGACGAACTCGATAACAGCGTATTTGACCAGATCCCATCGGTTCCAGAAGGACACCGAAGCGTCCATGTCGGACACATCAGAAAGATCTTGAAGGTAGTACTTGGCCTTGGTCAGACGTTCCTTGAGAGCCTGCAGCTTTCCACTGTCTTCAATCTCCTCGTCATCCTCGTCGACATCCTGCTTGGGGCTAGGCATGTCGTAAGCGTAGTGCTGATCCTCAGCAAACGAGGTGCAGGCGCAGAATCGAGCCCAGACCTCGTCGATAGCAGACACGAGATACTCGAGGCATCGCTGTCGAGCCTGGACATCAGAGCTAGGAGCGAAGGACCGTCGTCGTCGCAGCTTGGTGGCCGAAACAGACCGCTGTCGCTGAGAGACGGGTCGGATTTCGGTCTCGGAGCAGGACTCGGACTCGGAGGAGTCAGCAGAAGGAAGAACCTTGAACTTCTTCAAGAAGACCTTGTCGGCAAAGTCACCTCGTCGCTTCAGCTGGATCTTGTCATCGTCGGAACATGCCGAGTTGAAGACATAGGGGGGTGTAAGAGGACAGGCCATGTTGAGATAAGCTTTGTCAATGTCCCAATGGGGCAGTTAAGCTCAGGGTATGGGTATGGGGGGTTTCAAAAAAAGACACGTCAGCAAAAATTAGACGGGTTGGTGCGCACCAAGCTACCAGCGAAGGAGTCAGTGGCGTGTAGAAGATAAAAAAGAGCTCAATAAATAAGACCACGGATAAAATTAATTACCAGTAATCCTCAACGAGATAGTCGCGTCAAACAAATCGATGTTTCGAATATGTATTTCGCGTCCTGTTGAGAGCGTTGTTGTCGTGCTAGACAGACAGTTTTGGGGTGTGTAGGGGGTGGTTGGGTGAAAGGAAAATTTTCGAATTCAAAAAAAGAAGAAGGGAAGGAAGAGAGGCCTTTGAAATAGAAGAGAGTGCACCAGCCAGGGATTGAATGCACGTCGCTAAATTGGGCATTTTACCCGGCTGTTGCTGCACAACTCTAAATTATGCAAGACAAGCGGCCTGAGACAAAGGAAAAAACAAAGGAGTGCATGGAAGGGAGTCGAAAAAATGAGCCGACTGGTGTGGGACGTGACAGTGGCGTTGTCAGGGAGGCGGTGGTCAAAGGCTTCAGACATGCAGAATTTGCGGTGCGGTGATATCGAGACGCGTTAGGGGGAGGCCCACAAATCGCTTCCCACTCCAATATTAGGGAGATACAGTATAGAATTGGGTGTGCTGGCAGTCTGAGCAGGTGACGGTCGCCATTCTGCAGTGAATTTGGTTTTCTCGGACACCGATACGAGAGCTCTGGCCCTGACCGACCAAAGCGAGACGTTCGAACGTTGAGGCTGTTATATGTTTGCTACATGGGGTGTGTATACCATACAGCCCACTCCACAGTGTAAAAAGCGGCAGAAAATGGAGGTGAATGCGGCATATAATATCGAACACGAGTAACGGCGCGGTGGCCATCTAACAGCGCCGGCACGCAACACATCCATATACTCGAAAACTCGTCGTTTCCCACGAGGAAAATGCCACGACCCCTGGTCCGCGCCTGTCGGTTGTTTATCCATTTTGCCACCCACTGACTCACACTGTAACCGAACACAAAGGCTGAGCCTATTTTCTGAAAAAGACTTTCTCGCACTACGGAGCGTACATAGCAAGCTACAAGGTCCGTTGTCCGATAAACATGGGGAAAAAGGACGGAGCATTGGGACGCACTAAAACATGAAAAGACAGGAACAGAGCGGAGACAGACTTTGCGGTCCAGGCGACAGGCGATCCTGCAATGTCTATCCTTGGTATCGTACACCACCACCTATGTGTCCGTATTGCACTTCGCCGCTGCAGTAGGGGTGTGACAATGCGAGTGGTCGAATGCGACGATCGCAGATGACAGGCATACTATGTAATATGGAGACATGACGTGCCTGTATGGGGCAACTGCTACAGTATCGTACGTACGAGTGAAATGCTGGTACCAATACAGGTAAGATAGCTATCGTACTCTTACAAGCACATGTGTACCACGGCTCGACAGCTCGACCCAGCCCGGTATCGTACGCTGCGGTACGAGAGCACCCAGAACGCGTTTCAGATACGACTATCCCAGAGAACAGCCCAAAGGGTCCAATGCGGAGATAGTCCTAACCCTACTGACATGAACAAGACGAAACGAGTGAAACAAGAACAGTTGTTACAAGAACAATTGTAGCTTACTTGCATTTCAGTCACCACTTGTCTGTCAAACAGCAAAAGGTTCGGACACGCGATAAGCTATAGGGGTGTGTAAAAAGGACCTGTCCGAAGGCGGCCAGGCCACATAATATCAGTGTTATTAATACAAGTACTTGTAGTACGGAACAAAACAGGGGCAAACAGTGCCTCCCTGCCAGACACAGCCCCGACGCTACAGAGTAGCCTCGCCGTAGCTGCGCACTAATGACACAGAAGAGGGGACAAATCTAAACAGCCCATGTTACTGCACCTCCGATACACTGAGCAAAGACGGTGCCAAGAAGACACTTAGTACGATACCCAAGACTTGAGGGTAGACCGCCTGCAATTGGATTTGCAATTGAATTTCGCCAAAGTGAAATATATCGAGCTAAACAGGCGGCGCCGCGACAGACAGAGCACTGATTGGCCGTCCCCAGGCTCACTGTCTCACCCCAGACTCCCAATGTCTCAGCTGGGCTCGCTTGGCTCAAATCTTGGCTCCACGTCTCCGACCACTGGAGTCTCTTTGGGAAGAGCCCTATCCCAAGGGTTGCTGTCTGGCCCTCTGATATTTGCATAATCGGCGCACAGAATTAGGGCAAGTGATGAGTCGCGCGTCAACGTCATAATGAGAAGAGGTCCACGGCTCTTCGATCGCAGCAAGAATCTTACGTCGTTGTCTTTATTACTCGTAGTACTCGTAGGGAAGAGACGACAACAAGAGCAATGGGTTCTACAGTAATGATGGTGTAGATTAACATGTGAATACCTTTGATGCCAGTATTCAAGTTACACCATCGTTCTTCCCAGTACACAATTCTCTGTACGAGAAGCTACTCACTATCATACAAAGATACAAGAAATGTAGTCGACACAAGCGAATACGGCTGCCGTCATACGTACTCTACATGGCGCCTGACACCGTTGTCACAAAATCCATACAATAACCAAAATGGCTCATATCCTCTACACACGGACCAGTAAATTGAAGAACGCTGCTCAATACGAGCCACCTCCAGCAAATCCCGCAGCCCACGAAAGCTTCCGCGCTCCACATTTCGTATCGCCCAGAGTTTCACCAACCTACAAAGTTGGTCTTCACATGAAGCCGTTGAGGCACGGTACAAGTACAGTATGTAGCAAACTCTCCCAGGCACGATCGATTGGATGCAGCATGCGGCGGACAGCCCTGTGGGGCTATTAAGAGGACACGAACTTTGGTAGTTCGATCTGAGCAGCCTACGCAAGATAAGCTGAGTGTAACCGGTCGCACGATCATCCCTACCAGAAAGACAAGACAGGGTGTCGATGCTCACCAGACACTATGTACGAGTACGAGCACATCATTAGACACACCAGACTACCCCATTGTCTCAGAAATATCACCTTACCAGCTGAAGCTACTTGTAGTCTGTCCGAAACTTCACCCTCAAGCGAGTAGTGGAGCCAGAGAATCGCTTCCTGCAGTTCATTTTATCCCACAGAGCACAGCAGACGGGTCTTCAACAAAGCCACAGTTGCAAAATTCACTACGAGTAATCTCACTGTGTCCACAGTGCAGGTTCATGGTAGTTATCCCACTATGCTGAAGTGTCATACACTAAGGCAGGCCTCAACGGTATAGACGCTACGGCTGGAACACTTGTACAGTATGTAGTCAGTCGCGAGCGGTTCGATGTTACTGGTGCAGATACAACAGGCGACTTGTGCACGATTTCACAACTACTTGAAGGCATAGAAGGTAAATTTTCGCAATCTGAACGATGCAAGGAGTATATGAAACAATAGCAGGCTTCGTATCTCTATAAATCACAACACTAACTATACAACGGTGACTTCCAACGGCGCGTTCCGGTAGACTGCACCTACTACTTGTAGCTAGTTAAGACAAACCCGCGTGACTACAGTTCTCGTACACGTACAATATCCGGCATCGAGTGATGTACCTAACTACTCAATACCAGGTTGATCTCAGCTATACACCAAGTCACCACACCCACACCATCATTATATATACATCATCTAATTTTATGTGGTACGTAGATGTCTATGCGTTCCTCCCAATACAAAAAAAAGTCTTGTCCAATATCGTGTCATGACGATACACGCCTTTTACTGGATGCCCCAGGCGTCCTCAGCTCCATGGCAGAACTTTGAGCAGGCCACCGAGGCCGAAAGAGGGTAGTTAGACAGACCAATCTTCTCGTCGACAAACTCGTCGGCAAAAGAATCCTTTCCTCGAGCCATGGCTCCCACAAACACACAAATGCTCTCGTCATCATCCAACTTCTCAATGTAGTCCTGGGTCTTGACCACAGGTGCGTCGAACGACAGTGTCACCTTTCGGCACTTGTGGGGCAGATGGTCGGTGATAGGGTTCTTGATCACCTTGAGCAGCTTCTCCTCCGAGTTGACCGATCGGATAGACAGCTCGTGCAGTAGCTGGACCATGAGACCGGAGAATCGCTTGAAAGTTCGGGGGATTCGAACACAGGGATTCACTTCGATGAGCACGTTTCGCGCGGTGGAAATGTAAACCTGTAGCTTGCCAGCCTTGGAGATGGGAGAGTCCAGAAGAGTCAGCAGACACTGATGGGTAATGTCGGGCCGGGCCTCAGCGATATCTCGCTGCATTCGCTTCAGAAGACCCTGGTGGTCGTCACAGTTGAGCAGTGCATACTTGTCGCCTCCAGAAGAAGGGATCTTGTGAGTTTCCAGACAGGCCTGGGACAGAACGACAATGAGTCGCTTTGTGTCCTTGTCCTTTGATGACAGAGGCTTGGGCTGTTCGGGCACGAACGAGGGGTTTTCGATCTTGTTGTCCTTCTTGGACGCCTGCAAGTCGTTAGGCTTGTCGTTGGGCTTCACTGGCTTGGCCTCCTTCTTCATTTTCGTGTGTATGAGTGTGTGGGGTTTGGAAAATGCTTTTCAACTGGGTTTTCGAAATAGTGCTGAAAAAATATCAACTTTTCAATTAAGCTTTTGATAGCCGTGATGGAGGTTGGGATTGGGACCCGAGGTTGTGGGGGAGTGGCGATACGGTGAGTATACAGAGCCGATATGGGGCGATTATTGGGTCCGTTTTTTGTCCATCAGTTGTCAAGTGACATTTCACTTCGATCGGCCAACTTCCCCACCTCATAGCTCGTCTTCTCGGGTACATATCTGTTGAGTCACGTCAATCTAGCTTTTATCAACCTCTAAAAACATGGTCTTGTGCCCAGACTGCGAGTTAGACAAAGAGGAAGTCCGCACAGTAGCTGAAGTAACTACTTTTGATTCGACTGAGATATATCTTAAGCGGGATAGGAACCACTACGAGTATTGTACTTCGTAACCAAGTCATAGAACGAATGGTGTACTGCCTGTATCCATCAGCACCTACATCGCCTTAGATTGTCTATGCCGACACCGGACGTTTGAGATGTACAGTATGAAGAAAGTGGGGTGTTGTGACGATGACGAAGAATACAGCGGCGAGAAAAGGGTGTAGTTCTTGGCCAACTGCAAGTAGTCATCCACAAGAAGGTACAAGCACATTTATCACAGTAATAACATCTTACCGCTCAACAACGACAAGTTCCAATCTACCATGTGAGACAGGCATAATTGTAAGGTGTAGGTGCATACAACTCAGACCCCGGTTGAATAATTTGTAGTGGGAAAACAGTGATATAAAGAAGACATAATATATCTCCAGATGAACCACAGCTATACTGTACTCGGCTACTTGTCAAACTTCCCAAACTCACTCACTTTTACGACCTGATCCTGCTTTGGCACGTTCACACCCAAAATCGGAAGTGCAACATGCATATGCGCGGTGGGTACACCTCCCAACTTTGTTGACAAACCACTGGATATACTCGACACCGCCACACGCCAACCACATGCCATGCTGCCGTTGTCTCTAAACGCCCAGCTGTCCAAGCTGGACGTCGAGTTTGACGACGACTTTTTCGATGAAATCGACTCGGGCTTGGCCATGGCGTCCCAGATGAGCAAACCCATCGCTCCACCAACTCGAGCAGATACCAGGAGTATCCCCACAGCCAAGAGAGATGTCCGCAAGGACTCCGCAAGAACGGACGCGTCGGAAACACGAATCCAGGCAGACATTACGATGATGGCCCCGGACCTGAACCCCAAAGATGCCGAGATCATGTACAAACAGCTGGACATAGAAAACAAGGAGCTGAAGCGAGAACAGACCAAGCAGCAGGATCTAATGCGTCTGGCCGAGAACAAACTGGCCACAGCAACAGCACGACACAACCACGAGCTTGCAATGGCTAAAAAACAGCACATATCGGTCACTGCAGAGCTGGAAGAGAAGGTCAAGGCTCTACAGCTGGAGGTGGAGAGACAGAACTCCAATTTTGCATTTCTACAACAGGAGCTCGAGATCACCAACAAGGAGTCTAGGAGCAGTGTCCACAAGCCCGGTACTCAGAGGTCACGCAGTTCCAGGGACCACAGCGTGACCAATGTGACTCGAGAATCGGACAACCCCCGAAAGCGGAAAATCTCGGGGGCTGACGAATGGGGCGCCATGTTGCCCAAGAGAGCAGCCAAAGTGGCGACGATTGACCTGAACGAGGAAGAAGAGGCTGATTTCCCCGATCTTGACGGACCACGGTTCAGCAAGTCAGCCAGACCGACAATGGCTGACAAGAGAAACACTCATAGACAGGGGAATGGCAATGGTCACAAACGAGCGCCAAGCAATATGGAAAACGAGACTATTGATCTGATTGACGACATTGATACGGATTTCAACGACATTGATGTCGTCTTGACTACTGAGGCACGACCCAAGATGACTTCAAAGGCTGTCGTTTTCAAGGGCACAAACGAGGCATCCTGGAAACACGTTCAGAGTACCCGATACGCAGATATTGTTGCTGAGTACTTTTATACCAAACAAAAGATTCCCCAGGGCGAGATCGTGGCCGAAACACCGGCTTTGCCGTTCTATCTTCAAGACGATAAGGCTTTGGATGGGGTTATCAAGACAATGAAGGACGCTCTACTAGACAATATCAACAATTTGAATCATTTTGACATGGCCCAACCCTTCCATTACCTTCGAGAAGCCAATCTGAACGTGGAGGTACTAAACAACATCTATACCTCGATTGTGGCACCAGGAACACATCTGATTCCAGCTGCAGATATAACTGTTCTCTGTGAATGGGTCATCAAGTGTCGCCTGTTGGAGGATACACGGCCTCTCTGGCAGGTTGATCAGAACATTACTCCTGAAGTGTCTGAAGAGAAGGGCCGTAAGAAGTCCTCCAGGGCAAGAAGAGCTGCTGCACGAAGAAGAGGAATCAAGCCTGACTGGATGAATTTTGACAGCACTCTTGCGGAGCAGTCATTCCGTACTTCAAGCAATTTCCAGGCCGATATCTGCTACAATATGTACGCGACAGCATGCCACGTGGTTCGGTTTCTGAGAAACTACGTCGAGTTACAGTACAATCAATGGACTCGAGGTAGTCCCAGAGAAAAGGATGTTACCAGTTTGATTAAGATGTGTGTCTTTCTCAATAATCTGTCGATAGCCACTCTCAGATGCGACTCCATGGACATCTTATGTACCATTGTGGCCGAGTTTAATCCCGACCCTGAAGTCACAGAGTCTCTAGAGACCAAACAAAAGATTACCCCCTTTAGCGCCAAATTGACGGCCCCAAAAGATCGATTTTACTGTGTTGGGTTCGATCTCAACGTCAAGGGATACAGTGACGGGATGAGATCGCCCTCAGAACCTCTTATTCCTTGGTCCAAGATTCTCAACGATCTAGATGGAGAGCTGGTGGCGCCTCTTCGCAAGTTCCAGATCCTGGCATGCAGAAAAGTGATGCGACTTTTCTATTTATTATGGAAGACCGATTTTGCGCTATCTCACATATCCGATCCTGCCTACGCTGAAATGTGGATGTTTTCCGAAGTCGTGGAGACTCTGACTAGAAGTCTGGACAACTACAGCGATCCCCAGCTTAGTAAAGATTGCATTCGGGTCTTATCGCTATTGAAGGATGACGGGATTCCAAAATTAACCCGAAGGCTCTTTCTGTCTTGTCTCAGTCGCCTACAGGATATAGGTATTCCTGAACTCCATACGGTGGCTGCCATGGCTTGAAGCGTTAGGGAGGCTGCTAATTTATAAATAATTTATCATGCATTTGACAACAACCGGGCGAGAGTATAAGAGATGGAGATCACACTTGCACGCACCAGCAGCAGGTATACAATCCACAGCAACTCATGTTCAAGCCACGGTGATCGCAAGAATTTTCACATCCCTTCCTCGATCTGTGAGCATTGAAAAATCATCTTCACATGGTTGACTATATTCTCGGAAACAGTGCTATACTTGAAGGACGGGTGATATGGCTTCCTGAGGTGAACTACTACACATATGTGGCGTAATTTCAGATCCTCTTCAATCAGCCCTCGAGTTGTACTGTACCACTTTATACTGTAGATGTTCTGTATCATCTCACTCTACATACTCAAGTGATACTCCAGTGATACTCCAGTGATACTCCAGCGGTGTACTACTTCTCGAACTCGTACCACTATTCGTTCTCGTACCAACGTCCCATCCGGATCTTGTGAGCACCCATACTATACATCTACTTGCAGTTGCTGGGAAATCACTATGGTCCCTTGTCCAGCGCTGAAGCCACCATACGCCAAGGGATGGGTATAAGTACATTGTAAACTTCAGGACTTGATATCTCAGCTTTCAAAACTCGACACTAGTCATCCCAACGTAATGCTCAATGAATCATCCACACTCACTCAACAGTACAGTACCCAATATCGCAACCTGGGTTTGTTCTTAGCACCCTTACTTCTACGTGAGCACAGAGGTCGCCACTGCACCACTCGGTGCAGCTGCCGTGCAAATTATCACAGCCTATTCTCTCTACTTACTGTAAATGCTTGATTCTGAAGTCAATATCGGCTTCAAATTTAAATATTTTACAGCTCATTCACTCATCTCGTGCTACGTCATTGCTGGTCTATCCACATGTACAATACATTAATTTTTTATCAACCTACTGGTTAACTTACTCGGAAGCCTTGTTGCCGAAACCGTTTCGGAACTTTCGGTCAACGAGCTTGAGAGATCGCATTCGACCGGTACCAGTGGTGTGTCGTCGCTTGGCCTTCTGACCCCAGTTGTAGGATCGGATCTTGGCGGAGGGGTATCCGCAAGAGGCGCAAGTCTTCTTCTGGCAATGGAAAGATCGCTTACCGCATCGGGTGCAGAGAGTGTGCGACTTGGTGTGCTTCTTACCGAACGAAGTGGTACCCTCTGAAAGTTAGTATTGGATGAAAATGTTGACTTGGAGCTCTCAATGTTCGGCGGCAAAAATAACGTCACAAACGCCACGGACACAATCTCGACCAAGCTGAAACGTGATCTAATAGTCGACAAGGGATGGGTCACGGTGTAACAGTGATAAGCAGTGGCAAATGTGGCGGTGGTCGTGTGACCCATGGCTCAAAAAAAAACATGACCAATGATGATCGAAGCCTGGTTAAATCCGCTCAGTGAGCAAAAACAAAGCACACCACATCAGAAATGTCTCGCCACATTGCCACACATTGCCGCATTATCACCTTCTTGACTACACCACCTCCATGTCGTCTAACGATTGAGGCCACGCTTCCGTCCTGTATCCCGTCGCATGTCGAATGTCGCCCGTCGAATTTTTGTCGTCGTTATTCCGTCTGTCGCTCTCCACGGTCTCTCCATATCTCAATATTCCGTCAGCACTCACTGGTCATTTTGGCTTAGTGTCGTCGTGTATGTAGGAAAAAGTTGTAGGAATCAATTTTCAAAGAGCTTGGGAGCAGAGCCGGGGGACTGTTTTTTCCCAATTGGGAAGTGTAGTCATGTGACCTCTCAACTTCTAGAAAGCTTATTTTCCAACGTCATTCCGATGAGCCCTAACCCCGGACAGCCAAGTTGGGACATGTACACGAAAGTTTAAAATGACATCAGAGTCGCGAACTAATATGCATGCGGGCAAGTAATATGTTGTGGTGGTAACGCGATGAAGGAGTATGATGGAGGTAATTAGACCCGTTACAAGAGATTAAACGAGGCATAAGAGTTTTTTTCCAGACATAAACAGCGATTTTGACCTGCTTTAAGCAGCGAAATGTAGCGCTTCTCAACCTCATGTCTTTTAAACATCAAAATTGATTTGACGCGCGTGCGATACACGGTCCACGTAGCGCAACATGGGCTAGAGACGAACTAATGTAACTCTACGGATACTTGGTGGATTTTGATTTTAAAAGATGGAAGTATAGTAAACTGGGGGAAATATTGGCAGTCATCTCTACCTCTTTTTCAATTGTGTCTCTATGTCGGGGTTCAGAGACTGCCTACCTACCATCACATTAACCTATATTCGCACATAGGTTTGACGCGCGTATTGCCAGTCACGTCTCATACATATACGCAACTAGGTACACCACATGTACCCAAACCCACACTCTTTAACGCGTACAATACTTCCCATCTTCTTACAACAACACCACCACCACCTGTCCACTCTCACAAAAACCACCAACATGGACACGGCCATTCCCTCTAGTCCCCCCAAGAAGCTGCTTCCTGCCTTCCCAGCAATGGGCAAGTTTGTGGCTGGAGAAACCACAGGAATCACTCACGTCTACAGAGACGAAAGTGACGATGTTCTTGTGCCCGGAATCATGTCTTCTTCGCCTGTGAAACGGAGTCATGCAACCGCCTTTGGCAAGGACACAAACACTAACAGAAGCAGTCCTGTTTCTCATGACACGAACAGTCCCCCTCCTTCGTCTCCTTGTCCTAGACATTACAGTGAAGATGACATTGGGGACGTGACCATGACTTCCATCAACTCTGACGTGTCTAACGATGTCTCTGGAGCGGAAGCGGTGGCCGCCGACACCGTCGACAAACTCCATCTCCAATCAATGCTTTCTAGAGAGCCCCGAACAGCTCTTACTTCCCTCCCTATTGTCAACCTCACCCGACCCTCCCCCAACCGAATCAACTCTCTCATCATGGACAAACGGGTCAACCAAAACAAAGACCTGCTGTCCAAGCCGACCACCCAGGAATTACTCGCTATCATGGGCGAGTACTACCCCCCTGTGGCCATTGGACGGTCCTCTCTGCAGTCTCAGGTTGTGCTTAGCAAGAGCAACCGACAGATTTCCAGACGCCATGTGACCACCTGGTACGACCTCGAGCGTCACGTAATTGCCATTTCGTGTTCGGGCTGGAACGGGTGCCGAGTTATGAGCAGTGGCAGGGTATTCAGAACCACTGAGAATGTCACTCTCCTTGAAGAAGCCAAACTCAAGTATGGAGATATTTTCGAGCCCTCCACTGAGACAAAAGATGGTCAGGAGAACGCCCCTTGTTCTTCTTCCTCGTTTGGCACCTTCTTGTTCAAGAACGACAGAATGGAAGTTGACGCTTCCGAAATCCTGGTTGATGTTCGAGGAGAGCGGTTTATGATTCGGTTGTCTGATGAAGGCGAGGAAGTCGCTGATGAAGATGCCGAAATGACCACCGACGAGACCGACGATGAGGAGCTGGTGCCGTTGACCAGTGTTTCCGACAACAAGCTCAACACCATGAAGACTGATCTCAACACCAAGAATACTGACACTCATTTCAGCAAGAAGCAGAAGGTGGTTGAGGAGCCCATCAAGGCCACAACTGGCTTTCCTGCCGTTGATAAGGAGAACCAGACTCAGACTCCTGCTGTCTCTACCCCTGCGACTGTCACTTCTACCCCTACCACAGTCTCTTCTACCCCCTCCTCGGCCAAACGCTCTGCCAAGGCTTCCAACAAACCCGTGCTCAAAACTGTTAAGGTGATGAAGCCCGTTGCTCGACAGAACGTGGTTCGACAGGTCACTCGGCCTGCTGGACGACTTGAGAAGCCGAAAATGCTGGAGCAGAAGCATGCCGAGAAGGTCGCCATTGATAAGACCGTCAAGCCTGTTGCTGACAAGCCTATTGAGAATGCCCCTGAGAAGATCGAGACCAAGGCTGAGCCTAAGGCTGTCAAGAAGCCTTCGGAAAAGTCTGCCGAGTCTTCCGAGCCTGTTGAGCCCATTCAGAAGCCCACCGAGCCTATCAAGCCTGTTATTCCGTCCGCTGTCATGGCTTCTCATGCTCGAGAAACAACACCCGTGCCCCAGGTGACCATGGCCGCATCTAAGTCTACACCCAAGTCGACTCCCAAGGCTGTTGCTGCCACTCCCAAGAGTGTTTCCACTCCCAAGACGGCGACTTCTACCCCCAAGCGAAAGAAGAGCCCCTCTCCGGAGATCCCCCTGTCGCCTTCCAAGATCGATCTCAAGGCGATCCGAAACCTCGTGTGCAACCACCTGGCCTTCTCGCGTCTGTCATGCACACCCCTACAGACAGTAATGGCAGTCTCGCCGAAGATCTCCATGGTGCCGAAGTCGCAGCTGCAGCAGATTCTGCGCGACATCGACTGCATCGGCATTATCCACCGGGAGGGCAAAGACGCATCAGGCAAGCCGCTCGAGGAGGAGTACTACTACGTGCCCGAACGAGACTCGGATAAGGACCGGGTCAAACTGGTCAACGAGACCAAGGGCGGCGCTGGCGTGCGGTCTTGCAGAAAGGTCCACAAACAGTACTACTGGAAGAAGCCTACCTTGTAAGACAGAAGAAAAAGCTTACTGGGGGCTATCTCTCCCAGATACTAACGGTGCTTCGAAATGGGAGTGCAGCATTTATTTAATTAACTGATTGTATATTGAGTGAGACTGGTAGAGAAGTTCATACGCACCATGCGTGACAAGAGAATGTCTGTGATCAAGTTGTTTTTACTACATGGTATCAGTTTTGCCGAGTGGGCTCTTGGTGAGGGTATACAATTGTATTCTTACCCTTACTTCGCATGTACCAGGCTGCTACCTATTGCACTTCTACTCGTCTCAATGTTGTTCTTAATGGATATCTTTTCTATCTAAGTGTGACGTAACCATGGACTCCTAGGAAGTGCTCACAGAAACAACAAAAGAATTTCTCAAGACTTGTCAGACTGCCATACAAACCCACCCTAAGTCACTCCTCCGGAGAGGCTCAAACAAAGGGACAAGATCATCGCTCCTTGAACGCTTGCGCGCCGGGAATAATAAGATGACTGAGTCACAAGGACAAGCAATCAAACAAATGTTTTCTCACTCTGGGGTTTGCAGGTTCTATCTCATCAACCAAGTTTGAATAAGTGGCTTCTTTTAAGAAGTCATGAGAGACATGTCCTATAGAAATGATCCTATGGAATACGTCACTTACAGAAGAAAACTGGGTGTGGGTGAGCGGGTGCTTATATACATTTGGGAGCTGAACTCTATGCAGAATTTTTTTGCTATCTGTGCATGAGACATGTTTGGTGGTGTTTACCCTGACGTTACCCTACTGAGTGTATCGTGGCATGGACTGAGTATATGTGGTCACGGTAACGAAAGGTGAAAAATGATATCGAACACTGGAGTCACGTTCGTTGTAGAGAATGGCGGTCATTTTTCAGTTCGTTCTTTTGTTTGTCCTGTTTGCTCATTTGTTGCCACAAGACCGGCGTTTTAGAGAGCTCAAAACTTAATAAATTAGTTGGCAATTAGTTGGCGATTTACTAGGCCATTACTTACCCTATGCGTTCTAGTCATAATTCGTTAATAAATACATTAGGCCCAAATGAGTCGCTTAAGCCGTTGTTCCATCCTCGACACAAAAGTCGTAGACTGCTCGTCACCATCGTGAACTTCAATTTCTCTCTCCGAACAGTACTGGCGCAGCTTGTCGCCCATATGCTCATTGTAAGTCGGGTTTCGGAGCCGGAACTGCTTGTCCGACGTGGAAATGACCACTTGAGAGCCCGAGCTGCCAAGGAATTGAACGCTGGAAATGGTGTCGACATCCACCTTTTCAAAGTCGCTCACACGCTCGGTCATAAAGTCGAACTGGCACACGTAGATGGATGTGTCTGTGAGCAGCACAATATACTTGTTTGAGCTGTTTTGGAGCGACTCAAGCCACCAGCCAGAAATCACATCATCCTGGCAGATCTCTGAAGCCACCTCTATCGCAGATTTCGAGTACATGCGAGGATCAGAGCTGGCACAAGTCTCATCAAACTCGCTGAACACTCTCTCATCAACGTTGCCAACAAGGAAGTCAAACAGCGCCTGGCGGAAGAAATCGGACACCATTCCGGAGTAGAAGCGAGTGAGAGTGAGCCCCACATCTGTAACCACACCCTTGAAGTCTCGTTTTCGGTTCCGAGTGAACTCTCCTTTAAGTGCGTTCGTATTAGAATATTGGCGCGAAATGGCATCGCCATTGTCGGCCCACATGTGGTAGTAAGCCGATGATACAATGTTGTCAGCATCGTGATTGAGCTCTTCCAGCTGCTGTTCGAGCACTCTTTTGGCAATCTCAGTCTGAACAACATTGGTTCGGTCGAGACAGTCGATGCAGTTCACTCTGAAGATACCAGACTGGACCACAGACGTTGGGTTGCCCGTTTGCAGGTTCAAACCGTCCCACAGAAAGTTGTCGACTCCTGCCTGCACAACATCGCTGTTAAACAGCTCGGAAACACGCTCAAACTTCATACCTTTGCAGGCGTGGTGGAAATCAAACCATTCGAGCTCCTTACCGTTCTGCTCGCACAGTTTTTTGTACAGATTTCCAACCTTGAACTCGTTAGAGGTCGAAGACGCTTCAACCAGATTGACGCCTGTAACAGAGCCATAGTGGCTCTCAATACGGTCGAAATGAGTGTTGAAGACTTTGCGAGTAGCTTCGGCTCCTCTGAGAACACGGGGAGTGGGTTTTAGCTTATACGGACTCTGCTGGAAGAAGACAGGCAAAGAACCTCGGACAATCACGTACGAAAGAATGTACTTGGGTGTAACCAGAAGCTGCTCGGTTTCGACCCAGTTGGCACAGTTGGCATCATCGTCAATACCTCTTCGGAGATACCGAGCTCCAATGCGGTGTCGTGATCTCCGAGAAATGAGTACCACGGAGATGTTGCTGGATTCGGGCTTGACTTGTCCCACATGACCTTGGATTATCTTGAGCTCAAACTCGGTGTCTTTGAACAATCTGTTTCTATTGTAATTCAGGTAGTATGAAGAACATTTCGACTCCTTATTCAAAAGACCCTGTTTGAGAGATTGATGTAGGTTGAGCTTAGGAGAGTAAAAGAGAGCCCCTGAAGACAGGAATTTTTGGCACTCTCTGATAAACTTGAGAGTCGAGGGAGACACAGGAGAAGGTGTGCCTGTTTCGGTTTCTGAGGGCTCAGAATCAGCGACCGAAGAACCTCTCGACTCGTTGGAGTCTGTGGACCGTCGCGGTTCGGCAGTGGTGTTATTTTGAGAGGCTTCAAAAACGGCTCTGGCTCGCTGGTAGGACAGAGGAATCAGGAGAGCCCCGGTGATCTTGTAGAGGGGAGCATTTTGCAGAGTAGCAACCTGTTCTCGTTTGGTGATGACTGCCAGCGAGTGCACATCAATAGGAAAGATGCCAAAAATGCCCAGGCACTCTAGAGACGGGCTTTCTGTATCGACCGAGGCTCCATCTGTGTCATTTTGTGAGTCCGTATCGTCCTGGAGTGTGGTGAGAGATTTGGTAGCGAAATCAAGCAGTGATCTCGTGCCGTTTTGAGACTGTAGTGTCAGTCCCTGTTGTGTTAGGGTGATTTGCATGGCCTAACGAATGGTGAAGCGAATGGATGGATGTGTAACGATCGACGATTTGAGCGAGTGGAATACCGGGGGCTCCTGAGACGGTCTCGAGATAAACCCTTGTTTTGATCAGATGAGTTTTAATTACATCTCCCTGTGCGCATAGTGTGCCTCTCTCATGCACAGGCTGTAAACTCTGCCACCACCTAGAACGAGATAAGCGACGACCCAGAGTTTGGGATACCTTACGGGGTCGGAAATACGACCTGTACGACGTGAGCGAGAGGCGAAAATAAAAAGCAGGAGATACTGAAATTTTAGACAATCGCAATATCGCATGGCATAAGAGTATTACTGCCTGTAGCTAGTTGTAATTGACTTGTTTATTTCTTAGCTACTGTTGGCTATGGTTGCCCTTATGGACATGATCAGCTGACTTATCTGTGTAATCCCGCAGAGTAAATGGTGCCGTGTGGTTCTAACGGCTGTTGGTCGCAGTTACTGTATACATTGGTACACTACATCCTATCAGCATACTTTGCAACCCCTGCATCACGTGATCGATAGCTTGATGTTACTTATTGATACTGAGACACCGCGGTTACAGTAGCTTCTGAGGGGGGTGCTGCTCAATGTTCGAGACACCATCTGCACTTGCAGATATCAGTAGGTACGAAACACTGGTGCGAGTACAGTATGCACCTGTTGGGCCACTTCATCAGCCCATCGACATATCACTGTAGCTACTGTACCTCTTCTACACCACTGGTACCGTCGCCACCCTATCATAACGGTAAAGACTATATATAATACGGGGTGGCGCCGCATGATGATTGCAACCCTGGGTGCCGCTCAACAATGGCTAGCTTCGAGTCTAGGCATTAGCCTGATGAGATGTGGAGTCGCAGACAAGCGAGACATTTATGTGCAGGCGAACACAGTCAAACGACCCCGGTCACCGTCCACGGAGAACATAAGCTTCACAGCAACTGTCGGGGACCGCCGAACCCATTTCCCACTCGTCTCAAATCTACTTGTAGAGACCATACAAGTAGCTACTGGTAATGCACCGTTAAACAGTTCAAAGTTTTTGCATATCTAAAACTGTCTACCAGTAGCTAGACTATACTGTGCGGCCAACAAAACGCCATACTAGCTCCACTACCACCAACCACCTCTTCCAGCATCTTGTCGAAGCTGCACACCCGCCAACCTCTCGCACGCACCGATTCCTGGGCATGTCCCTGCTCAGCCTGCCTCCAGAAACCATAGCCGTGATTCTCGCCTTTACCTCTGTTGAAGATCTCCACAACCTGCGAAACTCGTGCTGCTGTCTAAGAGAAGCAGTCGACAACAGCTCCCACGCTCTCACCGCCGCCAGGGCTCTCTGTGCACCATGGATGCAACCAGCCGACGGGTCCAGCGCAGCGGGATGGCTCTCCCTCGCCATGGCCGAACTGCGTCGTAGAGACACCATGCATGGACATGCACGACACCATCACCAAGCCGACTACCACCACACCTCCTACCATGACGCCCTGGATCTGACCTCTCCCACAGACGGACTGGCCTCCCTGCCGTTAGTAGAGTACGCCGAGGAGCCTGAGCCGGTCCAAACCATCAACCACAACCTCGCACCCGAAGCAAGCCTATATGCAGACATCTTCCCTGACGGAACGCTGTCGATATCCCGAGCAATATCCGACGAATACGAAACAAAACTGTGCTTTCGCCGCCAGATTGTCTTCACCCACAACTTCCCCATCTATCCACAAACCTATGGCGACTATGCATCAAATGTGTACACCCCTCCGGTAGACGGTGTTCAAGAACTCAATTACGCCCGCAAAACGTGGTTTTGGAGAGTAGTTAGAAATATACTGGAGGATGACCGTGTAATTCGCCGCTTCCACGTGTCCAAGGCCATGTACGACGGATATCTCACGGCTCTGCTTCGCTTACGCTCCACTAAACTGGCTCCAGGCATGTCTCCCGAAATGGAATGGCATCGGTTGGGTCACTCGGGCAGCAGTAGTGCTGGCTCTACTTCTGACTCCAGTACCGGCTCCATTGGCTTGTGTGAGGAATACGAGCTGTTGCGACAAAAGTGCATTGCTCCAGGTCGCCGGAATAACATCAAAACACAATCTATTCGCATACACATGCCGTGTTCCGAGTCCGCCCGTGTATTTGTGTACGGCCACGACACCTTTATTTGCATTTCCAACTCGCTTGAGGACCCTGTGTTGAAGCGGAATGACTTCTTCTGGGTTGACTGGGCCAACAGTAAGACGTTCCGTCTCTGTTCAACGATATCCCCCCATGGCCCCACGCATCCGCAACATCAGCATCATCCCTTCATAGTAGATAACCGCTTCTTTTTGCTGTATCGAAACCAGCTGGTTGAATGGGCCATGAATGCATCTTCTCAATTTGTGCCGATTGGTAAGACCAGGCTAGACCTGTCGTACAGACGCGACTTTTCGCTGATGCCCCTGCTCGATACCCGCACCCCTGTCATCACTGGTCAGATGTTTGTCGACACCAACAACAGGAGTTACTCCAAGGTGACGCTGGGAGACTCGTCCAACTCATTCCACGTGCTCGGAGTGCTCAATGGGCAGAAGCGCGACTGGACGTACCAGTATCTGCGGGAGCTGACGGAGAAGCTAGCCATGTACCGAATGCCTCTCAACACGTGGTGTCATTTGGACAAGATCTTGCCGCATGTGGTGCTCAGTGGTGGTGTCCAAGGTGAAGAGCAGGAGCGGATTCGAGGAGCAGTCTCGCCCACGCACTCTATATAAGCCATCATTTTTATTTAAACATAGACCCTTGATTTTTCACCTAACAAAGAAGCGACGATCAACCGAGTTTGATAGGCGCGGGGAGATGGAATACGGCAGGAACACAGCGATAGGGTTGTTTTTCGTTTCCTTTGGGCTACTCCTGAGTACAGTACAGTACATAGTACAAGGCCAATGTTGTACCTTGGAGGGTGAAGAATGTCGGGCCCTGTACACACTGTGGGACTACTTCTACATCTCTATACCATAACTTGCCTTGACTCACTGACGATCGTATAAAATATTTTTGTCTCATTACATGAGAGAATCTTGTTGGTGTAGATTAAGGTGTGCAAGGCCAAGCATGAAGACTTCCAGGGTCTATTAATTGGTTGCATTTGCCCGCTATTTTTGGCTGTCAAAAAATATTGGTTTCACCTCGACAGAACGCATAACAAGACCTTGCTCTGTGTCAATCTTGAATAGGCTTGGCCTGTGAGTTGCTACGGCCCTTCGATGGCTCCATTAAGCTGTTACAACGGCCGAGAGAAGCGCCAATGGTACAAGTAGTGACTTTGAGCTTGCCGGCTGCAGTATGGTTTTCCTTTTTCCAATGTGCAAATTGCCAGTGTTACATCAACGGATAAAGTTGGCGGTGGTGTTGCTGGAAAAGTTGAAAAGAACACAATAGCAGGTCTGATCGGGTAATGGGCACTTGACGGTCCGAATCGTAGCAGCTCAGAGTGCCATTTGTGCAGGAAATTGTGTAAATCTACTCCACCTAATCGCTTCCTCCACCCCTTGGAGAATTGTAACCATGAAGAGACTCCAGTGGGATCTACAGGTGTGTGTGAGAAGCTGCACTTGATAATAGGCCGAGGTCGGTTCTCTACAGCAAGCACAAACCTCCGCATTCTAATAAAATAACGTCATTTTCACCATCTTCATACGCCCCTGACCGTCACTTCAACAAGCTCTTTTAGATTGGTGGTGACAAGCACATGTATACATGTATACATACTCGTCGTCTACCCGGTACCTTATACTAGCGAGTCTACAGAGCGAAGATCATAAAGGTAGATTACACAGCTGAGTCTCCTCCTTCGTTGCTGTTGGGGCCGTTTGATAAAAAGTGGTCCCATTGCACCTCCCATCTTCGAACCCTGCATAATTTCTTCATATTCGGCAATTGACCATATCTGGTCTATAGGAACAAGTCAAGTGGTGGAGCATCTGTGGGGCTCAACGAGATAATTACACACGATAACACACACACAATATTTTCATGCCAACTAAACTATACTTTTATCCTCCTGATCAGCACAGTAATGATAATATTTGCCAAACGTTTTATTATTTGAAGACCCACTTATGTAAATTTTTTGGGTGTTCCGTTTGTGGCCCTTCCTTGTGTCGCCTTGCTATATGTATATTGTATATTACTCCGCATCTACTCCGCATCTACTCCGCAGAGCTCATGCAGTAAGCATGCACGCAGCTATAACGGGGAATCAATGTGGCAGACACGAATTGGTATTTGCATGGTGGAGTCCCCCACACTAGAAATTGCAACCAACTTGAACTCATCCACGCGCGAAAATGACAGATATTCTCCGGCCAGATACTCCCCCCTCCCCCACCGTTGAAGATCTCCATGAGCGGCTGTCGTTACTCAAAGGCAAATGTGCCGCCATGAGAGAGAACATTGTTCATCAGAGAAGCCAATTTATGAATGCCACCCTTCCAAGTCTTGCCACAGACCTCCGGCCCATCAGTTCAACCCCCCTGAAGGTGCGACACAAACTCAAGGGACACAGAGGCAAGATAAACAGCTGCGACTGGGCCTCCAACTCACAATATGTGCTCAGTGTAGCTATGGACGGTCTGGCTCTCATGTGGGACGCCTACTCGTCTCTAAAGTCCAGAGTCTTCCTTCTTCCAAGCTGCTACGTGCTCTCCTGTGCATTACCTCCCTCGTGTGGCTACCTGGCATCGGGTGGTCTAGATAACAGGGTCTCAATCCACTCCATGACTCAGTCGGCTGATGAGACAGACCCTTCTGTTCCCTACGGTTCAGGGTCGTCGACCAGAATGAAGGGACTTACCAAAAGCGAGCCCATGGCCATTCTCAAGGGACACTCTGCATATGTGGCGGACTTGTGTTTCCTGACTGACCAACAGATCATCTCAGCCTCCGGAGACATGACATGCTGCATCTGGGATGTCAATACAGGCCGACGTGTTTCGACCCTGTATGACCATCTAGGAGACGTCTCTTCTGTGACCAAACACCCCTCTAAGATGCAGATTGTCGCCACGGCTTCCAACGATAAAACAGTCAAGATCTGGGATCTCCGAATCGCCAGATGTGTCCAGACCTTTCAGGGGCACAATAAGGATGTAACTTCAGTGGACTTCTTTCCCGATGGAAATGCAGTTCTCTCTGGAGGTGACGATTCAACTGCAAGACTGTTTGACATGAGAACTGATTGCCAAATGAACATTTATAGTGCCCCAGACATAATGTCTCCTGTCAACTCGGTGGCTGTAACACCCTCAGGACGGATCATGTTCTGTGGCCATGACACAGGTGAAGTGGTAGCTTGGGACACCATCAAATGCACCTACCTCGGCCCAATCACGAAGCATCTTGGTCCTGTTACCAAAGTAAAGGTCTCCCCAGACGGAGTGGGTGTCCTATCTTCTTCTTGGGACGAAACTATGACAGTTCTGTCTCTGTAAGTGGAGGTCTACGTGTATGCAGTAATAACATCACATCAACCCGATATGAGAAATAATATGAAGCGGCTACAGAAGGTGCATGTCTATGTGTGTGCTGCGCTTGATAGTCGGTGGTATAATTTTGGTTTAATTGTCTACAAGTACAAGTACAAGTACCATACCATTGTTGACCAACACTGGAACACACTCTCTTTAGGTAGCTACTTGTACCCGGTTTAGATGTCATAACGACGCATCGAATTTGACCTAACCCCCAAATTATCATAAAAAAGGCCCTCCTACCAGATAAAGAATTGCCGGTTTAGCACTCCTGTCTACTCATTTCCACCCTTAATTGCATTTTAAATGACATAATGGCACTTCAAAAATCTGAGTTTTAAGGGGTCACGTGACACTGATTTTAGCTTGGGAGATTCTAAAAAAAGTTCAATTAAAAAAAACCCAGCGATGTGGCGCAGCGGAAGCGCGCAGGGCTCATAACCCTGATGTCCCTGGATCGAAACCAGGCATCGCTAATTTTTTGTCAATTTTTTTTGCTGTGATGGGTCATGATAAAGTTCTTAATCTGGGGCAGACGTGCAGAACAACAACTTTCATTAACGCATCCACCAACACCTTTTTGCACCAAATCATGGCACTACTGGTGAGTATGGGGAGAGGATAAGGCTTCCTAAGGGTTGCAACGAACACAACAAGCACTAACCAGCTCTGTTTTGCACATTTCTGCGACTTGCATGGCCCGACTTCGATACTGTGTTGTCAGAAAACGAAGGAGACCACACCAAACGAGTGTTCGACGTGCGCAAATTGCCAGCTGATCCTGCCAAATGATGCCACAACTCTACGATCTAATATTGGCGAGCACACATACGTGTCTTCTCAATGTGCCGTCGGGGAGGATGACTACTCCAAGGTTCGAAAGGCCTGTCTCAAGCTGCTGAGTAGTGAAACCACCTTCTCGGATACTCCTCTCATGTTTGGCGACTCATCTGGAGCCACCATTGGTTACGTGTTCAAGGTGAACGACAACGAGTCTCGTGGTGGGATTCGAAAGTACGGCTTTCTCTGTCTGGGGGAAGAAAAGCGTCTGATGGACAACTGGATTCCCATCACCGAGCGATTCGAAAGCATGGGAGGATGGATCAAGACACAGGTGACGAAGCATCAGGAGATGAAGGACAAGAGCGACTGGGCCGATTCGTTCAGACGAGAGGCGTTTACTAAACCCAAGAATCTCGTGAGCATGACCAAGGACGACGAGTTCTACGTCAAGGTGCATGCTGGTCTGAGTGATTTACTCAACAAGGTGGCGTAGCGGGGACGACGGCCTAGACGCTGGTGGAATACCAGCAGCTGGCTTCAACCTGTACTATCTATGAAGTCCTTGGTGTTGCTGAAACCGATAGTGAGACTCAATTCAAGGTACCAGCACCACCGGATTACTTCTACTTGTACAGTAGTTATCACATCACTGCATAATTATCACGGCTACATATGGTGACAAGTGCTAGAGGCCCCCCTGAAAGCTGAACTGGTCGCTCTGGCCATGTTGGTTGATATTTGCACTCTACTGTTGTCTTCGTACAAGTACCCTGTATCGTACTACGTACCCTGTATCGTACTACGTACCCTGTATCGTACTACGTACCCTGTATCGTACTACGTACCCTGTATCGTACTACGTACTCGTACTCGTACTCGTATACGTACGTACTGTACCTAACTTCTCCATACTCGTCCACCTAGACATGCCGTTTAGAGAAGCTACCAGGTCTCGTACCGCAGCAACCTGTGCCACGGTCTTGAATAACACCAATTCGTCATGCAGTACATACAACATAGCAGCAGTCCGATATTACCCCTTTTCAGCGTCTCCTGTTTTCATATTGATGTAGTTGCGCCTTAAACCACCAAACTCGTGCCCTGAACCAATCACAACGGTGCTAACGGAGTGCATTTTCACTGCAGTGTGTGTGTATGCAAGAGGGAGTGTACCAGAGGGTAAATATGGGGCAAAAACGGTAATGTGAGTGGTTAACGAAGTTTTCAATTGTAAAAAACATTGCCTCGCGGGGCTGGCTCATTATCAGAACGAGAACAATCGGATCTAGACACCTAAAGTGCGCACACTTTCTGTTCGCACGACCACTTATACAGTAAGTTTTCCGGAAAGATAAGGGTCTGGGTGAAGTTTGTTGAGATCAATCACATCATGTGGGGGTGCGCGCGCATATCTCGTCAGGAGAGTTGAGCACAGAGATGGAGACGATTTTTTGGTCAAACCATGTGGATGCGGTCAATTTTTCTCTCCAGGAATTTCTGCAGCTATTTTTTCCGATCAAATTCCATCCAAAATCACCCTAGTTGGCCTCAAATTAGTCGATATGGTGCCCTGTTGGGGCACACTCGAGTGAGTGGCGTTGTCAATTGACTTTGTGCGTTCGAGACGAGACAAGAGAGGCGTGACTATGCCGAGGTAACCGTGCAAGAGTAGCAACTTTTAGTCAAGAGTGGGATTATTGCGTGGAGATCATTGTATGTTAGAAACAGGCAATGGATCAAGGGGTATCTCTACATTACGAATTATTGTACAAGTAACCACAGGCTCGATGTATGATACAACTACGTACGATACCCGTCTAGTATTTACTGAAGCCTACGAGCCAGATCACATACAATCACACTACAGTTGCGAAATCAATATAGTAAATCATCAATTAATCAATAAATGATGCGCTTAGAGGTTGTTCTGAGCGTTCTTGAGGATACCCTCAATGGCGGCAGCCTTCATGACGTTGCCCTTAACCTTGAGCTTGCCGGTCATGAAGAGTCGCTGGGCGTTAGCCTTACCCTCAACGAGCTGCTGGAAGTGGTCGTCAGAGAGAGTGAGCTGGATGTCAGCATCACCCTTGGGGGACTTGTTGCCCTTGCCGACGTCACCGTCGTTCTTGAGGTCAAGGTACCAAGACTCGGTCTTGCCAGCCTTGTTCTTGAGGTTGAAGACAATGATGGCGTTGGCCTTCTTGATGGACTCAGCCTTCTGCTTGGCCTGAGAGGGGTCGTTAAGACCGTCACGGATGACGTCGAAGATGATAGAAGAAGTGAAGCCGTCGACCTTGAGAGACATTGTTGTTTTTGTGTAATGAATAAGAGATATTCTGGGGAGCTAAACCGGAGGATGCACCCTACCTATATATATGTCGTTAGATTGACTATATGCATTTAATGCTTGCTCGAGAGGGGCAGCATGTGATAGTTTTTACCGAGGTGTAGGGAGACAGCCAAGCGTGGGCACATTGCCCCGGACGAACCGACACGACACAAAGAAACGTGACAAAGCCTAACCCAGTTTGAGATTTATCCCCACAGAATCATTTGGAACAGTCCGGGGAATTAGTGGACATTTGCGGCATTTCTAACGCGGTTGATCCTGTAGCTTTTTGCGCATTCAGCTCAATTCTGCGCCATGAGTTCGGTATATTCATGCCCTAGGAACTACACGCTGGGCCTCTGCCTCAAACTGCCACCGTGTTCTTCCCCATGTGAATTTTACCACACACCCCAAAGAATCAAATCCAAAGAGCTTATTGGGACGAATAAGCTCGGTCCTACCGCCAGCCCCCACACATTGGTGGTCAACGCCGTCACAACCATCCAGTTGGCGGCGTTATAATTTTTTACCGTTGGAATGCTTTTGAGGTCAACAGAAGGGGTGAAGCGATGATGCATGAGGCTGGCTATTTTCGGAAGTTTCACTACTTGTGCAAGTACCGTACCGGTCAGTACGAGTAAAATGATTTCGGTAGCTTGTATGTTTCATTAGGTGTCTTGTATAGACACAGTTAAGAAGAATGCAAGTTCCACGAGATTCGATTGACGGCCCAACAGATCAGCGAAGTAACGAGCGAGTACCAGCTCTCACACAGGGTCTTTACCGTAAGTATCGTCACATCCCCCACAAGCCGCCAAGCGAATCGCTTAATGAAAACGTCATTCTCTTTCTCCGCCGGACCTGCATACTACCCTTCACATGTTCCATATGATACTTATCTCTTTCGTAATCATGCTAATATAATGCGGGGTAACCCCAAACTGTGGTTGCAATGGGGGAATCGTAGCAACAGTAGACATGCAAAAGTCCATGCAACGGAACATGTGAAACTGGATTGCGGAACTGTGTGATCCTTGGGGCTATTCTAAGACCCGCCGTTGGACTTTGTTATAGTTCTCTCGACCCGAGGCCGTTACTTCTGCCAGACTATGGTCTCTACTTCCGGCTTTTCTTCCCTATATCTATTGTATATGTACAGTAACACGATAGATGATCAAGCAATGGGCATACAAGAGGCAGGTGTAAGATCCGTTGTTTATACAGTAGCTACAGTATGTCCATACAATGATATCCATCCCCACAAATAACGATCAGCCTCCATAACTTCAAGATATCCACGGAACCCCTCCCCCACCATTTCGGTAAACTAACAGGCCTATTATCCGATTTACTAATCACTTGCGTTTCCTCTGTCCCCTACAGTACCAGCCGAAAATAGCCTTCAGTTGCCTAACGCCGAAGTGATCGTCCGCCCTCTTGTGTATAGTTCTGCCTAACATTGGTGCTGGTACGAACCGAGACTTGCGGGGTGCAGACGACTGTCGGTGTTTCAGATGAGAGCTTCGACATGTGCTTGTGACTTTCGGTATCCAACGCCCGCAACTACAACTACTTGTAGTAGCTCGCTGGAAGGGGGTTTCTTTTTTAGGCGCGATGCCATACAACAAGATCTAAAGCCAGTAGTTCCATTTTTTGATGACTGCCGAGGTACACCTCCTGCAAACATCATAGTGGCATGGTAGGTATCCTTGATTAGTGACGCAGACACTTGTACATACTCATACAACACTCTACAACCACTGAGTATAAATCTGCCATGGTACAAGTATCCCATCACTCAGGCGTCCTACAACTGCATCGTCTTCTCCCTGTATGGATGTATGTACATACTGTAGCTACACGTACTCACAAACATCAAGCATATAGTGAATACAAGTACCTGTAGTCTAGATCATACCACCAGCCAAACACATGGAACAGCACATACTTGTACTTGTACAAGTTGTTATAATAATATCACCAATACCATCCCATAAATATATCACTAACCCCGATCCCCCATACTCATCTTGCATGAAGCATATTTCAAGCTAGTGTGGTGAGTGAAATATTGAACATGACATGACAGAAACTGTAAGGAAGTTGGCCACATCCTGTTTGTACACAAATACAAGACCTATAATGGAAACACATAACAAATCGTACTTTTACGGATACACAAGTGAACAACCACCATTAAATACATTGATTTCGTTACATAACCTGTCGACCTCCCATGAGCTGTCGGAAGCTGTTAGCAAAAGGGGCGTCGGATGGAACGATAAAATAAGAGGACTCGTCAGGACCAACAAAAGAACTATCGCCAGTTGTAATTGCCTTGACATCTCCCGCAGATGCAAGCGAGAGATTATCGAGAGTCTCGGTCGCCTCAATGGCATCCAGGTTGGCGAGACGCTCTCGGAAGTTCTCAGTGATACGGCCAATAGTATCCTGGATTCGAGTAATGGAGGTAGAATAAGTACCTCCATTGAGGAAAATAGTCTGGGCCTTCATCTGGGTAACTGTAGCCTCAAGGTCAATCAGATCAGATCTAATCTTCTCGGTCTTGACTCGAAGACTGTTCTTGAGCTTTTGCTCTCGTGCCGACAGAGCTCGCTGGCGGAGAACCTCCTCTTTCTCCTCCTTAGGTCGAAGACTTTGGTAACGGGCAATCTTGTATTCAAGAACACCCAGTCCCTTGTTGCACTTGTTAATGTCATCGTCGGCACCCTCAAACTTGGCAGCATAAGGAGAAACCTTTTCCAGTTCCTCGAAGACCTCATTTGCCAGCTCATAAGCGCCCCCAAGTCTCCACTTTTCCACCTCCGTAATGCTGAGCGCGTACTCTTCTTCCTGGAAAGCGTCCTGGTCTCTCAGGTACGTCTCCAGAAGGTGGTAATTCTCTGTGAGAGTCTCAAACTCTGATTCGACCTCCAGGTAGATCTGTTCCATAGCAGCACCCAGAGTTTTGGGAGTCTCGGTGCTGGAATCCTCAAACATCTTCATGGAGGGAACAGGAAGAGGCATCGCGAACGGTTCGGGTTCGGGTTCGGGTTCGGGTTGTTCGTGAGCAGGTTCAGGCTCTGGTTCGGTCTGAGTCTCTGTTGACACCATAGGAGCTCTCTCAACAGCAGCAGCAGGAAGAGAGCTGGCAGGCTCAAAGCCCGAGTAGACGCCAGAGACCGGAAGAGCAGGAGGTTTGAGAGAGGGATCAACAACGGAGTTGTCGAAATCGTCGTCATGCTCGTCGTCCCCATCATCAAACTCATAGGTCTCGTCAATCGACTCGGTCTGGTTTCGTTCATCGTGCACGTGCACGTAATCGGCATCCTCCTCGTCCTCCTCGTCCACATTCTCCTCCGTAAACTCGCCCTCGTAATCCTCGTAGTCGTCGTCAAACTCATCAAACTCATTCTCGTCATCCTCATCGAACTGTGCAAAGCTCGAGTCCCCTTCCTGGTTAGAACTGCCATTGGCTTCCTTAGTGAAACTGGCCTCGTTGAGTCTCTTGAGCGCCTCATCCTCCTCGGCATCATCATCGAACTTAACAGAAGTCTTGGGAGCTTCCCCAGAAGAGCCCGAAGATGCTTCCTTAGCGAAACCAGCCTCATCCAGCTTCTCAAGAGCCGCCTTCTCCTGAGCATCGTCGTCGAATTTGGCAGGGTCTGTATCGGACTTTCCGTGAGTTGTATGCTTGGCAAAACTGGCCTGATCCAGCTTCTCAAGAGCATCATCCTCCTGCTCATCATCTTCGTCCTCGACAGCCACCTCGGGGGTGCTCTTAGTCTGTCCAGATGCGGCCTTAAGCTTCTGTAGATCCTCCTTGTTGAGGTCCTGAGAAGAAGACGAGTCAAACTTCTTTATGAGCTCCTTGATGGGCGTCTTTTCTCGCGAAGACACACGCTCCATGGGTTGAGACTGATCCTTGACCTGTAGCTCCTTGGGCTTGTCTGCAATAGATTGTTCAGACTTCTTGGACTCGCCCTCATCGTCCCCACTGGAAAGCTCCGTGATTTTGGGCTCGTTAGAGGCAGCAGAGTCAGTCTTGGGCTTTTCCTCCGCCTCATCCTTCTTCTCTGTGCTGCCAAAGAAACCCTTACCAGCGAAAGGGTTGGAAGCTGCGGCTGCGAGGAAGGGGGACTCAGAGTTGGAATCTTTTCCGAAAGTAAACCCACTTCCACCAGTTGCTTGAGATCCAAACTTAGATTTACCTGTGGCAGAAGCACTGGTCTTGTTGAGATTAAAGCCAAATGAAGGTACAGGTTTCGTGTCATCCTCCTTGTCGTCCTTCTTGTCATCCTTCTTGGCCTTAGCATGACGGCTGGTGAGCCCCATACCTTTCTGGGCAGTCAAAGGAGCAAACAAAGCAGAATCGCCATCCTTAGACGGCGCATCCTTAGCCGCAGGCGCATCGTCCTTTGCCAGAGCAGCCAACAGCTGATCGGTCTGGTCGCCTTCAGTGGTTGGTTCCAAGTCATCAGCCATGCTTTCATCGAACTTGAAGTTGTGGCCCTCGTCGTCACTGTCATCATCCATCTTTTGGATAGTAGGGGTTGATGTTGGCTGAGTCGACTGAGCTTCAGGGACAGGAGATGGCTCTTTGGGATTGGAACCGCTGCCAAAAGTGACCTTAGCTCCAAAAGCTCCACCCGATCCTCCAGGGCCCGAGCTACCGAACGACGACGAGCCGAAAGAGCTGTTTCCAAACTTCATGTCACCAAACTTGCTGCTTCCGAAAGTAGGAGTATTCTCGGACTTCGGTTTTTCATCTGGAAGAGTGGGGTTCTTGAAGTTGGAGAAGCTCAGCTTGGAAGCTCCAGCAGCAAAAGGCGACCCAGAAGCTCCAGCAGCAAAGGGAGACGCATCAGCAGCAAAGGGAGACGCACCAGCAGCAAAAGGAGAAGCAGTGCCAGGTCCAGCGGCAAAGGGAGAAGGGGAAGCAGTCTTCTGTTGGGATGAACCTCCATCACCACCGAACAGACTCGCAGCAGTTGAAGCCTCCTTGGCGGCTTCAGAGATAGCTTTCTGCAAGGGCTCCACACCAGCAGTGTGCTGTTTAATTCCATCCAGACTGACAATGTGCCATCCCGCTAATCTACCTTCGTTGTTCAATATCCACAAAAGAGGAAGGGGATCGCTGGTCGAGGCTCCTGGAATAGGAGTGTCCACATCGTCCTTTGAGGTTACATCCAAGCCAATACCAATGGCGGAGGTATCGAAATCTGTGTAGGGCATGGTGGCATTCATGGAGTCGTCTGTGGCTCTCAGAATTTCGTCTTTGGTGAGCATTGTGATTTCCGTAGAGGGAGCAAAGTTTGTAGCGATGAGGTAATCAAGACCAGCATAGTCTCTCAGAACAGCAGAAAACCACGATCTGCCACGAGACGCATCACCGAAAGGAGGCGACAGGTCTTCTTCCGCCTTCTTGTACGTGGTGGGTCCGTTCTTATCTCTGAAGATTAAGTAAGACGAAGACTCGGTATCTTCATCGTCAACCTTGGAGTAAGAGACGAAGAACAGGTGGGTTTCGAGCCACAAAATCTCCGTCACCTCCGCGGTTCCAGAAAGAACCTCATCCTCATTGTTTGTAGGGGCTTCTACCACCGCCGCAGTGCTTCCATCTGGTCGTAGCTGGTAGATTGAGCAATTTCCAGATGTTCCGGCTACAAGCTGTTTACCTTTAGGAGACCAGGATGCACGTGTCACGGACTCAGGGACCTCAATGCGCTTGGAGGTACCCTTGGCCAGATCCAAAAAGAACAGAGAGCCATTGGCAGTGACTACAGCTGCATCGGAAGCCACTCGCGGGTTGGGCAGCACTTGCGCAATGTCGTCTCCCAACACAATCGACTTGAGCTGTGTATCGGGCTTGTCTGTGGCAAAGACCCTGAGCTCACCATCGACTCCGGCGTAGATGCTCTTCTCGTCACTGGTGAAACCCACATGAGAGGGTTTTCCGTTGAGCTTGTGTTTGGTCACCTTGTCCTCAAGACTCTTCTTGAACTCAGACGTGAAACCAATCTCGTGGAGATCAGACAACTTTCCCACCACAAAAGCGTCGTCGTTACCGGCAGCCACAAACAGTCCACTCGAATTTGCCACATCGAACAGCTGAACCAGCTTTCGTCCCAGCTCCTCCTCTCCCCATCCAGGCACGACCTGTATTTGTCCTCCGGCAAGACCCTTGAAACCGAATTTCTGCGTTAGTGGCGTTCGTAGGGGTGTCGGAAATGAGTACTCACGTCTGTATGCGTCTCTTCGAGAGTTGCAATTGTCATCGTCGTTTGATGTTATCTCACGATATCGATTTTTTGTTTAGGTATGTGTGTGCAGGGCTAGGGTGATGTTTTTTTGGGATAAGCAGTATATACAGTAGTAAGGATCAAGTTTATGTAGTGAGGAACTTATTTAGCAACACTCAATCACATACAAATACGAGTATGTACAGTACTACGAGTACCGGGACTTGTACCGTGGTACGGTATATATTGTGGCATTTATACCATACTATTGCAAGTATACTTACACCTACAACATACCGTCGAGGATATTTTCGCAATTTAAACGTTCACCTGTTGAAACTCGAACCAACAACACTGACACAGTTGTTCATCTGCTCTCAGCTCTCAGAAAATTGACGGATCTAAATTCAGAGCTAAAGTTCCAACTTGCATACTGACTCACAGATATATAACCCCAAGCAGGCGTTGAATATCCAAATCATACCGATTGATCGACTTTCCAGACATGCCCAACACGAAATTCAACCTCGAGACCCTCGCACGACCCAATATCAGAGCCCTGGTGCCCTACAGATGCGCCCGAGACGACTACGACTCCGGAGTGCTTCTCGACGCCAATGAGAACCCCCACGGTCCTGCCATCAAAACTAACCAGGAGGAGTCCGAGTACTCGCTGAACCGGTACCCCGATCCTCGACAGAATTTCGTCAAGCAGCTTCTGTGCGATCTCAGAAACGCCGAGCGACAAGTACCCAAGCCCATCACTCCTGACAACATCTTTATGGGAGTAGGATCTGACGAAGCCATTGACGCTCTTATCAGATGCTTCTGTGTCCCCGGCAAGGACAAGCTGCTGACATGTCCCCCTACCTACGGTATGTACTCTGTTTCTGCACAGATCAATGACGTTGGGGTCACTAAGGTCCCTCTGGCTGCCGACTTCAGCCTGCGTCCTGATGCCATCATCGAGGCTCTCAACGCTGATCCCACCATCAAGCTGCTCTACATTTGCTCTCCCGGCAACCCCACCGCCAAGCTTGTGGACGAGGATGATGTCCGAAAGGTGCTCAATGCTGACTGGAACGGTGTTGTAGTTGTTGACGAGGCCTACATTGATTTCACCCGGGAGGGAGCCTCTGTCTCTACCCTGGTGAATGAATTCCCCAACCTTGTGGTCATGCAGACTCTGTCCAAGTCCTTCGGTCTTGCTGGTGTCCGAGCAGGCTTCACCTTTTCTTCTGTCGAGATTGCTGCTCTGCTCAATAACATGAAGGCTCCCTACAACATCTCCACACCTGCTGCCGAGTTTGCCGCTCGTGCTCTGTCTCAGGAGGGAGTCAAGCTCATGAGGACCTACACCAAGGACATTCTAGAGCAGCGAGCACGTATCCTTGACGCTCTTCCCACCATTGAGGGAGTCGGCCGAGTCATTGGCGGTATGGACGCCAACTTCCTGCTATTTGAGATCCTCAACAAGGCTGGTGAGCCCGACACCGAGCTGGCCTTCAAGGTGTACGAGCAGCTTGCCGAGTCTCGAGATGTGGTGGTGCGATTCCGGGGCAAGGAGCCTGGCTGTGCTGGCGCTCTCAGAGTTTCCATCGGTACTAAAACTGAGACTGACGTTCTTCTCGACCAGCTCAAGCAGGCAATTGCTGCCCTGAGACAGTAGATGTTTTTTAGCTATACCATTACTACACAATAGATAGATAACGACCTTTTTTATGAAAGGTATGTAGGCAAACTACCGAGTATCATTGTAATCACGAAGCCCGTAGAATTTCCACCAATCCTAGTGTATCATGCACATTTTTTCCCATTTAATAGAGGCTTTCTGAGCTCTCAGTTATGGATAGTCCCTTTTAAACTCGGCTTTTTATCGCTACAAAAT
Organism: Yarrowia lipolytica; assembly: GCF_001761485.1. Classification (NCBI taxonomy): domain Eukaryota; kingdom Fungi; phylum Ascomycota; class Dipodascomycetes; order Dipodascales; genus Yarrowia; species Yarrowia lipolytica. Next base: position 177,981 of record NC_090774.1, on the reverse strand, counting down.
ATTAAACCTCATGCATAACAATCGACATTAACGCGGTGCTCAGTTGACCTCACTACAATACAGTACGATATACTGATCTCAGGGCACCAGCAGATACACAGACACGCGGAGAATGGCGACGCCACGGACAACAAAACGATACGGGCGTACCGGCAGCGCTACCAGACGTCAGCCTGAACAGATGACTCTGATGAGTTCGTTTCTGAGCGCAAGAGACAGCCCTTCTCCCGGGCTCTCAAACACGACTCCCACAACGCGAGAGAGGGAAAGAAACGATTCGGTCGCGTTGAAAAGTGCGGGTGCGAAGATTGATTTCGGAGCGAGTGAAGATCCGAACCAGGGAGCCTCCAATTCACCTCTCGTAGGACGCGTCACAAAACCTACGGCGACGAGAGATTCGAAAACAAGACCGACTCTATTTAGACGGACCCGAGGAGCCAGTATTTTCGACACGGAGCCCTACAAAAAGGCGGATATGACATCTGGGGGATCTTCAAGCGAGCCAGTAGCAACAGCAGACCCTCCAACATCAGCAGGGCGCGCTGCTACACGTGCCAAGAGAAATTCCACGAAGGACAGTACCAGCAGCAACGACACAAGTGTTCATGAGAGCCAGGATAACGGATTTGAATCGCCAGCTTCTGATACACCCAGGACCAAACGGCAGACTGGGAAGCCTACAGCTACTGCCACACCGCAAGCCCAGAAGAACACGGGAACACCTACAGCAAAGGGAAAGAAGCCAGCGAAACGTCAGACGGCAACCCCAACAACCAAGGTCCGCCTCACTCGGTCGAGATCGCGATCATCGAGCCCGGCAGTCAAGAACAGCGCTCCAGACAAGGAAGATACACTGGTGAAATCAAGTTCGAGCAACGGCTCATCCAATGGAATATCCCCTCGATCGTCGCAGACACTGTTTTCGTCTCAGCTTGTAGACACGGGTAACAAACTGGCTATTGACATTGATTTGGAAGATACCCAGAACGACATGGACGTGGATACGCAAACACAAACGAAGGTAGACATTCAGGCTGAGAAGGATAAGGATGATCGGATAGTCTTCGGACCCAAGAGATTGTTTGCCTCTGCTGAGAACAACGGACTCAGTGGCACTTCGATCTTTGGTTCTGCGCAGAAGCGCAAGATTAGGGGTTTGCGTACCAGTACACCCTCCAAGAAGATGACGGGGAAGAATAAAGTGGTTGACGGCGACATTCAGATGGGCTTGCAGGACAAACCAACACCTAGTTCGAGTTTTGGGTCTTCTTTCGAGAGCTCACAAGGCTCCCAAGAGCCAGTTAGAGCTCCTCTTTCTGTCACCACCAACAAACGAACGTATGGCGCCAACCGCTCTTACCTTGCAGACTCGCCCACCAAGAAGGAAAGCATTTATGATTCAATTATGAGTGAGAGCAGCGACGAGAGCGAGCAGGAGGAGCTGAACATCAAGAGTGTGCATGAACTGAGAGAGACTGGAGGAAACGCACGATTCATGGACGAAATGGAATATCTTGCTGAGGGGCTCGAGGATGAGGGTAGTAGTCGTCGAACGACCCTGCTGGAGATTTGCAAGAAGGCCAAAGATCCCGATTTCATCAGAAAGCTCAAAACCACAGACTACGCGGACAAAATCCTCCATGTTCTTCCTCAGGTGGTCGAGACCGATCAAGTTGCCTCTTTTCTGGTCTTGTTTATTGCCCAGAAGATCTTTGGAGACAATGGAGCTAATGTTCTGGATACAGTAATTAACGATCCCAAGTTTCTGGACAGCATCTTTCTATGTCTCGATAACACAGAGAGCATTTTAAGAGACAAAAAGTCCAGTAAGGTTTTCCAGAAAGTGCTCAAGGAGTTTGTGGATGGCACAACTTCTGCGTCTGATGATGAGCCCACGCCTTCACCTGCTCTGGCTGCTATTGCTACGCTATCCACTCTCCAAACTTACCCTGGTGCCTCTGGAAGCACAATCTTGAAGGCTTGTCTACAACCAAACAACTGGGACAAGTTTCGAAAGTTTGCAACCAACGAGTTTGAAAAGAAGGGATACAAGGTGCTGCAACTGGTGGTCTTTTTCCTAGACTTTTGCCAGTCTGATATCTTCTTCTCTTCGCTGGCTTCTACTCTAGATGAGCTGTCGACACAGCTACAAAAGGGACAGGTCAACAGCACGCTAGTTGACCTTTCTCTGCCTGTTCTACGTCTTTTGATTGTGCATACAAACGAGTCTAGCATCCCTGAGTTGGACGGGTCGTTTGTGCTGAAATGCATTACTCTTGCAGAGACTCTACACGAGCGGTCTGAAGACACCAAGCTCTACGAAGTATATCTACTGTGCCTGGGATTCCTCGAAAACATCATTGGAGCTCTGACCTCCGACTACAAGAAGGTCTATGACATTTTCACCAGGTTGGCCCGAGGCAAGGAGGACAAGCATTGCCAAGCGTTCCTGACATTGTTAAGAAAAAATGTGGCTACTAGAGGAGCCCTGAAGCTTTCTGCTCAGGAAAAAGCAGAGCTGGAGTAATTAATTTATTGGATTTGGTAGGTGATTTCTATCGTTTGATAAGTATAAATAGTACCTATTTTACTTTTATGTTACTCCTAACTTGCTACTGGTATAAGTAGCTGCATTAGCGCAGTTTTAAGGGTGCATATTTCAACGGGGCACTAAAGGTTAGACTCGTGTCAGACTTAAAATAATACGAGCACAAATGCAAATGTCATTATCATAAATTAATTATTTGGAGCTGGTGTAACGATACTAAACTAGAGTTCTTTTGCTTAGAGAAGAGCAACAACCATGGCAGCAGCACCGACAACGCCGCCGAGGGCGAGGTTGTAGGCAGAAGCACCGTTGCCCTGCTCAGCGGTGACAGTGGGAGAAGCGGAGGGAGCGACAGAAGGGCCACCAGTGGCAGAGACAGAGGCGGAGGTGGGCTTGGAAGACTCAGCACTGGAGGAGGCAGCAGCAGAGCCGGAAGCAGAGCCGGAAGCAGAGCCAGAAGCAGAGCCAGAAGCAGAGCCGGAGGCAGAAGCAGAGGCATCGGTCTTGGACTCAGCCTTGGACTCGGTCTTAGAGGCCTCAGCAGAGGTGGCGGCGGCAGAAGAGGCGTCCTCAGTCTTAGACTCGGCCTTGGACTCCTCAGACTTGGACTCCTCGGTCTTGGAAGCCTCCTCGGACTTGGGAGCCTCAGAGGTGGCCTCAGCCTTGGATGAAGCCTCAGTGGCGGAAGCAGAGGCAGAAGCCTCGGTCTTGGAGGCCTCGGCGGAGGTGGCCTCAGCCTGCTTGTCATCTCCACCGGGGAGGAAGCCAAGGGAGGCAGCAAGAGCCTGGACGTTCTTGGTGGCGGCCTCCCACTGCTCGGAGTGGTTGGGGGTCAGGGTGGGGAGAGAGGGGGTAATAAGAGCAAGGACGTTACCAAGGTTGTTCTGCACGTTACCGAGAGCCTCCTGGACATCGTAGTGAGGGAGAACATCCTTAAGACCCTTGACGGCCTCGGGGTACTCGGGAGAGCCCTGGAAGGCCTCAAGAGTGGCGTGTGCGGCGGACAGAACCTGGGGGAAGTTGTCGTCGTTCAGGCCCATGGCGGCGATGGGGATCACCTGGGAAACGAGCTGCTGGACATCGGTGTTCTGCTGGATGATACCAACAACAGACTGGATTTCGGAGGTGGCAGCCTCGTCGGAGATGTCGTTGTCGGTCTTAGCGGCAGCAATACCCTCAACAATGTCGTTGATGAGAGAGGCGACAATGGGGTTCTGAGCAGAGACCACAGAGGCGAGGACAGTGAGAGCGAGGGTGTTCTTGATGGCGACCATTTTGTATAAGATGTGTTTGTGTAAGAGACATTACATGGGGCGAAGGTCGTATATGTACTACGTGCAATAAGTCTGTGGCACAGACGGCTCAGGCATATGAGCCATGATGGTTAGGGAGAAAGGTTCAGCTGTTGCGTCATTGCAGATGTCATTTACGGAATACCAAGGGATTTCCATGCATGTTGATGTAGCCAAGAATTGAGGGGGTGGGGAGAGGTGCCACCAGTCCGCAGGGGTGTGTCAAGGAGTCTACAGAGTACACTCTAGTCGGATTTTCTGTGACTGTCATAGCCCCTTATGAAAACCGTTATTGGCCGTTGATCCACCGTTATTCCATCGCGCTACCAAAGTGTTACATCTTTTTCTGAGCTAAATACCGAACCAATGCGGGCGTCCAAGGCAAAAAAACAGTCGCCGCTTCGGTTTTCGCTTTCTGAGATGCATCGTCCTGCACCGTGAAGCTGGAGGTGTTGTCGATACACAATGAAATCGAGAATATAGAGCAAAAAGCGCAGTCTCATATAGTATAATTGGAGACCCCGATAGTGTGTCTGATCAACTCTAAGTCGTGTGGGGAACAATGAAGATCGTCCACAGCAGCGTTGGTCTCTGTAGATCCCTGGACTCAAGCTCCACATGGCGCCAGCAGCTCAACATAATGAACCAAGCCCATTTCAGACCGATTTAACACTAGAGATGCCCCCCAACAATGCACGATGGCCTTGCTAAGCGTGTTTTTCTACGTACAAGATGTACCAAAATCTCACGAAAAATTTAGGGTTACGGTTTTTCCTCTCAAAAAGAGCCTCTCCTCTTGTGAATTCTATTTGAATACCTACAGCAGCACAGTACCCATTTCGCAGAACCGGCTTCTATTCTGTTCTGGACTGACTTTTTTATGCGGGTGTAAAAATAGATTCGCCATTATTGGCATGTGGTGGGCTTCCGGTGGGGGACCCACGTCATTTGTGCATGTAAGTATGTGAGTGATTATTCATATCGTCAGCCTGGAATTACTACTATAGACCTCTGCTATGTACCTCGTTCTAAAGGACCATTTATTTTACCTGGGGTCGTATAAGTTTCCTGTCTCGAACTTTGAGCTTGACTAATTAAGCCCTCTCCAATAGCTCTACAGTGGTTGCGTTTGCTGTGAATTACTTGATTGATTGTGCTTACAACCTCAAGCTCGTAACATTATGTGCTTGAATGCTGTTGAAAAACTTCCCCATTGGTACTTGAGCTGTAATCTGCCGCTCCGCGGCAATATCGCTCCGACGTAGATACACTCTCCACAACTGTTGTAGTTGTGTTCGTATTGCCGTAATAGAACTGAACAGTTTCCGATACGACTCTCCCGCAACAGGACGAACCCAGTCAAAGACAAGGTGTGAGACCCCTTCAATTAAGATAGCTGTTTGAGTCTGTTTTCTTGTGTCTCTCCCTATACAACGTTCGCGCTGTCTAACTGCCGTATTTCGAGACCGTTTGAGCTTAGCTACAGAGGTCGCAAACTGCCTTCACTTTTGTGTGGGTCCTTCACAGGGAGAATTGTACGAGTGCGTCAGTCAAAGCATAAAAAGGCCAAGCCTGGAGTGTGTAGAGAGACGAAAATGTCGGCATATAATTGGAGGCAACTACAAAACCACCCTGGATTCCGTTGTCCTGTGACAGCCTGCATAGCATGATTTGCGCTCATAGTGCATTCATTGGTGCATGGGGCAGCATCGCGCCTTGTTTCGACACAAGAACAAAAGATAAAAGGGACAAGAAATGGCCAGTTTGTGCCACATTGGAACCAGCCCGTTAGATGAAGAAGTGGGGTAGCTGCAGATGCTAGGAAAGGGGTTCTGCGGTTCATATTTTTTCTGCCCACTGACCGGGAGAGGGGTTCCGGGCCCTGGAACACTTGGCACACCAGCATCTGGTGCGGGGGGAATGTCAAATGAATATTACAACAGGATGCCTTCGTAAATCTCCCCTTGATTGAAGCCATTGTGTTCAGAACCGTGCAGTTCAACCGAACTTCCGACGTGATTGGGGGTCACCATATTCGTGTATTACTGTAACTACTGTACAAGTAGTACACTTGCTCAATTAGCGAGTCTCTTTGTGCTGCTAAAAGTGGGCAGATTTGACTTGTCGCCATACTCATTTGCTATGATGGCACTGGAACTGGAATAGTCCTCGGAGCTGCAGCGTACTCGTACATATCCGGCCTCGTAGATTGTAAATGTGTCGGCTTTAAGCAGGTGAGAAGCGGCGGGGATGAGTTTCGAGTCGACCAGCACAAAGAAAACCTGCTATGCTTGCCTATCCCATATACACGCGAAATGAGCACCAATGACAAGCCGCGGTACAAATACAAGTGCCGGTATTTCTACTGTAGTTATAGATGCTGTGCTATGTATCGCAAGTACATACTATTCAAGTTACGAGTACGATACATACTGTACAAATACGGCACTTGAATGCACTTGTAAGTGTACAGTAGATACCATAACTTCTTGTACAATACTGTAGCTTTATGAGGTTTGATTTAACAAGGACTACCCATCATAATACAACAACACCGTGACTCACCTACAGTAAACAAGACTCGACGGAGAAGGATGGCAAGGGATAGGGGTAGGACCTAGTTAATGGAAGACTTCTGGGTTAATTTTGCCTGGTACTGTACGAGCCTTGTGTCTTAATAAGTCTTTCTACACGTTTTTCAGTGAGTCATGTATGTACTTGTAATCATTCTTCCCCAGAATATATGTCTCACTGATATACCGTAGAAGTCATTGTTTTGAGCATCCAAGTCGTTGCTTGTACCTACAAGTATCGTGCAAGTACTGTACAGTACAGTGTACTTGCACATTGTTCTCCACATTCATGGTCATTCTAATCATTACTACATACGTGATTGTATGCTCTATCTGAGATATAAAAATGTCACAAGACCGCCACAAAGACCACCCAAAGATGCGACAATGGTGGACTCGAACGGCCGCTGCTCAGCTGTCTGGAAGGTGCTTCGAACCACAGCCACGGTCTTGTTGGTAGCAGACTCCACCGACAACTTGGCTGCCCCCCAGACCTGCAGCATAAAGTGCGGAGGAGTGGTGGGTCGCACAACCAAGGGATGCACGTCGTAGCCATCTCTAGTGGCTGTAAATGTTTTGGTACCATCGTCAGGTGAATCAGGAGACATTTGGACCAGAGGATGGATTCTAGGGGGAGGGGCATCCTCTTCCAAAACAGGTGTAGATGTGATAGGAAGAGTAGGGTGATGGACAGGATCAGCAACATGATGCTCAAAGTTCTCCACAAGATGAGGACGCACCACCCGTTCTGTATCAACTGGCTGAGGAGGATGAGGTTTATGATGAACATCGGTCATATCGGGGTCCTCTGCAATCACAGCCAGCTCATGAGCCTCCTTGGCAATCTCCTCCTTCTCCTCCTCTTCTCGCTCCTTGAACCAGGTGGCCAGGTTGGTCTTGATGGAGTTAATCTCGGCCTCTGCTTCCACGACATCAGCCTTGCTGACGTGGGGAGACTCAATTCTACGCTGGAGCTCGGTGATGGCCTGAGTAGCAGTGGCAGCCATAGTAGCCTCTTCGAGACGTCGGGCCTCATTTCGAGCTTCCCATTCCTGAAGGCTCTCCTTCACCTTGTCTTCGAACGAGCCCACCAGGCGTCTTCGTTTCCAGGGCTCCAATCCAAGCTGAACAACAATGAACAAGACAACGTTGAATCCCATAAGGATCCACGTTCCCCAGGTCGAAGCCCGTCTGATCTTATCGGACCAAATCTGCTCCTCATGATACCGCGTGAGAATCTGCTTGCTTAACTGCAAAGTCAGATCCTCAACGTGATGTTCGCACTCTCCTAGTCGTTTCTTGGCATCATTAACCGAATGTTCATTCGCATGGTCGTTACGATACAGCTCTGTAAATCGCTCCAGATCAGCAGGAGTCCAGTTGTGCTTTCTCTGAAGAAGCTCATTGACCTCCCGTTGACTGTTGGACCGCTCCGAGATGGCATCCGAGTACATTCTCTTTGCTTCTCTAACCTCGGCTCGTGCCTCCAACACCTCGTCCTCGAGCTTCTCAATTGACAGCTTCAACTTCTCAATCGCCTTGTATCCGGTGACCTCATTGAGCGTCTGGCCAGCCGTGAGTGCTCCAGCCTGGATCTGATCCATCTTCTCTCCAAACCATTTGTACATCTGGGGTTGGCTTTCATGGACAGAAGAAGGCAGCGTCTTTTTGATATCGTCAAATCGTTCGCGGTGTTCCTGGCGTGTTTCATGTCGTGACTGCGAGCCCACAGGATCCCAGGGAGTCTGGGCCTCTCTGTCTACATCAATCTCAACTTCGGGTTCCGGTGACTTGCCATCTGAATCTCGCGTCTTTTCCACAGCGAATTCAAACGTGTTTCGAAACGCGGCGTCGTCCAAGGCCTCCTGCTCGCGCATCTTTCTCGACTCCTTGAGATCCTGCATCTCCTTGTCTTTACGACTCTCGTGGCGGTAGCTGTGATCATTGTTCCTCCTCAGAGCAGAACACGTCAAGGGCCTGTAGAAGTTGGGTCGTTGTGCCAGTAGTGGGAGGGCGGCAACGGTTCTAAAGACACCGGCGCCCCGCAGACACTGCATGCGTCTTGTCAGCATCGTGTTATGACGTAGAACTCCACTTACTCACGTCCAAAACACGGTGATTTCTTTTTTCCCAAAATCTAGAGGCCCAATACGCCCTTTAATTTTATTCTGCTCGTCTGCATGGCGATAAGGTTGGGAGTAGATTAGTGGTTGGGGGATAAGAATTTTGATACTGGTCCCTGTACGATACTATTACGCTGAGATAAGTGTCAAGGGGGAAAAAATGGATCAAACGTGAGAACGGTGTTGTATATATACTACAGTTGACTCTATGTCCCAATAGGGCATTGTTTGTGCTACACTTTACCTGTACGTTCAAGTAATCACTTTGCAGACAGTTGAGCTGCTGGGAGATCTTGTTAAACACCAATGGAGGTTGTGTAATTGCGTATAGACACCGATCACTCTTCGATAAAAGATGACTGAAAAACACGCGATCAAATATCATATCGTTCAGCTGAACGAGTAACACCTACGATTACAATACAGCACAGTAGTCATACGTCACTGCCATTACCAGCAGAATACTGTATGTACTCGTGGTGCACATATCAGCTGCACAAGACTGCACTAAGTATTTACACTTCCCGAAAGTCTTATACCGTCTCAACACATACGGTACAACACAAGATACTATTCCCCATGATCTCGTTCAATCTCAAGGGTAGCAAAGCGGATACAAGACCCAAGAAGGAACAGCGGCCGGAGGAATCGCATGGATCGCTTTTCGAGATCGAGAAGGAAACCTCAAATGTCAAGCAAGTGTCCGAATTTGTTGCCGGAGAGCTTCCCGAAAAAGAACGACTCAAGCTAGAAGAGGAGACCCGTCTCCGAGAAGAGAAGGCCAAGACCAAGAAGATCATTTATCTGGAGGAGAAGAACTGGCGACAGGATCTGGTCGAGAGGCGAGAAGCTGATCTGGCTCAAGAGGAAGAGAACCCACCAAAAAACGAAGAGGTAGAGGAGTGGAAGCCTCAGTACGGGCTTTCTGTATTTGCTTCTCGAGGTGGTAAGATTCAGGAACAACGGGAACTGCAGGCACTGCGGCAGGATATCAATGCACTTCCAGATATGGCGTCGGTAGAAGACTACGCTTCGATGCCCGTGGAGGACTTTGGAGCTGCCTTGTTTCGAGGTATGGAAAGTGCGTTGCCCCAGAGGGTCGTTACACAGGCCGCTAAGGTGCCCGATAAGCGGCCTGCGTTGTTGGGACTCGGTGCTAAAACGCTGGAGGAGCATTTACCTGAGGAATTAGGGACCTGGGGCAAGGCTTCCCGTCCCAAACCAGAGTACACGCCTGTCGTAATGCGAAACGTGCGTACCGGCGAGATTGTCGACGAGAAGCAGGTGGAGAAGGAGAGGGAGAGTGAGAGAGATGGAGCTATTGATCAGGAAAGAGAAGGAAGCTATGACTCCCGAAGAGATCGGGACTCAAGAAGACCCCATAGCTCTCGTGATCGCGACCGTGATCGAGAAAGGAGTCCTAAAAGATCCTCAAGACGTGATCGAGATAGACGAGACGATGATAGAGATCGGGACAGAGGAGATAGAGATAGGAGAGGTCGTCGAGGAGAGGATGATAGAAGCAGCCAAACGGACAATGACAGAAGAAGACGAGATAGAGGAGGTGAAAGAGACAGGGATCGCCGGGACCGGGACGAGAGGGACCGCCGAGATCGTGATAGAAGAGATAGAAGAGATAGAGATCGTGACAATAATCGTCGAGATCGAGACAGGGACCGGGCTCGTCGTCGTTAAATCTCCATTGTATACTACTTTATGTACATTAACAGCATATTTATCATTCACCGAAAAAAGGATTGGAACCACATCAAAAACATCTTCTTGTATACAATCACTACAATCGTATTTAGTCAAATCATCACTTCATTACTATATACATTTAGGCAATTGTACCTATACTAAGCAGCAGAAGCTGCGCGGCAAGCTGCAGAGACCACAGACTGACTTTCTTCATTCGTCGATGTCTCGCCTCATCGTTGCTCACATTTTCGGCAAATGCTTGGTAAACCTCCTCCGAAATGTTGTCCATGAGACCGGAGTCGTACATGGTCCACGAGCCAGCAAAGTCGTCAACCTTCTTGACCACACGGCAGTTAATGGGGATATATGTGTCTCGAGAGTTTATGTACGCCACAATGGGTCGGATCATGGCGTTGTTGACGTAGTTGAGGTCAGTGTTGAACAGCGGAACTGCTGCCCGCACATCGTTGAGCTGGACACGCAAGTCCAGGACCAGGTATTTCTGAGCCTGCGCGGCCTGTGCAGAGGTTGTTAGAGGCTCATCCGAGTGGCTTCCACCTGGCATGGAAATGGGGTCACCTGATTTTCGGCCTCGACGCATCAGAGTATGCTCCCATCTCTCTAGTACGTCCTTCATCATTTCAGACATCGTGTAGTCGTCAGTATCTGAAGGAAGCATGAGGTCGGCCAGAAGGTCCACGTTTCCTGACACAATCCAGCCGAACGCGCCCTGAACTCCTCGGTTGAGGTGCTCAATGTTCACCTTATCAACTCTCAGACGAGATACCTTCTTCCAGGTTTTGTCTTCGTTGAGTTGCGAAGAAGGCACTCCGTGAATCTGCCGAGGGTGGATGGTGAACAGGGAGTTGTCATACGATCCACTCAGGTTGTTGGCAGATAGTAGATCGTAGAACAACCAGTGCTTTCGGAGCTGGGGCAACTCCATGTTGAACACAGATACGTTGAAGGGCTTGTCTCTGCCCGGCTGATGCAGAGACACCAGCGCGTCTTCGAGCTTGAAGTTTTCAATCTCAAAATCGCCGGTCTTATGTACGTTTCGATTGTTTCGAGGGTCCTGGTTGCGTTTCCATCGTAGATGGTTCCGATCAACCACTCCTCGAATTCCCTTAACCTCAACCTCCTTGAGGATACCCTTTCCTGACATGTATTTCGAAAACGACAGGGTCACATCCACTGTCTCGATGGTCAGGTCAAATTGTGTGTAGTTGCCGTCATCGTCCGGCGGAGCCGATGACAAGCTGCCATACTGCTTCTCACCAGCTAGGGCAGCAGCCTCCCCTTGGCTACCCTTTCGGGCCTTGTGTCCGCCTCCAGGCCTTCGGGACACGAAAACGTTGCGAAACTGGATGACGCCACCCTTCCAATGGGGCACAATTGCCTCCTCAAAGACGACAGACATGCCGGTCTGTCGTGAGACAATGTTTCCGATCTTGGATGCGATCCATTCCTGTGCGAACACGGTGTTCATGGTGAAGAGCACCAACGAGAAGAAGGTGGTGGTACCCAGCACGATCCACACAATGTTACCGACCATGAACCACGAAAGAAATGCAGAAATGTCGTCCATGTTGGTGGGTCGGTCCTGGCGGAAGAGCGCCCACTTGAACCGCACTCGCATTCGATTGTAGAAGCCCGTGGCAGTCGACAGCATTTCCTCCTTGGTGGGTCTCTTCCATCTTGGCTTGTCTTCTGGCTTTGTGTCTGTGACTGAGTCTGTATCTGTGACGGTCTTTTCGCCCTCGCTCTTGCTGCCCAGCTCCTTTGCAGCATTGTGCAGGTTCTCACTGGACTTGCGCACGTTTCGTGACGTTTCCTCCAGTTCAGCCCTCACGCCACTTGTAGAGTGAAACGAATGCCGCAGAGAATACCACGGTGTCACAGGGAGAGTGGTAGGGTGTGTAAGAAAGGGTCGAGGGGACAGGGTCGTAAGTTTCAACCAACTACTCCGTTGAGAGGGCAAGGCAAGCCGTCTAGTACAGAGTCTGGAAACTCTGTGTAGTGTTGCCATTATTGAGCATAGTGTTGAACTAGCTGGGACTGTTGTATTTGTGTAGACGACGGTAGTTGAATGGGGCGGTCAGTCCTAGCAAATAGGTCAACTTGAATTTTGAGACGTTGTCGTTTCTGTGGGGAAGTACAGTGCAATGAGAAGAGAGCCCGAGTGTAATGTCTTTCCTTCGTTGCTCATGTTCCCTCTGCGCCTGCATATTGGCTTAAAGCTTATAAGATTTTTACACCAAGAAACTGGCATGCTGAGGCTGGCACGCAAGCGTAATTGGCAAACTATATTTTGTGGCGTTGGGTGCAATATTGGGTAAGTATTAATTGGGGTTATTGATGAGCAATTAGTTGGGGGTCTGGATCCGTAGTGAGACATCTCTTTCAATCTAGCTACTGTACGAAATATCTGCAACCCGTATAGAAGTGAGTCAGTGGGCAACCGTATATAAGTGGGTCAGATGTCTATGCTTGCTAATAAATTTATTTGCTCTCATCGACTACTCCCATTCACGCCAATTAATTGTCTCTTCCCAACCATTATTACCAGTTGGACACGCTATGAGCTATCTTGGTTCCCGTAAGCCCTTCACATAGCGCTTGCATCGTGCCCAGCCATTAATTAGAGTTGCAGTCACTGGCCAAAAATTTAATTTGGAAAAAATCCGTTTCTCATGCAGCCTGATTTCTCACTCTGTTAACGATCCGTTACAACCACAAAAACTGATAAAAACATGGGTGCCCCAACGGCAAAGAGACAGACACAGGCCACCGAGCCCACCACAGACGCTCCCGTCGCCATCCCCCAAACTGAGGGTGCTGAGGAGGACGAGGTCATGATCTCCATGGACGGACCTCGAGAAGACATTGCCGTGCTCCAGGAGAAGGATGACGACGCCGAGATGACTCTCGACCAGGACGGAAAGCCCCGATTTGCATCTGCCGTCAACGCCGGCGAGGGCGTCAAGCCTGGCCGAATGAAGGTGCCTATTCCTCCTCATCGAATGGCTCCTCTCAAGAACGAGTGGATGAAGATCTACCCTCCTCTGGTTGAGCAGCTCAAGCTGCAGGTACGAATGAACCCCCGAAAGAAGCAGCTTGAGCTGCGAACATGCTCAAATACCGTCGACAACTCGGCTCTGCAGAAGGGAACCGATTTCGTGCGAGCATTCACTCTGGGTTTTGACGTGGACGATGCTATGGCTATCATTCGACTGGATGAGCTGTACGTCGAGACATTCGAGATCAAGGACGTCAAGACTCTTCAGGGAGACCATCTGGGACGAGCCATTGGCCGAATCGCCGGTAAGGACGGTAAGACCAAGTTTGCCATTGAGAACGCATCGAGAACCCGAGTAGTGCTGGCCGACTCCAAGATCCACATTCTCGGCGGCTTCACCAACATCAAAATCGCACGGGAGGCTATTGTTTCTCTCATTCTGGGTAGTCCTCCTGGAAAGGTGTACGGAAACCTGCGTATTGTTGCTTCTCGAATGAAGGAACGCTTTTAGTCATGCATAACTTATTAGTATATTGGAGGGACATACAAACATACATAACAAAAACATTTGATAGATTATGAATGTGTGTACTTTGTACAAGATGGATCTGCCAACTTTTAGAGCCCATCACCTTACCTGTTGTAGTCGCGTACTATTCGGGTACGAACTATACGTTAGCGAGACTAACACGCTACTCATAGATAAATCTGTTGACTCAAATGTTGAGACGTTGAACTATATGTACGCGTATCAGTTACAAATAGATGGATACGATATCTTTCCTATCCACTCTGTAAGCTACAAGTACGATAGTCTCATACACGTGGGTCATCGTAAACTAATAATATCTATTTCAATTTTGTAATCTAATCATCCGAAGACCCCTTGCTTACTCATCCTCCTCCTCGTCATCAAAAGCCTGACCAATAACGTCGTTAGAGTGGTTACTGCTCTTGATGTCGAATGCTTCTCGAACGGCCTTGGTTCCGAACATGTCCCACACCTTGAGCTCACCTCCATGGCCACCGGCACAAAGAGTACCGGCGCAGGCCTGGTCGGGGTTGAAACCCACAGAGAAGACCTTACCGCAAGAGAGGTCTCGGTTGGCCACCATGGAAAGAGAGTACTTGTCGTCCTTGTTGGTTTCTCGCCAGATCTTGACCTCTCGGGTAGAAGCAGAGGAGGTGACAATAGCTCCATCAATGTACTTGTTGTAGTCAAAAGCAGACAGGGGAGAGTCGTGAGCCTGCAGAGTCCACAGAGGCTTGGACTCATTTCGCACGTCAAAGTTGTAGAGCATTCCGGAGTCGGTACCGACCAGGAACTGGGTTCCACAGGGCTTCCAGTTCATGGACTCGACATCGGAGTCGACCTTCCACACCTTTTTGTCCTCGGATCGCAGATCGGAAACAATTGCCTTCTTGTCGTAGCCTCCAGACAGAAGAACGGTGCCTTCGACGGGGTTCCACTGGACAGCAGAGACCTTGTCGGAGTGGAAAGTGAAAGAAGAGGCAGCCTTGCCGTTGGATAGGTCCCACAGCTTCACAGTGGTGTCGGCGGATCCAGAACACAGCAGGTTGACGTGGTGGGGGTTGGAAGACAAAGACAGGACGGCGTCGGTGTGTCGCTCAGCGTTGATCTTGTTAGTCTTCTTTCCCTTCTTCTTCTTGTCCTTCTCGTCTCGCTCTCCAAGGATCACCTCGGGGTAGACTCCGTCGACAACATCGAGGTTCCAGATTTCGATTTCAGGCTCGAAAGTTCCAATGGCAGCAAAATTGCCGGGTCCCTGTTCTCGGGGGTTGTAGTTGACCCACTCCACGCACAGAGGGAAAGAAGGCAGCATAATGTCGTGGTGAACATAAAGATTGGCCTCCTCGGGATCGTAAACATACACCTCCAGATGCGAAATCTCATCCTCAGTCTTGGTGGCCAGGATCAGGTTGTCTGTGGGCAGAATCTGAAGCTCCTCTCGCTCCTCATCCAAGTCCTGCTGAGTGGGCAGCGAAATGTATGGGTCTTCGCCGTCCTTGCCCTCGACCTTATGCTTAGAGCCGAGATTGAGCTCTCCACCCTCCTCGTCCTCGTTGTTCTCATCCTCATCCTCATCCTCATCATCATCGGTGTCCATACCGTCACCCTCAAGACCCAATTTCGAGTCGGGCTCATCGTCATATGTGTCGAAACCAAACTCCTTGAGGTCGGGATCGTTGTCAATCTCCTCGTCCAGCTTGGCCTTCTCCTCGAGAGCCTCCACGTCCTCCTCGGTGGCATCCTCAATGTCCTCCATCTCGTTCTTTGCTTCCTCGATCTTGAGCTTGGCCAGTTCGGACAGACGCTCGAGCTCTTCATCGTCCATGGTGTATTTAACGGGGAATTCCGTCGCGTACCCTCGGGGCACCCATTTTGTAGCTGAGATCATTATCGTGTTGTGTGTGTAGTGCTGTTGTAAAAAGCTCTATCGCTATGCTTGAAAAAAATTATGTCGTCTATGAACCATATTAAAATATTTTTGGGTTGTGCATGAGCCTGTACAAGGAGGGCAGGCTACCAGAGAAGCTAGGATGGACGTCGAAGGCGTGGAAGGATTTTTCAAGAAATTTGAAAAGAAATAGTGACTAAAAGAACGTATTTTCATTTGCCGCCAGGGAGATGCCTCTCTTTGTGCCACTTTTATTTCCCCACACACCCTTTTCGCCACACTACCTACCGCAATCTTGCTTCTCACATCTGATTCTGCAAGGCAGTATAGTCCCAACTGTGGCCAGCTACAAGTACACAGGAGGTACTACAAGTAGTACTGTACCGGCACTTGTACCGTACAGTACTTGTAGCCACCCCAAGCAGCTCCAGTACAAGGAAGGGTACTTCCACAAGTACAAGTACGGACAATGGACAAGTGTTTATAGGTAACGACACAAAGAATGACATACATCAACATGATATGAGTAGAACTGTACCTTTAGGTGATGCCTTAATCAAGCCGATGCAGTATATACTACAGTATACTGTAGATCCATTGTTTGTCTCATCGTGCGACCTAGACTCGAGAGAATACCATATGATGACATAATCAGCCCAGAAATATGTGATACACTTTTGGTACTTTTGTCGGTACAGTACCCGTACAAGTACCATCTCCCCCCGGCCCACCTGAACACACTGTCAGGGCTAGGGATGGCTGTATCAGGCGAAGTCCCAATTACCAGCACACCCTGAATAATTAGAGTGTAAATCAGGACTCACGAAATCAGAGCTTCAGATCAACTGCACACAATGGCCGAGAAAAACACCAAGCCCGAGGAATCTAAGCGCAAGGAAGAGGAGGAGTTCAACGAAGAAGATCTCGGAGAACCCATTGCCCAGGGAACCGGCATTCCTCCCGGAATGAGCGCCGATAAGTTCAACGAAATCCTCAAAATGTTCCAGCAGCAGATGGCCATGCAAGACATTCCCGACCGAGAAAAGGCCAAAAAGTGGGAGGAGTATCTGTTCTGGAAGACCCAGCCCGTGCCCAAGTTCGACGAGGACATTGACAGTGAGGGTCCTATCGAGCACAAGAAGCTGGAGGACGTGAGACCTACTCCTTACAACTTGCCTGCAGAGTACGAGTGGTCCGATGTCGATATTGAGAACCCCGAGCACATTCAGGAGGTCTACGATCTGCTGTACGACAACTACGTCGAAGATGACGATGCCACTTTCCGGTTCAAGTACTCTGCCTCCTTTTTGGACTGGGCTCTCAAGCCCCCTGGATGGCAGAAGACCTGGTACCCTTGTGTTCGAGTGGCTGCCACCGGAAAGATGGTTGCTTTCATCAGTGCTATCCCCACGTCCATTCAGCTGCGAGACAACGATCTGATCAAGGCCGTGGAGATCAACTTCCTGTGTGTGCACAAGAAGCTGCGATCCAAGCGTCTGGCTCCCGTGCTCATCAAGGAGATCACCCGACGAGTCAACCAGAAGGACATCTGGCAGGCTCTTTACACTGCCGGTGTTGTTCTTCCCTCTCCCGTATCCACCTGCAGATACTACCACCGACCTCTCAACTGGACCAAGCTGTACGAGATTGGTTTCTCAGCTATCCCCCCTAACCAGACGGCTGCTTCAATGGTCGCCAGATACACTCTGCCCAAGGAGGTGCCTCTCAAGGTGCGAGCCATGACCAAGGCCGACGTCAAGGCTGTGCATGCCATTCTGCAAAACTACCTGAGCGCTGCCTCTGAGATGAGCCAGCACTTTTCCGAGGAGGAAGTAGCCCACTGGTTTGTGGACCCCATTTCCGAGGACAAGAATGACGACAAGATTGTCTACTCATACGTGGTCGAGGAGGACGGAAAGGTGATTGACTTCTTTTCCTTCTACAAGCTGGACCACACTGTTCTCAAGGAATGGGCTACCGAGTCCAACCTGCGAGCTGCTTATGGCTTCTACTATGCCACCTCTTCTCTTTCTTCTGCCAAGGCCCGACAGGATCGAGTCAAGGAGCTGATTGGATCTGCTGTGATTCTAGCCAACAACCTGGGCTTCGAGGTTTACAACGAGCTGACTCTGCTGGACAACCCTAGCCATCTGGACGATCTCAAGTTTGGCTGCGGTGATGGCTACCTCAACTACTATCTGTTCAACTACCGAGCCCAGCCTGTCCATGGCGGTCTCGACAAGCAGAAGCAGCTTGAGCAGCTCGACGGAAAGGGAGTTGGCGTTATTATGTTGTAGATATAGAGTGATGATATGCGATATGATGTTGATACAGTACATACATACTGTACTTGACAAGTGGCCGAAACCATGAGATGAGATTGTGAAATTTACAGCAAAATGAAGTACAAGTACTTGTACAAGGTACTTGTATCATTTTAACAGTGCTTACTTGTACACATCTAGCCACAGGTTATGACTGAAATTTGGATTCCAAATTTTTTCCATTTGAGTTACAGAATGGGTTACTGCAATGTGTCCCTAAGACATGAACCATATCATCCAACCTGACAAGTGATGTAATTATCTATCGTTGGTGCCGTTTGTGCGAGTACGATACAGACACTGTAATACACTTGAGACGCACGAAAATGCATTCTTGCCATCGGGTTAGCCGCCGGATGCAGTCTTCTGTTACTGTACGAGTAATTAGTCGCCAGTTGAAGTGCGTGCAGAAATCACTGAGTCTGGCTCAGTGCCCCAGAACAGAGGTGTGCTTGGAAAAAGTTGTCAAGTTAAGAATCGTGTACAAAGAGAACCTTGAGGTTTGTGTGTCACTACCGAGAGCTAGTCCGGATTAATTCTGGTTCAGTCACGTGACTGCGCAACTCCCTTTTCTCACACCACCGTCTCCCATTCCCCAACACCTTGTAGGCTGCCGTCTCCTCATCCCCATGTTGCAGCCAGCCCGAGGTAGGGAGCACCCTACATTAAGTTCAGGTTTTCAAAGCCGCGACTCGGGTCTGTGAGTCAGAGATGTAGAGTAGACAGGACCAGCCAAGTGGGGTGTTGTGAGTCAAGTGGTGTGTTGAATGATGGGATGTAATTGCGAACAACGTCCTTATGTAGAATTCTGGGCCTACTACGTAGTCTTTGTTACCCCTCACTGCTCCGCTGGGCCATATTCATTGGTGTAATTGTCACACCCCACGTTCTCCACATTAACTTTAGAGGTTATTCTTGTCAGGTTGGTGAAGGTCGATTTCAGGAGCTAAACATCTTTCTTTCCTCTACAACTATCCACACAATGGCCTCCATCATCGACGGCAATTCCATTGCCAAAAACATCCGAGAACGGCTGCACACCGAAATCGCCGATGTGCAACAGACCAACCCCCGATTCCAGCCCTCTCTGGTCATCATCCAGGTCGGCGATCGACCCGACTCGTCCACCTACGTGCGAATGAAGCTCAAGGCCGCGGACGAGGCCGCCATCAAGTGCGAGCTCAAGAAACTGGACGAGAACGTGTCCCAGCACGAGCTGCTGCGGGAGATCACCCACCTGAACGAGGACCCCTCCGTGGACGGTGTTCTGGTCCAGCTCCCTCTGCCCAAGCACATTGACGAGACCACCATCACCAATGCCGTCGCCGCCGACAAGGACGTTGATGGCTTCGGTCCTCTCAACATTGGCGAGCTCGCCAAGCGAGGTGGAAACCCTTCCTTCGTCGCTTGCACCCCCAAGGGAGTCATGGAGCTGCTCAAGGTTGCCGGCATCGATGTTGCTGGCAAGACCGCTGTTGTTCTTGGCCGATCCGACATTGTCGGAGCCCCCGTTTCCTATCTGCTGCGAAACGCTGACGCTACCGTCACTGTCGTGCACTCCAAAACTGCCAACATCCCCGAGATTGTCAAGACTGCCGACATTGTTGTCGCCGCCATTGGCCAGCCCGGCTTTGTCAAGGGTGAGTGGCTCAAGCCTGGCGCCGTTGTCATCGACGTGGGAACCAACTACATTCCCGATGATACCAAGAAGTCTGGCCAGCGACTTGTTGGAGATGTTGACTTTGAGTCTGCCAAGAACGTAGCCTCCCACATCACCCCCGTCCCCGGAGGAGTGGGTCCCATGACCGTGGCCATGCTGCTGGACAACGTTGTGCTCTCTGCCAAGCGACAGGCCGAGAAGTTGACCGCTCGATCCATCACCCCTCTGCCTCTTAAGAAGGAGAACCCTGTGCCCTCCGACTTTGCCATTTCTCGAGCCCAAGAGCCCAAGCACATCACCGAGGTGGCTGCCGAAATTGGCGTGCTGCCCTCTGAGCTCGAGCCCTACGGAGCCTACAAGGCCAAGGTCCAGCTGCCCATTCTTGACCGTCTGGCCCACCGAAAGAACGGAAAGTACGTTCTAGTCACCGGAATCACTCCCACCCCTCTTGGAGAGGGCAAGTCCACCACCACCATTGGTCTGGTGCAGGCTCTTGGTGCCCATCTTGGTAAGATGGCTTTTGCCAACGTCAGACAGCCCTCCATGGGCCCTACCTTTGGTATTAAGGGAGGAGCTGCTGGAGGAGGATACGCCCAGGTTATCCCCATGGATGAGTTCAACATGCACCTGACCGGTGACATTCACGCCATTTCAGCTGCCAACAACCTGCTTGCCGCTGCCATTGACACCCGAATGTTTCATGAGTCTACCCAGAAGGACGCTGCTCTTTACAAGCGTCTGGTGCCTGCCAAGAAGGGCGTTCGAACCTTCACTCGAGGCATGCAGACCCGACTCAAGAAGCTTGGTATCGACAAGACCAACCCCGACGATCTGACTGAGGAGGAGATTGCCAAGTTTGTGCGTCTCGACATTGATCCTGAGACCATCACCTGGCGACGAGTGGTCGATTGCAATGATCGACATCTGCGAGGTATCACTGTTGGACAGGCCCCTACCGAGAAGGGCCGAACCCGAGAGACCGGCTTTGACATTTCCGTCGCCTCCGAGTGTATGGCCATTCTGGCTCTTGCCAACGATCTCGAGGACATGCGAGAGCGACTTGGAAACATGGTCATTGGTTCTTCCAAGAACGGCGACCCCGTCACTTGTGACGATATCGGTGCTGGTGGTGCTCTTACTGCTCTCATGAAGGACGCCATCAAGCCCAACCTCATGCAGACTCTGGAGGGTACCCCCGTCTTTGTGCATGCCGGTCCCTTCGCCAACATTTCCATTGGTGCTAACTCCGTGCTGGCCGACAAGATGGCTCTCAAGCTGGCTGGTACCGAACCCAACGAGTCTGACGACAAGGCCGGCTTTGTGGTCACCGAGGCCGGTTTCGATTTCACCATGGGAGGTGAGCGATTCTTCAACATCAAGTGCCGATCTTCCGGTCTGGCTCCTGACGTTGTTGTCATTGTCGCTACCGTTCGAGCCCTGAAGTCTCATGGAGGAGGTCCTGAGGTCAAGGCCGGTGCTCCTCTCCCCAAGGAGTACACCGAGGAGAACGTGGAGCTCCTGCGAGAGGGATGCAAGAACCTCGGAAAGCACATTGAGAACGCCCGACAGTACGGTCTGCCCGTGGTTGTTGCCATCAACGAGTTTGTCTCCGATACCGCTGCCGAGCACGATGTCATCCGAGAGGAGGCTCTTAAGTACGGTGCCGAGGACGCTGTTGTCGCCAAGCACTGGGCCGAAGGAGGCGCTGGAGCCGTGGATCTTGCCCAGGCCGTCGTTGACGCCTCCAACAAGATCGACAAGGATTTCAAGCTGCTTTACGAGGCCGACACAACCGCTGAGGAGAAGCTCAACACCATTGCCCAGAAGATGTACGGCGCCAAGGACGTGGAGCTTTCCGAGCTGGCCCGAAAGAAGATTGACGCCTACACCAAGCAGGGCTTCGGCAACCTGCCCATCTGTGTGGCCAAGACCCAGTACTCTCTTTCCCACGACCCTACTCTCAAGGGAGTGCCCACTGGCTTCACTGTGCCCATTCGAGATGTTCGAGCCTCTGTTGGTGCTGGCTACCTCTACGCTCTGGCTGCCGAGATCCAGACCATTCCTGGTCTCCCCACTCATTGTGGCTTCATGAACGTTGAGGTCAACGACAAGGGCGAGATCGAGGGTCTTTTCTAAGACCGCAGTGTGACACCACACGATTAAATTATTCAACTAAGCATCCTACCAGTTCAACACGTATATAAGAATGCACGCCAAAGCGCGACTTGTGATATGACCTGAATGAAATCTGCTTGTAATGTGTTGGGGTGTTCACTATACTCTAATTTGCTATTGCTGTATTTTTGGCCGTATGGCAACACCATGATGTAGTGTTTGGATGCTTTTAGGGATCATGAAAAGTATATCGATCGATTCAGAATTTCGCGCTGATTCGATTGATACCAAAATATCCTCCTGGAATATATTGTAGCTTAACCTATTGCTGCTCAGTTACATTGATACTTACGGCGTGGTGTCATACCGCCCGTATACCTGTTTCAAACAGTAGTCATGGTCTATGCCGGATCAGGGGGAAATAACCGACGGACTATACAACTACAACAAGGAGAACCGTTTATTGATGCTATTTCCGGATACGTATAATCCGTAAGTACTTCTATTCGTACTTACTGTATAATGTATAATGTACTTGTAATAAGGTCATGTCTCGTATCGTATTTCTAGGTTTCTTCACTCCATGTCCACCCCGAAGTTATTTACAGCATGTTGCAGCTTCAGGTGCATGAGTGGAGATCGTCGGATCCGGATGAATCTGCGCACAAAGTGGTATACATTGAAGTTAGTTTCTCACAGAACGATTCAAGCGTTTGATTAATTCAATAAGGGGGGATTACATGCGGTACCAGACGTGCATCCTTTGCGAGTGCCGGTACCAGTCGCTAGCTATGCTTTAGTATCACTGGATCTGTTCAAAATTCCGTGGTGATGGAAACTACCAATGACGTCAAATGTGCCTTCTTGTTACCATCACATGTCTATGGCATAATTTGTTACTCAGACACATTCACTACAAGAAAGTGCGATACAACTACAGTAATTGGCGTGTTGCGTCGTCTTCCTACTTGTAGTAAACTCAGGCCTAAAATAGCGTGGGTCTATAGAGCTGCGGCGCTATCACTTTTAGCTGCTGAATTGCGTACTATAAACCATGTCGGCTGAAAATATGGACTTTAGCCAGGGGTGTCTGATTACAAATAACAAGTCTGTATCTGCCTGCACGGCTACCGTACAATAGTTACCAGGATGGTTATGGGTATGTATTCAATGCTACGTAAACCAATAATTGGTAGGTACTGTAGGCTAGTCCTTGGGGAACTCAACCTGGAACTCCTTGGGCACACGCTTTCGGATCTTCATGTATCGGGAGAACTTGTCCTCACAAGTCCTGGAAGAGCCACAGCCGGCAAAATGAACAGCCAAATCGTCTTCCTTGAACTTCCACACATCCTTCTCGTTACCCAAATAAGAGTTGAACAGACGCTGAGGATACAGGCCGGTATGCTGAAGAACGGTCTTATGTGACCGCAAAAGATGGTTGAGAGCCTGCTGTTCTCGGAAGACGTAATTCTTGTCAATAAAGTGTTGGTCGTACCATAGATCGAGCAGGAATTTAGAAAACTGAGACTTTCTGAGGAAGAAGGAACCAGCATTGATGCCGAAAAAGTCCTGCGTCAGAAGTAGATGGATATCCTTGGCTTCAATCTGGCCCTTGGAATGGTAAATCTCACCCTTGAACGAGGCGTCTGCCGATCGGATGGGTCGTCCGTAAGTAAGTCGCTCAACCAGTGCCCTGTCACTCAGAATATGCTCTCCAAGCTCAATATAAGGGTTGAGAATAATCATATCGGTGTCCATCCACCAGACCCATTCAACTTCAGGATCAGTCTCGAAAACCATCTCAATAGCCTTGATCTTGGCCCAAACAATATGATGCTTGCCATCATCGACCTGGTCCAGGTTGATGAACCGACACGTGTATCCATGCATGTTACAGTACTCCTGTCGGTTGAGAAGAGCCCGTTCAAGCATGTACTGTTCAGACTTTGTCTTGTTGTTGGAAGCAGACAGAATCACGACCTTGCCACCGTAGGGAGCCACGTGGCCTCCATCAGTTTTCTCAGCTTCGGTGTAATTGAGCGGGTTTTCGACAATAGCCTTAATTTCGGCTCTCTCAAGTTTGTGGAAGTCTCCCTGAAGGCCGTTGCTAAGCTTCTTGGCAGCCTCTTTCTCCTTTTCCTTTCGCATCTCCTCATCCTTCTTCTTGGTCTCTTCCTTATGCTTCTTGGCAGCTTCCAGATCCTTCTTGAGAGGCTCCAATTCCTTTTCAAACTTCTCCACCTTGGCCTTTAGCGAATTAAACGAACTATCATCACCAGCCAGTTCCTGGATTCGCAGCTTTTGTTCCTCCTCTCGGCTCTTAGCCTCCTCTTCCTCCTTTTTTTTCTTTTCTTCCTCCTTCCGTTTCTTCTCTTCCTCCTTTCGTTTCTCCTCTTCCTTTTTCTTCTTCTCGGCATCCTCCTTCTTCTTCTTCTCGTCTTCCTGTTTCTTCTTCTCAGCTGCCTCCTTCTGCTCCTTCTCCTTCTTCTGTCGCTTTTCCTCCTCCTTCTTCTTTCGAGCCTTGTACTCCTCGATATCCTTCTCCAGGTTGTCGGGCATGATCACAATGGGTCCCTCATAGTCGTACGGCTTCTGCTCGGGACTAGGAGGAGGTCCAACTTGCTTTCCCGCAGCCTGGCCAGCCTTTGCGAGGCCACTGGCCTGAGCAACAGGTCCAGGGAGTCCTGTTTGAGCCACCACGACTTTTGGTGGAGATGCAGATGTGTGAAAGACCTGGGCCTTGGAAACAGCCTGGGCGCGCCCTGCTGATGGCGAAGGTGAGCTGTTGTATGCATATTTGTCAAAGGGGGACAGAGACTGTGGTCGCAGGGACACTCCTACTAGCATCACCAGTGCAATCAGAACTGCCAGACCGATCGTCGATGAAACTCGAGGCATGGCGTGAGTGGAGGGTGTGACGGTATGTAAGTCGTAAGGCGAAACGTCAGCAAATGCAGTGGAAAAGATATATAAATTGTCGGAGGTGCACCGTGTACAAAAGCGGTTTCCAACGCTTTTAGACGGATGATTGCAGCACAATATGCGAGCTGTGCAGACCAAGAATGTGCGGTGACGTGAGCTGTGCTTGGGCCTGAAGCTGTGAGAGCCTGAAGTAGCGAGAAAACGTTTGTGTGGGTTTTGATTCCGGCTTCGGCTTTGCAAGTCCCACCCCCATCTATATAAGAGAGCCCCCACAGCCATCTCACAAAGCCTCTCTCCGATCTGCGTTTGTGGAGCTATAGTAAACTATTTCTAGGGCCTAACCTTGCCTTTGTTGGGTGGCTAAAAAGGATGAAGCGTGCAGCTGAATGCAACTTTGAATTGGTGTTTAGAAGCACTAGCTCAGGTGACACAATCGACGTTTTGAGCCCGACCAAGACTAAATGAGGGAAAATTCCACGCTGAGGAACTGGGGTAGCTTTTTGGAAGCCTAAGGGCCCTCGATAGCCCCCCGCTATTCCTCTTTCGTTCCCTCATATACCTACGTTGTGTGATCGACAGTGTCTTTCAAACAAGGTTCACGTGCCCCATTATGAGCGAGACAAAGAACTGCCAATTCATTTTTTTGGCAACCACGAGAAAAGACAAAACAAGCGAACAAGCATATAAGGCAAACGAGAAAAACGACGCTCCACAGTAACATTGGTATGTAACTAGATCACGAAACCGCCATTATGTGCGTAAGCAATCAGCCGAACAAACGAGCTGATTCACCCACATTCTGCACTCCGACCTACCCACAAAGATTTACAGATGTTCAGTTACAACTGCGTCCATCTGCAGATCTGCCGTCCGTTTGCCCCAAACAAAGCCAAATACGGGTCGGTGTTGCAAGAAAAAAGGTGCACTTCTTTGTACGTTACTTCAACCTATCATACAAAAAAAAAGAGCCATCATGCCACCGGCAACTGGCAAGATGCCACAAACAATCAAAAAATGGACAAAAAAATGAATCCAAAAACGGATCATTAAGTGGGCCCAAGATGTCACATGTCTCGAAGTACGGACGACCAAAAGTGACACTTGTACACCACGTTTACAGAATAGCAAAGGTACGAGTACCTACTTGTAGCTCTAAAATTCTAACTGTGAAGACCCACTGTATAGCTACGATATAAATATCGTATGTACTGTACGAAAATAATATATCTTCCTTTTCCCCTTTCCCCCCTGCTCTGTCTCAGACTTGCCCATGGTTTGTGTGTACGATATCCCATGGTACATAAAAAAAAAGTCTGATGAAAAGCTAGAAGATGAATGCGGCTTGCAGGTAAGAGTCCCTGTCAAAGGGCTGCTTCCATGGTATCAGGCTGCACCAGTGTTCATTGTGTCTGCGAAGTTGGTTAGGGGTCCTTTATCGCATCGTAGGTAGAGGACCACAAGTTCGGCAGCTGACTACCAACCTCATCGCTGATCACTGATAGTCCACCCGTCTCCCCCGCCCAGGTTAAAAGAAAGCAAAACTCTAGCATTTGCGAAAAGCACAGGTTGGCACAAGCAGGCTTAAAGAACCCAAGCACTGGGCGATGGAGGGTATTGTAGACATGTGCCTGGCTCTGCACGATGGCCTCCTTGCCGCTTGCCGTGTTTCAGCGGAATTAAATGCTGTAAATGTGCACGGGAAGCAATTGCTTTTTGGTGGCTAACGATGACGTTGGTTGCAATGGTTTAAGGCCAACTGGTCCAAATTCTTACGTCGTGTGCTTCTTGGGAACAAGCGGAGACGTCAGTGCGATTGGTGTTGTGTATCTGTTCACGTGTATCGCACTACTTTCTGACTGCCAATAATGATATACTGTAAGCAAAGAAACGACTATTTTTTTTTTGTTTTTTTTTGGCTATATAAAACAGTACTCTATTGTCCTAATTTACTTGCACTGCCTTGGGTCGATTTGTGAGACAACAACTACGATTGTTGCCAGTGTTCGAAGTACAAGATGTTCCTGACTGCCACAGTAGACAACTGGCTGCAACCACTTGTAAAGTAAGGGGCCCAAGCTAATAAGTGAAACCTTGGTACGTAACAGAATAATACAAGAACCCATGTACAGAAAGTAAGTGATTACAGTAGATTAGAGAACAAGTAACGTGTCAATGAGCAAGATGTAACATTGTGCTACATTTACAAGGCGGGTTGGTGGTCCAGTCCAGGCTATGGATGGTGTAGTTCTCACCTACACAGAAAGGTATAGAAACAGACTTCATAGGTCGAGATCAGCATGCTTTCTAGCTTCGGCTGCCTTCAGGGGTGTATATTGTGGGGTTTATTGGTTTTAGTAATAACTACTTTCCTTCCAGTGATGTACGGGGTGAGGAAGAGGAGGAGGAGTGGTGAAAGTATCCTTCTTAGGCTCTACTGTAATGGGGTTCTCAAATATTTTGCACAATGAGGTATATACTGTACTGTGTAAATCTGCTTGTTCATACACCCCTGCATTGTGTTGTTCTAACGCTTACGCGCCAGAGAGAGCTATGATAACAGAATATTCTAGAACCGGGTCGGAGGATATATGGGAGAAGGGGACGAGTGGGACACACAAGTTTGTACTCTCTCCTTTCACCTTCTCTTTATAATCTTTCTACGCTGTAGCTTTACTGGTTGGGCCGGTGGCTCTATTGTATTCTGGCACCCACAAGGCACACAGTGAGCATCCCCATACAGTGAGTATCCCCATATTGTGAGTACCCCCATACTGTGAGTATCCCCACACTGTGAGTATCGTACATAAGTAAACCGCTACGATACATACCTAGTCGTTTCTGGTAGAGGTTCAGAATACAGTGAAGATGGTCCTTACACCACCATCGACTGTAACCCTGGTTACAACATCACGAGCTACAAGCGTCCGCCTTGGCTATACAGCAGCTGCGGTTTATAGGTATGCGTGCACTCGTGAGCAGGTTTTGCTTGAGGTCTAGGGGAACATTAGTAGTGGCGAAAGGGTCAACAGATAACCAATATCGCGCAAATGACCGTGTGCCCCATATAGTCTACTACAATGTCGCGTCTGTACTGTGTCTGTGGGTTGTACGTCGGCGTCAATAGTATTGCCAGGAACATGAAGACTGGAATAATCAAACTGGTCTATCAAAAGTAGGACACCGCAGTTCAACGGCCGGTGTAGGAACCAATTAGTGAACAGCTTCGGCTCTTGTAACTAGCGATCAACAACCCAGGTACAGCTATTGAAGTCTTCACTTCTATATTTTCATTACCAGGCTCGAGATTGCCACATTTTGTACCTATTTATGACTTAAGAGTCACCGAGATTGTGACAACAGGCTGTAACCTGTTAACAATCGTAAACCGACACCTACTGGTCCATACTCGCGCATTTTCTGTGAATATAACCACCGTAGACTCTGCTTGACTGTATGTCTGTATGTAGTGTCATAAACACGGGTACACTGTGTACTACAAGTAGCGAAAGCTTTCTGTCGTTTTACTTATCGGGGGCTGGAGGACCACCCCCCCCCCCCCCCCCCCCCCAGCAGGGGTCAACGCAAGAGTTACAGTACATAATTATTCATGAACGTCACCTCACGAACCAATCTGACATCTATAGTCCAAGGTTCCACGCGTATCCTCGTCTTTTCATTTTTGCGATTTCCTTTACGAGTCTACTCTACCTACCCGCTGTTTTTAGTGTGTGAAACTGTCTCCGGGTAACACATTGGACGCAGGCGGTTGCTGTAATTAGAATGAACTGTGGAGTCGTTAAGAAGCAATATGGTTCTATTTTGATCCAGGTTGTATAAATCAGAATGTGTATCTTTAGCATGGTATCTGACAACGTCTCAATGTATCACAGCAATCACAGCTCTCAGCTGATCTTTAAATTGCTCTGAGTGATTATGTTAGATTGCTATATGCCTATCAGTGATTGATACCTGTTGTTTTAGACTGTTAAAGTATGAATCGGCTTAAAATGACCAATAGTAGGTATATTATTGCTACAATGTAGTCTGTTTATGGCTTAATCGTCTGTGGTCAGACATTGCAACAAATGCTATGATTTCTGTAGGGTGCGCATGCGGCGCTATGTTTACCTGCCAGAGGGTGCATGGACGATAGTTTAGGAATAGTCAAAAGTCACTCAGCCGTTCAGCCGCACCTGCCAGACATCCCGTTTTGGCCACTTTTCGACACTAAAGAGATGACCGCTTCTCGAAGTAGGTTCCATATAGGGCGTCAGCGTTCAGAGATGAGGAGATACACTTGGATTTGCGTGCTTAAAGTCTCGTCTACCAAACACCTCCGACTTTGGGCCGCCATGATATCTTTGGTTAATAGGAGCAAAACGTCTGTGCCTTCGGAAGACCGGGAGCCAAGCCAATATGAGCACCAGACTGCAGGTGCATGGGCGGGTTTCTGCTGTCTCTGTATCGTCACAAAGAAGTGCTTCCACGTGACGTGGGGATGTGTAGAATATCTCAGACAACTCCAACCATACAATGCCGTATGGCGTTCACTTAATGATACGACAGAGCCTTCATATGAGACTTTAAAAACAGCAAACAACACCGACAATGCAGTAACTTTGAGGTTTGAGCTTGGGTCGCAAAAGGTGTCGCCAGACGCGCGCCTAGGAAACCATGTTAGGGACGGCTACAACCCCAGGTTGTGTTGATGTGCGTGGATGAGAGGACTGCACCGTACGAGTACGAACTTTGTGCTGACCTATCCAAGAAGGTAAGGCATTAAGAAAGAGTTGGACAGGGTATTGTATCAGCATGTACTAAAAGTGAGACATGGACAATACGACAGATGTATCCACGGGCCTTATTCCTGGTTTTGTCAACATCTGTCATTTATCCGAGCTATGAGCTTTTTTTTTCTAGGGCAAGGAGGTGATGCACTCTCAAAGTAGTTGGTGTCTCTCTGAGTACGATACAAGTACGAGTGTACGTAACTAACACAAGAGCTGAAAATTGACGATATGATAGCGATTGGGGCGATTCAACCTGTAAGGGTTACGCCGTTTGTACCAATCAAGTCTTGATATCGGCATTTTTTTCTTCGGACTTATTTACGTTATCCTCACAATAAACATGGTTTCGTTTATCTCCAATGTAGATTAATTAGGCACCAGTCCTCTATACAGGACTTTACCCGTATTAGTCCACTGTG
Organism: Yarrowia lipolytica; assembly: GCF_001761485.1. Lineage (NCBI taxonomy): Eukaryota > Fungi > Ascomycota > Dipodascomycetes > Dipodascales > Yarrowia > Yarrowia lipolytica. The sequence goes on along the minus strand of NC_090774.1, from coordinate 148,072 downwards.
TGCTGTAGTTATAGAGAGAGAAGGGAAGAAACAAGAAAAAAACAAGAAAAAAACAGAGAAAATGCAACTATAGTGCAGCAGGACCTCTGTGTTTTTCTCACCTCATATTGCGCCAATGTGTGTATTTTTCCTCCCTTGCGCAGGACAAATACCGCTGATATGCTTGATCATGTCTGGACCCACCACAGCCACAACCAATGACCTGAAGGCTATTTGGTCCTAAACAAGCGAGAAGGGATGTGCTACGACAGGTAGGCCGACGCCAGTAGCGCGGGAAGTGCATGAGTGCGGCTATATGATGAGCTGATGGTTCTAGCTGTCGCGAGGTCGGCTATCTCGAACGACTGAGCTTTTCCGTCTTGATTTCGTCTCTTCGCCTTCTCATCTCTCTCCACTCTACTTCTCTGTTTGGATATACCGATTAGGAAGGTGACAATGAAAAGTAACTTAGCTGATGGATTAGATTCGGACCATAGGGTCAATAACTCCAGAGCCTAAACGCATTGACGTCATTACAGTTTCAAAATAGAAGAGCCCAAAATAGCGAACAAGAAAGGGAGAGTGAGAGAGGAGGTGAAGAAAGAAAGGCGCTACCAAATATAGAAGTCGACGAGAATAGAAACGGAGGTGAGGATGCACAAGGCGGGCGATCGCAAGCAGAGCAAACACATCATGTGGGAGGAGGGGGGCGGAGGTGTTTCAACATATTTTTGGGACTTGCTGAAATCATGTAACCTCACACAACAGAACATGATGCAGAGAAGGCCGTTTGCATAAGCTGATAATATGAACCAAGTACGAGTGCAAGCACCAGTAAAGCGACGGATCGTAAAAGTTGGTCCGGGTGAAACAAATTTACATGGCATATGGATTCGTACAAGAACGGATTGGTGATACGGGTCGGTGCTTTCAAAGTATGAGTTTGTATTGGTTATAGCTCAATTAAATGCAAAGGGGTGGCTATTGGGCACGCCTTGTTCTGGATGACAAGGGATGGGGGTTGTGAGAGAGCACAGTCGCTTACTGTACTCAGAATAATTAGTAACGGTATTCAAAACACCTTAGCATCGAGTAGTTAGTTAGCATCGAGTAGTCACTCGGAAGCCGTCAAGAGGCACCTCTCGCTCGCTGCAGTGTCCCACAAAGGCGGGAGAGGCCGTTCGGCCAGGCAGGTCGGTGTGGTAGTCGACTTCTCGGGAGTTGTGGGCGTTGGTGGAGATGGAGGTGCTCACAGGAGCGGAGGGAGACGACCAGTTGCCTGTCTCGAGCTCGGAAATCTCAAACGGAGTGGTGGGAGTATGCATGGGGGGGCTTCCGCTGGAGGCCTGGGAGTTTGGACTGAGGTTGATCTTTTCGTCGAGTTTGAGTGGAGAGGGCACGGCCGAGGTGATAGGGCTCTGGGGCGCAATCTTTCGAACCAGCATGCGCAGAGTTCGGTTGAGAACTCGGAAACACAGGTAGACGGCGAGCGAGATGGCGAGAATCAGAGCCAGGTGGATCAGCAGAGGTCGGGCGGGCTGCGAGGGATGCAGGTTGAAGTTGGTGGCTCGGCCGGCGTGGGTTTTAAGTGTCTGCACAAAGTCCTGGGCCTGCTGGTGTTTTTCCGACACTCGGACCATGGGTCCGTCGAACTTGGGGGTGGCTCCACCGTCCAGAAAGCTGTGGTCTCCAATAATATGCGAGTCGGGAGTCGTGTAGCCCATTGTGTGATAGAAAAGTTGTCAGAGAAGAGGTCGAGGTTAGTCTGTTAGTTGCCCACTTTTATGTCAGGAAGATGCCTTGGGATGGGTTGGTGGATAACGAGGTTAGAGGGTGATATGCCAAGGCCGAAACGAGGGATGGGCGCTAGAGTGGAACTGTCGAGAGGGTTTTTTGAGGGGTGAAAATTGCTTTGGGTAACACTCTGGTGCCTTTGAAAAAAGAGCGCCCCGCGAGGTAGATATATACCGCGGACGCACTATTTACAGAAACATGGTTCGTACTTAGCTTTATTTAGTTAAGGTTCAAGCTAGAGCTGTGTGTCAACTCTACTGTGAAATCTTGAGCAGCTTTTGGTTAAGTGATCGACAGTGAACAACATGGCTACGGCAGTGGGAGGGTGGACGAGATAAACGATGATGTTACACTGAGCCTGGGGATCAGGGGGGGCTGGCCAGAACCCGAGTTGGAGGGAGGGGGGTCTTATTGATCTAATGATCCTCTTCACCGTTACCTTGCCCGGTCACTTGGAACTCTCTTTGTATGCCGCCTCTGAAGGGCTTTTTCAGGAACTGAGTTCAGCAAGTCAATGAAATGAGAGCGGTGTATGTATGTGAGAGCGGCGTTGACAGTACAAACGATACAAGAGCGAGTGACAACATGGACGCTTTAAGGGCGATACTGGACAGCCAATGGAGTGCGGTTGAGGATGTCTCGACCTGTGTGTAACCTCGATATTTATCAATCCAGCAATTAGCTATGAGCTCTATTATCTGTGGCTCACGTTTGTAACTATGACCAACTCCTGGACTCATGGGTGTGGTGCGAGAAGTCCAGGCCTGACGTCACCACAATGACTTCTTTGTTTACACGAGGTCAATGTGTTGGCCTGGAAACGTACAACGTGTGTGGGTGAGCCTAACCATAAATTTCCAGAAAGACGAAAAATAGAGACGGAATAACAACCAGGTATAAAACCAACTTTTTTTGCGTCGTCAAACGTATCGTCTGAGACACGGAACAAATTAAATTTGGCACAGTACGAGTGCCGTAACCATTAGCATTCCTGACCTAATCCACCGTTAATACAATAGTATCCAAGTGTACATACATACACGAGGATGTACGTACTTGTTTTGGGGCCATTTTGTGCCCTACGATAAAACAAAACGACTTTTACTATACAATACATATATACACGATATTAAGAGAAGGATAAGGCTAATCGTAGACAATAACGGAGAGAAAATTCTTGAACTTACAAGTAATTAGTTTCTCCATGATCCTTCATCGTCTTGTTGTCGCTTCCTCCCCCCCTCCCCCCCACTCTGATCTTCCGGGTGGTGGAAGATCAGCGTTCGTAACTGAAGATCCCACTCAAGTAAAAAGCACTGTACAGCGCTTAGGCCTACTGAGTTTTGGGCAGAGTTGGCTCTTGTGCAGACTTCAGAGTTTTAGGGAACGCAAAATAGAGACCAGAGACAGAAAAAATAGTGAACTTAACGCACTCTACTGGAGACCATTCCACGTTGCCCCTACATACGCGCCGGGCTCCCGTCTACTCGCAGCATGCTTATGAGGCCCACTCGTTTCCTGCATTTTTTAGTCCAGTAATATTCAGCCACAAGAGATCCTATCTCCACACTCCTGCTCAAATCAAAGTTGCACCACAGAGAGCCGAGCCAGTGAGTTGCGCATGATAGAGAGAAGATAGTGGAGATCACTGTAGTCGATCTGTGCATGGCCGCTCCCACAAAACGAATGTGAATTTCAAGAGACGAGCGAGGAGGAGACGTTGTCTACGGCTAAAATTCGTCTATATACCTTTCAATAGATTTACCCGCTACAAGTCTCATTGTTATCTCCAGTATCCTACATTGCTATCGACAAAGTCTATGCACATTCCTACACGCGAAATGAATTCTACGCCAAGGGTGTACAGCATGCGTTGCCGACAAAAAATGTCTCAATAATCTACTATCAGATAAGCCGCACGAAACACCAACAACCTCACCAATACTCGTAAGACGTTGTGTTTCTTTTTTGTTGTGAGCCATGGTCTCAAATGGGAAGGTGGTATTCAGGCCCAGTATTTCTGTCAAGACAGACAGGTGCCAGGAAGCTCGGGTATGTGCCAGAAGGGCTTGGGCGGAATGACAGTTGGCAGTTAGAGCCGTCGATGCGCATGAAAACACGCTAACCGGGCCTATAATGGCGCTAATCGCCCGTTGGTGGTGAAGAGAGAGCGCATACGTGTTTGACTAGAGCAAGGAGTGGTGCAGGATTTCTACTGTAGCGGTACAAGCCATCCAACTGTGGCGATAGAAACAGCGGGCTTTCGTGCCGTGCCATGGACACATTAACATATCCACAACACGCACTGCAACGTCGCGAGGAAACGACATCTGACGTCTGGAATTCGACGATGGAATGAGCAGTCGGTGCTACTGTACTTGGTTCTCCGTCACTTCTGTGAGTTGGGGTATACGTCGTTGGTCTGGCACCTGCGGACCACAATACATTCCAACCCCTATAGTCTAATGGGGGTTTTGGTGATAGGAGAGTGTCTGGTTATTTGCTTCCCCTACTGTACTTGTAATTGATATGTACATGTGGACACACCAATGCGATATGATGGGAGTATTATGATATAATTCCATGTTTGAGGTGTCAAGATCTCCACCGGACAAACTCCGCGGCTCAGCTTCGTCGGCTGATCCCGGTGGCTTCGATGAGTGGTACTCATACTCTACCCACCTGGGCTTTGTTATTCCTAATTTCAATGCTACTGGTGATCGACATTGATGGGCTTTATCAGTGGAAGTCTCCGGTAACGGTGGTGAAAAGATACCCCTGATTCAGGATGCGTAGGGGTAATAGGGGTGGTGTAGACTGCTCGTCATGTCTCAACATACGCGTTGTTCTATAGTGCACGTCTTTCTTCGCCACTTGCCTCCCGTTTTTGATATCTGGACAGGGTACTGGTACACGCAACTACCACAACCATTGATTCTACCAATCAATGGTCTTATCGGCCCACGCTCTAATGACAACGTTCTCTATCGTGCAAACAGCAGCTTAATCGTTCTATTTGACCGACATCATAACCATGAGCACGTCGATATCGCAGGTCAAACAAGAAGTATACAGACGACTGGGTTTCAACCACCAACCACTTCTCTCAACTCCGCGGACTGAAAGATTCCCCTGCGATCCCCTACGATCCCTACAACCCACGTGTAGTCAACCTCTATATCTATTACTCTTTTTTGGTGCCTGGCTCCCTCTACCTTAGTCTCAAAAAGAAACAACCATCAGCTCGCTCTGTTCCTTGGTTTAGTCCGATTATATTTTTCACTCCTTGTCTCTCGGTCGTTGCTTTTGGTGGATCTTCAGCTTATTACTTTTTAAATGGAGATCATTGCCAGCCTTGACAAGCTGATCTTCCCGTACAGTGCTGGTTTGAAAAAGTAAATCAGAGTGAATAAATATACACACGTGCTTAGAATCAGCATGGCATGTGCTTATCCCCCAAAACAGCTGAGGAACTCCAGCCCTTTGGTGGTTAAATTTGTTACACTTATTACTGTACTTGTAGCGTCATTAGTTGCATGGATCATCCATACACCTACACGTGCGATACATCCAGGGTCACATGACATGGCGACAATTTTGGATCGGGGTTACCCTGAAGTGCTACCATCCAATTATATTAAGATTACTTCGTCAGGTTAATGAAGTAAAATGAAAGCTACACTCTAAGCCACACCATGATTGCTATTTGTAGTCGATATAATTATTCGCTTCATCTACTATAAAATACAGTATATACTGTACAAGTAAGGAGGTTATAATGTAGTGTCGTCTCACAACCATACAATCCAATGTTACGTCCCATGAAGGACAGAGTTTAATATACCCGTGCCATGCCCCCAACTGCTTCCAATAGATCCAAGAGCTTGAGACATCGACAGCAAGTGTAACTAACCGTAGAAAAGCACACGCTCATATTTTATGCACGACGAGATCCCCGCACACCAGCACTGGCGTTATCGTTTTTTACTCCTCACCATCCCCACCGACCACGTCACATGACAACGTTATCTCTCACGTGACCGTACATACAAGCAAGGCACTGCCAAGCACATCTCAGATGCACGAATTGGTCATCCTCTCTACACGTTCCGAGGACGACTCACGACCCACCGAGTCCTCCAACATGCAATATTCGCTATTGCAAAATGACACGATAGTGCACCTGAGGCGGCAGGTGACGCTCAGGGCCACTATCGCCGGTCTGGCCATCGGATCAATGATTCTTTTCAGCAATTTTCAGTTTGGACTTCAGACAGGCTGGGTCTCCATGATGAGCTTACCTTCAGCTCTGATTTCATACGCCGTGTTCCGAGCGTTTCCGGGACTCACCAAGGAGTTCCCCTTCACTCGTGAGGAGAATGTTTACGCCCAGAGCGTGGCTGTGGCAGTGGGCACAGGACCTCTTGCCTTTGGACTGGTGGGCATTGTTCCTGCTATTGAGAAGCTTCTGACGCCCGAGGAAAACAGTGGCGAGCCAATTTTCATGCACATTGGCCAGCTCATTCTGTGGTCACTATCGCTATCGCTCTTTGGAGTATTTTTTGCCGTTCTGTTACGTCGACAAGTCATTGTTAGAGAGCAGCTCAAGTTCCCATCGGGGTCCGCTACCGCCACTATGATTAGTGTTTTGCATGAGCGAGAGAAAGTCAAAGCCATTGTGGAGGCTGACATTGAGGAGGAGGAGGAGGAGGAGAACCAAGATAATAGAGAGAATGACAATCAAGATCAGGAACAGGAACAGGAACAGGAACAGGAACAGGAACAGAGTCAAGATCCAGACCAGAACAGACATGTGGACCAAGAGGAAGACGCCGTCAGTCCAAGCTCTTATCCCAGCTACGCACGCCAGGTGAAGATTCTCAAAATCTCGTTTGCAATCAGTGCCACATGTACTCTAATCCAGCATTTTCTACCGATTCTTAGGAATCTGCCCGTGTTTGGAAATTGGCTGGCTAAAAACTACCTCTGGACATTCAACCCAAGCCCCGGATACATTGGCCAGGGCTTCATTATGGGTCTGCATACCACTTCGAGTATGCTGCTGGGCTGTATTTTAGGATGGGGTATTCTAGCTCCTTACTCACAATACAAGGGATGGGCCCCGGGACCAATTGACGACTGGAAAACCGGAGGTCAGGGCTGGATTCTTTGGATTTCGCTGGCGCTGATGGTCGGTGACAGTGTAGTATCTCTGTTGGTGTTAACATACAAACAGGTGTGGCACTACTTTCATGCCTTCCAAGATACAGAGTCGGCTTATACTTCCACCGAGGCCGATGATGTTGAACATGAGCATCCCGAATACGACCTGAGCTCGAGGTTTGCAGGAATCGGCATCCTTTTATCTTCTGTGCTTTGTCTAGTTGGTATCAAGATTGTTTTTCCCCAGATCCATCTCATTCAAATCATTGTGTCTGTCTTCATTGCTCTGCTGCTCTCTGTGCTCGGTGTTCGTGCTCTAGGAGAAACCGATCTCAACCCCGTTTCAGGAATCGGAAAAATCTCCCAGATCTTCCTCTCGCTCATTCCTAATTCGACTATTCTGTCCAATCTTGTAGCAGGAGCTATTGCTGAGGCTGGAGCTCAGCAGGCAGGAGACCTCATGCAGGACCTCAAAACGGGCCATCTGATTGGAGCGTACCCCAAGTCTCAATTCATTGCTCAGATCACAGGATCGCTGTTCTCGGTGTTCTTGTCAGGTCTCGTCTACAGACTCTACATGTCGGTCTACGAGATTCCCGGCTCACTGTTCAGAATCCCTACAGCCATCATTTGGGTCGACTGTGCCCGATTGGTTATGGGAGGAGGCTTGCCAGAAAAGGTGGGCACCTTCACTGCCGTCTTTGGAGTGATTGGTTCTGCTCTAGCCATTCTACGAGACCACGTTTCTCTGCTTCCATCGGGTGTAGCTATCGGTGTGGGTCTATATAACGTCCCCTCATTCACTCTGGCCCGATTTTTGGGTGGAGTCATCGCCTACTTTTACCAGAGACGACACCCCGAAGCTCATATTGACATTATTGTCTGTTCTTCTGGCCTCATTTTGGGTGAAGGTATCATGAGTATCGTCACGATGTTACTGACCGCTCTCACCGAGGAACACAATCACGGTTGACTTATTTAACAATAGATTTGCATGTACGATGGGATGAGTCTGGGTTTCAGTCAGTCTGTGCTCATGACAAGACGTGTCGTTTCTACTGGTGCGACCACTTTGAGTGTATCGCTGTACATAATAAAGATATTGACTACAGTATATGCAGTCGCAGATTATACTGTACTTCTACACTTAAGTGCACTCTCTGATTATACGAATATAATGTGCAGTAGCTACTTGTACTACCTGTACCTGTCAGGTCTACTTCCGCACTACAACTCCTCTCATAATGGTGTGTGTTTTACACTATAATTTATGTACATGCCGATGGTGTGAATATGCAATCAGTGAGTATCCAGAAAGTCGCGCTTTTCTAGATATCCATCCTTGTTGTGCTGGCTCAAATCATGTCCAATGCCTTCCTTGTCCACAAACGCGCCCCAGTCAGCCTTTGACTGCTCCAGGGTGTTGAGCTTCTTTTTGGGCTTGTTCATGGCGTCCAGCAACGAGCCCTTCTTCGGTCGCTTTGGTTTCTTGACCTTGTTTGTGGCTGCTGAAGACGGGATAGATGCTGGTGCCGGTGCAGATGTGGTGGATGTGGTGGTGGATGTGGTGGATGCTGTGGGGGTGGTGGAAGCAGTCTCCTGTTGTGTAGTCTGCGTAGTTGTGACGTCAGGTTTTTTTACCGTAACCGGCTTTATCTCGTTGGCAGCGCCAGATCCGCTCTTCATCTCCTCGTAGATCTTTCTCATGGCGTCCTTGTCGACCTTGACCTCTTCTTTCGCCATGGCCTGCTTGTTTTCCGCATCAATCCGTCGCTGCAGTTTTCGGGATTCATCGTCGGAGTCTGAGAAGTCCTCCTCCTTGTCCGACTTGTAGGCAAAGTCCTCATCGTTTTCCGAGTCCGAAAGAAGATCCTCGTTGGTCATTTTGTGCGTGTAGATAGAGAGGAAGAGATCACAATATTCCGTTGTTCCCAAAGTTCATGCTTGCAACATGCAGTCATGTGATCACATTTTCAAATCGCAAATCTTAACTAAATTGGTGGCTGGACAGGTATGTTCAGACATTTGTGTCTATACCAGTAAGATACAAGTAGTATCTTGTTGTATATTGATGGGATGCTAGAAAGACACATTTGTGGGCTGGTCAAAGCTCTGTGACGATGAACCTAGTAAGTGGCCAAATAGGAGTCGGTGAACAGTAAGTTGATGACTAAGTACAATTGGGGGACATGTTTATTAGCTACCAACTGTGTCCAACATGAGTAGTGGAATGGAGAATACCTCTTAGGTTACATTAATCAACTCAGTTAGTCGTTAACAACCCCTGGAAGTGATTGAAGAACATTCAACGAGATGGTGCTACATACATTTGTCAGATCAGTAGCTCAGTATGTAGAGTACCTGTAGGTAGAATCCCAACCCAGATATCAATTTCTTCTTGTGTCAATACAACTTTACTACTCTACAAGTAGCTTAGTAAGAGTATTTACAATAGATGCAATAGCAAGCCACAGTCGGAGATTTCAGGGTTGTGTCGTGTGTATGGGCGCTCTTCATCCGTATTCTTTTCCTGCTTCCGTAATAGCGAGAACGCAATAGAGGCTTCCATATGGCATTGCTTTGTCGTACTTTTATAGCATAGCTCTAAGTATAGTAGGTGTAGACATGGGTAACATGACGATATATGTCTTCATGCAGATGTACCTCTTAGGTCAGTTACTCTGATCAAGCCTCCTCAGAGACAAGACGGGTGTTATTTACAAGGGAACGATAAGGTGTATCGAATCCATTGTAGTATAGCTGTTTTAGTGACCTTTAGTTCTCTATCTAAGGTAAGTATATCCTTCTTTTGGTTCCTGACGTCGTATTATGTTACTCATACATAGAATGTTGTATGCATACAGCTCCGCATTCTTCTAAGAGTGTATCCACCGAGACTTCCGACAGTCAGGGGTACACTACGTATTGCGTACATTCGGATCATTTACAGCCAGTCCGAACCCCTTCTCATCTATTGAGTAGTTGCATCTCTCAACACGTGGTTCCGAAATATGCTTTCGTATTAAGCTGCATGTCCTCCGAGCTCTCTGACGTACACTTTTGGTGATGGACCAATGGATTCATTCAGTAGCAGAGAAAATTGTGGTAATTGGAGGGGAATTAGCTCATGTGAGTGTTCGGAATAATGTCGACTGCCGTTCACCGAGACTAGTTTGTTACAAACTCCATCTCTATCTTGTAAGTCATAAGTCCGTGGATGCATAACACCGGACTTATTACTCTATCACGTGAGGATAATGATCCACTACTTGTAGTGCTGACGTGACTTAAACCCATTCATTCTGTCCAGATATCTTGTGTTGTGTGTACACAAAAATCGCCCGATGGGAAACTCCTCGTTAGAACAATATTGGATCGTTGAAATTTGAGCCAGGCGATTGAGAGGACTGGCATCAAAGCATTTACCATTTTTCACATAGAATATTCAGAAACTAAATGATTCAATGAACTGTCAATATCTCGACGTCTCAATGTGTTTTTTCCTTTTCTCTTTCTCTTTCTCTTTCTCTCTCTCTCCCTCTCTCTCTCTCTCACAAACTGTTTTGTCAAGGTAGAGTATGTACAGTATTGGCAAGGTGACATGGGCCACCTATTATTAGAATGACAGCCGGAAAAACACAGAAATAGTTGCAGTCGCATAATACAATATGTTAAGCGCGTCGGATCGGCATCCAGCGTAAGTCACTGGTACTACCCTTGCAGATGCAAACTCGTAGCGTGTCTCATGCCCCCTGAGTCCAGAAACCATGGATTGCAAAAGATATCCCTACTACTTGTAGCCACTCAGGAGAATAATAGCCGCTTATCCGATACTTTTTGAAATTTCATTTGGAAGCTCGTTCGTATTTGATACCATTTTCGGACCTTACTACAGCACCGCGGAAGCCCTTGAATATCCACGGGCTTTTGCCATCTCCATAATTGAGAGCTATGAGGACATTACCCCGTGTTGTGGCACAGCGCTGTACGTCGTATTGAAGCAATAGAAAGAATTATTCGTCTTGTTCGTGACACTTCGAATAACTACCGGTAGCAGAGCTCTCGTGTAGTCGCCACACTCGTCCGTGTCTGGCTGCACAAGACCCGATCGCAAGACCCGATCGCAAGCATGCTGCCTGGGACTAACGATTACTTTTTTTTGATAATCTGGTCCCGAAACCGATGGGGGAAATATGGGCTGCTGTCTATTTTGCCGTTATTTCCGAGCTATCGTAGTACAGGACAATCCGCATCTTTCTTGTCCAACGCACTAGTTGGTGCCAAAAAGCAGCCATGTGCACCTATGGCGCTACTAAGCAGATCTAAAGCAGAGAACAAATTCCCATGTGACGTTAAAAACCCGAGGCTTGTGTTTGCAATAGAGCCATCTAATGGCAGCTAATGTGTGGCACAAGCACCTCGGCAACTGGGCTCTGTGGGGAAAGACCATCCCGAGCTCAATTTGGTTGCCAATACGAGCTTCTGTCTTATGCTGGAATCACACAATGAAGTCTCTATTACCATAATATTGAAGAACAAGCGAAAAGAAGTGAGATAAAGTAAATAAGAGGCCATGAACCGGGTTCCGGACTGGGGTCTCACGCTTGTTCCAGCCCATTGTGTTCTGCTTTCAGCAGATTATGAGAAGCTTGTGTAGGTTTAGATCTGTGAGCAGGAACTAAAGGCCATGGCTTGTTGGGTTGCCGTTTCTAACAATAGCTTGGAGGAGCGGGAGATTCTGTTCCGCAAAATCTACCATATCACAGAGCGTCTTCGAGATTGGGTTGCGCGGGACGACCAGAATCTCAGGTGCCTGTATTATTAGGGGGGAAGCATACGAGTTCATGATCTTAGAACCCTGCTTATTTGTCCATTTTGCCCACCCGAATGGGGTAATATCATAGACTTCCTCTTATATTGATAGTATCCGTATTACCATATAAGCGCATTTTTCTGTTGTATGTACAGGGACCTCGGAAGACTCGGCCTTGGGTGTATTACAACTAGTCTACGAAAGCTTTCATGCTGGATACCACAAGCAGGAAGACGTACACCGAATTTCGACGCGTTCTCAACTTCCACCCCACCCTTTTAAGACCGTGGTAGATCTCTAAAGTCCACAGACCGCCATAAAAACACCTCCTATGATATGGTTGCAAAAGCTGTGGGGTTGTTTTAGCACTGTTATCAACAGGATTCTCCATTAAATTAAGAGCTACTAATTCTCCTCCCTGACCAGCGCTGGGTTTTATTTCAGATTTAGGAGCACTGGAAAAGCATAGACTGTGGAATTCTTTCGGCAACTTTTTCGGACATCTCTCGGACGTCGTGGTGATGTTTTTTGTTTGATTTTTTCAACTCGTACATGACGTCGGCGATTGTCTACAGTAGTGTCATGTACAACATAACGCTCGGGTGCGACAGCTGTCAGGTTACCTTAAATCCGTGGCTGAACCGCCAGTGTAGAACATGCGAGCAAAACTAGCTGCTTTTGGGCGGCTAGCTTAGTCTAATTTCGTCCTTATACCACTTGCTTTTCAATTAGTGTGTGCTTGTTCTGCCTCTATCACTGCTGCATGGGTCATCTTTAGCACCTTTTGAAAAAATCCGGGCGTTGCAAGCCCACTCTGAGGACTGAATACAAGGAGAGCAGGCTAATAGAGTTGCGCAAGACACATGAGCTTGCATGCTACAAGTAGCATGTTCTCATAAAAGTAGAGACGGCTTCATGTATACCCTTGAACCGGTAATGTACTGGACGATGTAAAGGCTAGAAAAGTGTAGGCATCCTACCCGTGTTCGGTTGCAATAAATAGAGACCCTTATCTGCCCGGTTATGCCAATAAAAAGCCCACTTCGCCTTTCAAAATGGTCAAGAGATCTCACAACCAGCTCAATGAAGATGAAGCTCACATGAGGTTCATTGTAGCCTCTGAGCAGGCGGAGAAGCTCTTGATCAAGAAACAACAGTCTCTTCGAGAGCTCTCAAAGTCTCTCTGCATCAAAATCAAGTTTTCTCCTTTCATCAACACACATACCGACCGTGTCATGTCCATCACAGGCACCCCAGAGAACATTGGAAGCACCATAGGTTCACTTGTGAGGACTTGGACAGGCAACAATGACGACTCTTCAGCACAATTTACTATTCAAATGATTATCCCGGAGCCCATGGTCGCCAAAATAGTGGGTTTCAAGGGTTATGGACTGCGAAAATTGCATCGCAAGAGCGGAGCAGCTATAGAGGCCATCAAAGACGGACTCCCTGACTCAACAGACCGATTATTTACTGCGACAGGTGTCGCTGATTCTCTTCATCGAGCCGTCTACTTCACATCTCTCATCTTCCAAGAGTACACTGGTCTTTTGAAACGTTTTGAACAAGAGTCCAGTCCTTACGAACCGCGCGACAACATTAATCCTCTCCGAAGACGCATCACAGGCACTTACATACCCCCTGATTCCCCTGCACATTTTGTTAGTCGTAAAAAGAAAACGGCTGAAACTAAACACAAGCACACTATGGAGGTCATTGCCGGTTCTAGCCCCAATCAGCCTATGGTTGTTAGTGGGTCGCGTGAAGCTGTGTCTTCTGCATGCACTAAAGTGGAAGATTTACCCCAAGAGTCGATTGAAACTCTTCCTTGCTCCCCTCCTCCTGAAACCGAGTACAAACTCGCATCAAAGAGATTCGAATCGCCTCCTCCGTCCCCTCTACTGCTAGACACACCTGTTAAGTCTCAGAAGGAAGAATGCATTCTTGTCTGTCCACCCAGCCCTCCTCTTTCTATCGACGACAATGTCGTGACTAAGAGACTCATGGTTACTTGCCCTATGGTTGGTACAATGTTGTCTCTTTCCGAGGAGCTACTAAATCTCATGCGTCAAAACTCTGGAGCTGCTATCAGAGTCAAAGAGATTGTGAGCCATGAACAGATACAACTAATCATCACAGGTACCAAATCCCAGGTTTCGCGAGTCATGGAAGATCTCACACTTACCACACGAAACTCCTACCTCTTCACAAAGGCAATTGAGCAATCTGAGTGCGAGTATCTTGAAGAGCAAGATGCATGAAGACGCAACCAGTGTACTTTTTTGACCATCTATAAATATTTATACGAGTAATGAATGCACTAATTAACAAAACCGGTACTAGCGCATATTATTTGCTTTAGGCACAGACTATACTAGAGAATATTGAACAGTAGTGAGTCCCAAAAGCGCATGATGTAAGAGGACCTTCTTTGTTGACCCCAGTGTGGCACCACCTCGAGAACATGCAGTCTGTGGTAAATTCCTCGGCATCCATCAAAATAGACAGCACTACCAGGGGATTAGCTAGCTACTCGCACTGGTTTGTGTACACTAAAGCAAACCCCAACGGTTCCTTTAGTCATACCATAGTCTCTATAAAGCGCCTGTGCATACACGTACAAGGATCACACATGAAAAATTTTGCTCTTCGTATCTCAATGTTACAGTATGTTTTTGTAGTATGAAGAGCTCTCGCGTTAATCCCCGCAGAAACGCATCACAAGTGAGGCGCAAGCCCGGATTCAAGCTAGCGCCACTGCATGGGTTGCAATGTCGGAGGTTTCATGCTCACTTGCATTAGTCAAAAAATCTCCGAGAAATGAATAAATCTCAGTTATGCAATGAAATCTGATGTTTTTGTCAATGTGTGTGATACACAATACATACCTGCCGAATGATTATAAAGCTTCGATATCATAGACGTTACTGTAGTTTAATGAGTTACAAGGCTGGGCGACTTACCTACAGGTGTGCACCAAGTAGGCTCGCACTGTAGTTGTAATACACTACAGTATGTTACAGCGAGCGAACATTTACTGTAGGAAAAACCGGTGTGTAGATAGCTACAAGTAGCTCATGTAACATCAGTTTTGAGTACTGTAACTGTACATATTCAAAGCGACTGGCTGACGTAGGCGCAAGCACTTCCCTGAAGCAGAAGCGTGTTGCATATGAGCGCGGTTATCATCTTGTTGAGAAGGCCAGCCTCAGTTCATCCATACTAATAATATCCATTAATAATTACTTTTTATACAACAAACTCCCTTACTCATTGTTTTCCTCCTCCTTCTCGGCCATCTCCTCGTTGATGGTCTCGGTAAGCTCAACTTGAGCCTTCTTGACCTCCTTGGCCCGCTTTCGTAGGTCTCCGGCCCAGTTGGCAAGATCAAAGAACATGTTGGGTCCGAGCTTGCTCTTGGGCTTGTTGATCCATTCGAGCATGGTGTCACCATACTGTCGCACCACCTGCTCGATCTGACCACGGTCCTCAAGAGCTTTGGACACCAGCATGGACATGCCTGCAAGCACATTAGCGTGTCCTGGGTTTGATGCAGCCAAGGCTTGATCGTGACATTTGGCGAGAAGCTCCTCTAGCTCGCTCTCGGCATCCTCGGCCACAAAGTTTTGGTACCGCAGCTTGTAGAGGCGCTGCTTGAGAACGGTCTGGGTCTTGTCGGAAAGAGCTCGGTCCTTAGTAGCTCCAACCAGATCGAGCAGAATAAAACCACACTCAAAAATCTCAAGACCCCACTCTCGGTTAACGTAGGACTTGAGGTAGACGGCAATGAGATCCAGAGCCTTGTGCTTAAACTGAACAATAGACTCCTTGGCCTCGGCAGCGTCCTTCTTCTTCTGCTGGTTCTTTGTAAGAACTTTCTTGCCATTCTCCTTGTCTCCCTCAACCTGGGCTCGCTCCTTGAAGATGGTAGCAAGCTGGCTGTCAAGAGCAAGCATTTGGTCGTCATCCATAGAGGAGTCTGTGTCGTTATCAGAGGCATCTTCCTCTTCCTTGGTTCCAAGAGCCTCAGAGAGAGCAAGAGTAAGCTTTCGATCGGCCTCAGAGATGTCGTTATGCGAAAGAGAGTTGGATTCAGAATCAGAATCAGAGTCCGAGTCCGAGTCCGAGTCCGAATCATCAGAATCGTCAGAATCGTTGTCCTCACCGTCGGCATCCTCTTCGTCGTCATCACTGTCATCATTGCCCATGGCAGCGTTAGCTCGCTCAATTTCGTCCTCGTCCTCCTCATCCTCATCTTCCTCGCCCTCCTCACCAAAAAGCTTTTCCTGACCCTTGACGTTCTCCTCGGTTTTAAGAACGTCAAACACAAGCTGCATGTTGACCTTGTTCTCGAGAACCAAACCCTCCCAAACGACGTCAACCATCTTTTTCAGAAGAGCAGATCGTCGCGAAATGAAAGAAACAATGATATCTGTAAGAACCTCGTCGTCCTCCTCTCGAATCTTACCGTAGCACTCCAGCAGATCACTGAGGACACCAATAGACTCCTCATCCTGTTGGTAGAGTTGCAGGAGAACAAGCGAGAATAGAACCTCAAACGACTTGAGAAGAGCGTTGTCACCGTGAGGAGACAGTCGAAGGTGTCTGATCTTGTCGAGAGTCTTGACACTCTTGTCCTTGATCTCAGTAACTTCCTCGCCAGCATCAACCTCCATAGCATCCTCATCATCCTCATCATCCTCATCATCATCTTCGTCCTCATCCTCATCACCACTTTTCTCGCCCTTTGTGGACTGTCCAATATCGTAGATCAGCTCATACTCAGACATCATACCACTAAGGTAGTTCCAGGCGGAGTAGGCCCATGTGTTGCTGTCGGGTCGAGCAGTATTAAGAACAGAGGAGAGCACTGAATTGAACCGGCCAAGACAATCTTTGACTGTCCTGTGAGAGAGGGGCACAAAGTCAGACTCATCATGCTTTCGCTTCTTGCCACTGTTGTCTTTGAAGAAACCCCATCGGATCATGAACTTGATGATCTCGTCAATCCAGTCGACGTCAGCGTTGGCAAGAGCTTCGACCTGGAATCGTCGAACCAGGCCAAGCATCTGGTCCAAAGCCCACTGTCGCTTGCCATCAAGTGCTTTTCCAGCCTTCTCCTCAGGAGCAATGAACACTTGTTTGAGAAGCTCGATAATGGTGGGGACAGCAGAAGTGTCAATGTTAGCGAGCATGTTGTGAATGGTCTTGGTCTTGGTGAGTCGGTCAAAGTTGAGAGATCCACCGGGGTTGAGCAAAAGAGCCTTAATGATCTCAGGGCCAACAGGAGTGGGTGCAAGCTCACACAACTTAGTCACCACGTGCTTTGCAGCCTTGTTCAGCAGTCTATCAGAAGAACCGAGCTGGTTGATCAATGTTCGCAGAAGGTTGGGAGACAGAAGAATGCCGACCTTGTCCTTGCTCACAATACCAAGGGCGAGCTGAAGAATTTCGAAGCCCCAGTACTTTCGCTCAGGAGATGCAGACTGGGAAAACAGAGACTGGTCAACCACAATGTTCCAGAATACAGGCAGAGTGATTCGCTCAGAATCATCCTTGATCTCCTCCTTCTTCTTATCCTTCTTCTTGTCCTTCTTCTTGTCGTCCTTCTTGCTCTTTTTGCTTTCCTTGACTTCCTCCACCTCGTCCTCAGATAGAATCTGCAGGATCATGGGCCACACAAAGTTGGGCTTGGGCGACCAGTTTCCCTTCTGCTTGGAGTTATCATCATCCTGGGGGGAAGAAACATCCTTGAGGATCTTTCCGAGCTCAACAGCATTGTTTTTTGCCAGAGGGTCCCATTCTTCACCACCAATAGTGAGGTAAACAGCAACAGCCTCAGGGGTCTTGTCCAGTTTGGTGTCCTTCAACTTCTCAATGATGTAGCTCTTGTCGGCGAGTTTCTTTTTGGAGCCCAGCTCTCGCTTGATGAACTGCACAATGGCAAAGAAGGCGAGCTCTCGAAGCCAGGCCTTCTTGACACTAATCTCAACGGCGTAGTCGATGAACCGCTGGAATCCCTCGGAGTCGTCAATTCGAAGCAACTGGGAGCCGGAAATAGCCTGAATGCCAAAAAGCCGCCCAAGAAGAGTGTTTCTGATCTCTTTGGTCTTCATACCAGAGGCCAAAGGAAGGTGCTCATTGAGCAAATCAAAGTAGCCGTCCACAGTCAGACCGTAGGGGAGAGACACAAACTCTGTGAGGGCAGTAGAGAATCCAAGTCGGGCACTGGGCTTGGGCGATGCCAGACCCTTGATCAGTCTCTTGATACCATAGTTCCACTTGACATCACTATCCGTGGTCGAAATAAGCTCCTTGCAGCCCTCCACTCGCTCCTCCGGGTCGTTGGAAGACAATTTCCAGAAAGTGTCAATGTACTCCTGGTCAGGTCGTTCTGATGCCATGATTTGTCGGTCGTCGAACGGTAGTACTGTTGTGTATATTTACTGCACCGTTTCTATGTACATTTGACCAAAAATTATTAGAGTTGGCGCAGAGCGAGCCTAACGACAGAACTTTCAATAAGGTCCTTTGGGTCAGGGAGCTTACTTAATACGGTCCTTGTTTTACTCTTTATATGCGTATTGCGCTGAACATTACAGCACCAACCACGTCTCCCAACCGCCATCTGCAAAAAGCCTCCAACACTACATCACCCTTCTCAGAAAACAACACCACACAATGTCTGCCTGGAAGTCTGCCGGTTTTTCGTGAGTACCATCGAACGGGGTGCAATGACTCGCCAATTGCGCTGATGGACTGATTGCGTTCCGAATTGCTGTTTTTTCGGCTGTCCGACCCATGTCCGACTCATGTCCATGAACACCAGCACCCACGACACAGCACACATTAGCGATTCAAAGACACATACTAACCCAGCTTCAACAAGTACTCTGCCATTGCTGCTCGAACCGTCCGAAAGGCCCTTACCGAGCAGAAGCGAGCCCATGTCAACGCCCGAGATCTCTCTGAGATTAAGGTCGCCAAGTGGGAGTCTGGAAAGCGTGAGTATTTGAGAGAGAGAAGGAGAATGCGAATCAATCAAGCGACAATACTAACAACAGAGGGTGACGTCAAGATCTACAAGAAATAGACGAATCATGAAATGAATAAATGACTTTTTAAAACGAGAAAGTGGAGGAGTATTGGTTGGGTGGTGGAGTTGAGTGAAGGGTTTGGGTCTGGGATATGGTAGACATGGGACGGGAGTACAGTATTGTAGCTGTGATTGGGGTTTGTTGTACTTGCGCCTGTAAATTATGCGTTTCTAGCCCATACTGACTAATCACAATATTCATCACGTATCGTAATCGTGATTGCGTCGTGTTTTTAACCACCACCACGTGTAACGTCACACTGTCCCTCAGAGCTTCAGTCGCTTCGGAATAGTCGGGGTTGAAAACCGCAAACTTAGTCACCCCCAGACCAACTAACATTATTAACAAGCCTTTGGACTGATCTATAATTATATAGGGGTGGCGGAAGTAGTAGATAATGTCGGGTAGAAGAAGGCTCTTTATATATAGAACCAACTCGCTGTCCATACACTCTTCAATGTCTCAAACGTGTCTTTCACGCTCGCATCTTTACCCCAAAAAACACCCATTCCAGCCACCCAACACTGAGCGAGCGGCAGACGCACATGCAACTCTCACCCGAAAATAACATTTACACCCATTTTGTCTCCAGAATCCGGAATCCCACACATCCACCATGCTCCCGAGAGTGGCCCGACTGAGTCCTCTGTGGCACGCTAGATCGCCATTACGGCCTCTGCCTGTCCGATCCCTCTTTCTGCGACCCTCTTCGCCCTCCGTCTACCCTACACTTGCCGCTCGACCCTTCTCTTCGTACCTCCCAATCCTCAATCAGAACAAGTCCAAAGGTATCTCCGACGATGACGCGACTCCCGTGAACGTGTCTCCTTCCGAGCGAGCCAAGGCTGCTGGCGACATCAATCTCCAAGCAAAACTCACGTCCCGTAATTCTGACAAGAACCAGGGAGTTGGAGACATTTTCCGGCTCTTCCGACTCGTGAAGGACGAGGTGTGGCCGCTCATTGGAGCTTTCACGCTGCTGTTCCTGTCGGCCGCTATCTCCATGACCGTGCCCCTCTCCATTGGTAAGATCATGGATGTTGTTTCCGAGGACGAAAAGGACCCAGAGGATGCCGACCAACGAAAGGTTTTCGGACTGCCGTTGAAGCAGTTCTACATTGCCCTTGGAGGTCTGTTCATCATCGGAGCCATGTGCAATATGGGCCGAGTCTACTGCCTGCGAGTCATTTCCGAACGTCTGTCTGCCCGTCTTCGAGCTCAGCTGTACAAGCGAACCGTGACTCAGGACGCAGAGTTTTTCGATGCCAACCGAGTCGGAGACCTGATTTCGCGTCTGTCTACGGACGCCCAGGTCGTGGCCAAATCTGTCACCAACAACATGTCCGACGGTGTACGATCTATCATCTCCGGTGTCGTTGGACTCGGAATGATGTCCTACGTCTCTCTCAAACTCGCCACGTTCATGATGCTGGTAGCCCCTCCCGTGGCTATTATCGCGGTTATCTACGGAAAGAAGCTTCGACATATCTCTCGAGAGCTCCAGACCGCCGTCGGTGGTCTGACTAAGGTATCAGAGGAACGTCTTGGTAATATTAGAACGGCCCAGTCCTTTGGAGGAGAAATCCAGGAGGTACGGCTGTACAACTCCAAGATTCGTGCCGTGTTTGACATTGGTAAGAAGGATGCTATGGCCAACGGAATGTTCCATGGCTTCTTCTCTCTGTCTGGAAACATGACCATTTTGGCTCTTCTAGTTATGGGTTCTCAAATGGTATCTACTGGCCAACTATCTCTGGGAGACCTCACCTCCTTCATGCTGTATGCTGGATACACAGGAGGAGCCATGCACTCCGTCTCGTCTTTCTACTCGGAGCTCATGAAGGGTGCTGGTGCTGCCTCTCGTCTGTTTGAACTGAACGACCGAGAGCCTGCCATCAACGCCACTAAGGGCCCCCATCTGGAGTCTGCCCGAGGCAACATTGACTTCAACCATGTCGCCTTTGCCTACCCCACCCGT
Source organism: Yarrowia lipolytica (assembly GCF_001761485.1). Classification (NCBI taxonomy): domain Eukaryota; kingdom Fungi; phylum Ascomycota; class Dipodascomycetes; order Dipodascales; genus Yarrowia; species Yarrowia lipolytica. The sequence goes on along the minus strand of NC_090774.1, from coordinate 127,245 downwards.
CCCTCTCTGCCTATTTTCACCGATCTCAACTTCTCCATCCCCGCTGGTTCCAACGTCTGTATTGTCGGTCCTTCTGGAGGAGGAAAATCCACCATCACCTCCTTGCTGTTGCGATTCTACGACCCCACCAAGGGTTACATTAGCATTGGAGGCAACAACATTCGAGATTTCAACGTTAGATCGTTGCGAAAACAGATTGGTGTGGTGTCCCAGGAACCTGTTCTCTTTTCTGGCACAATTGCCTCCAACATCAGATACGGAAAGCCGGAGGCTACCCGAGATGAGATCATTGAAGCTGCTCGAAAGGCTAATTGCACGTTCCTGGCCGACTTCCCCCAGGGTATTGACACCCAGGTTGGAGCTCGAGGAACCCAGTTGTCTGGAGGCCAGAAGCAGCGAATTGCCATTGCACGAGCTCTGATTAAGAACCCAGCTATTCTGATTTTGGACGAAGCCACCTCTGCTCTGGATACCGATTCCGAGTCCTCTGTTAACGAGGCTCTGCAGCGACTCATGGATGGCAATTCCACTACCATCTCCATTGCCCACCGACTGTCCACCATCAAACGAGCTGATCGAGTCATCGTTCTCTCCAACGAAGGTACTGTCGCTGAGCAGGGCAAGTTCACCGAGCTCTACGCCAACCACGACTCTGCCCTGTCTAATCTCCTGCGAGCCAAGGAGGAGGAGGAGGTTGCTGAGCCCAAGATCACCGAGGGAGAAAAGGCCACCATTGAGGGCGAGATTGAGTCCGAGATTTCCGAGGAGGAAGCCAAGGATATTGAGGAAAACAGAGGCAATCTTATCAAGAACTAGACCAACTAGCTAGACTTTAGACTCTTTGGATCTTTGCACCAAGCAAGCATAATGAATAATGATGTATATAGTAACGATATCCGATTATGAGAAAATTTTAAGGGGAAATACTGATTAGGAAAGTAACTGATAGCTACAAATAAGTGGTATTTAATTATGAGAATGATGTAATGCAATTAAATGTACATGTCGCTGTGTCCTACTGTTTCGAATGACAATACATCGTCTCCAATGTCAATAATGGTGTAATCATTTTCGCCGCCATTGTCATACTGGTGCTCCTTGTTGTCCCACGAGTAGGGCGTGTCTTGAACACCGTAGACAGTGAATGCAAAGAATGGGGCATTGGTTTGCTCCCCTAGTATCTTGAGCTTGGATGCCAAAAGAGGACACATCCCAACCACCTGGATATTTGTAACATTTGCAGGTTGGCCATCTTCAACCTGGTACTGGCTGAAGAGATTATTCACGTTATCATCCGATGCAATCCGGCCTGCTCCAATTGAAGCCAGCCCTACCCATTCTTGGAGTCCCAGAGCCCAGCTCTCAAACAGATGGTCCCTATATTTCTGAGACACGTCCACCTTGGCACCAGAATGGGCGTCTGTGAGTTCAGGGACCACTGGAGGAGTCATGGAAGGTACAAGTACGTTTCTCTCGGAGACTGTAGTTTTGAGAGGCACCTCTTTGACATTGGAAAGATACTCGGAGACATATCTGGCGTCATTGGCATGAACTGTCACAGAATACTCCAAGTCAGGGTGCAGTTTGTCCAGCTGTTCCAAGCCAAACAGAAATCGGTTGTGTTGTTTGGTACCAATATGGAAGTTTGGGTTTCGCAAGTTGAACGAAATGAGGTATTTGTCTCCGTAGCGCGACTTCTTTCCGTTCAAACCAGAAGTCTGGTAGGTCGATCTCGTCAGACTCATGTGAACGTTTCCTCTCCATACTGCAAATACATTGTCCGAGTCGATCCGGCTTTTGGAGATGATCCAGGCATCGGATTTTTGGAATACAGACGCAGAGAAACTCGACCCATCTTCTCGAGGTGCGAAAAACATGCTGAGAGGCCCTTTGACTGTGTAGCTCTTCAGCTCCTTGCTGTACTGTTCAATCAGAGTCTCCACTGACGATTGTAGCGATCCATTTGAAGGGAAAACCACATCCACGCCGCACGGCAGGTTTTGCTCCTTGACATGCTTCTCTACCGGCGCCTTGTATTGTATCCTTGTTCTTGACATGCCCCCTGTGTATACTGATGATTGTCGTGGCCACCGTCGTTTAGATGATCCTTGAAATCTCAAAAATCGTGCATGTCAGATGTATCATATTTAGCCCGTGATTACTAAGCCGAGTTGATACAAACGCTATACACCCTTGGTTCGATTCCCGCTAAACACGCAATAGTACTGGTTTTACTGTTTGCCACCTTCGGCCGTGGTCCGAGAACACGTTGTAAAACAATTCAACGTTGCGATCAAAAATTTCCATGTTCGTACCTCCGTAGTAGAGGAATCAACACTCGGGAAAGGTGGCTTTTTTCAATGTGATTTACGGTACTGGTAGCTACAAGTGCGAGTACAAGAAATTATTCGTCAACATGTACTGTATGTTTTAAGATTGAGTCAATGCTAATCTCTGAGTATCCCGAAGCGGCTTCGGACCGGTGACCGGTCAATTGTAAGTGCAGATACTACACACAAGAATAACAAGGGTCAGGCAAAAGTACGATACATACAGAAATAAGTACAAGTATCTGGACAAGGCATACCACATTGGAAAACACCTCGGCGCTGCTCGTATCAGGGCCTTCACCAAGGTCTAATCTGCCCCGCCACACAAGACTAGCTTTCCGCTAACTCCCTCAACACGTGCTAGCAGCCACACCTCTCACTTTGTGAATCGTGAAACATGAATCTTCAAGCCAAGAATGTTAGGCAGGGGAAGCTTTCTTTCAGACTTTTTGGAATTGGTCCTCTTTTGGACATTATTGACGATATTATTATTTTTTCCCCGTCCAATGTTGACCCTTGTAAGCCATTCCGGTTCTGGAGCGCATCTCGTCTGAAGGAGTCTTCGTGTGGCTATAACTACAAGCGTTGTATGGTGGATCCTATGACCGTCTATATAGGGCAACTTTTGCTCTTGTTCTTCCCCCTCCTTGAGGGACGTATGGCAATGGCTATGACAACTATCGTAGTGAGCCTCTATAACCCATTGAAGTACAAGTCCTCCACCTTGCTGCCAAACTCGCGAGAAAAAAAGTCCACCAACTCCGCCGGGAAATACTGGAGAACACCTCTAAGACGTGGGCTTCTGCACCTGTGTGGCTTGGGTCTGGGTTTTGCGAGCTCTGAGCCACAACCTAAGGACGGTGTGATTGGGAGATAAGTAGTCGTTGGTTTTCTAATCGCACGTGATATGCAAGCCACACTTATAACACAATGAAGACAGGCCGATGAACTGCATGTCATTGTACAGGTGCGGAGAGCAAGAAACTCTGGGGCGGAGGTGAAAGATGAGACAAAAAGCCTCAGGTGCAAGGTAGGGAGTTGATCAACGTCAAACACAAATAATCTAGGTTGTTAGGCAGCTAAACATGTATATAACTGGGCTGCCACCGAGTGTTACTTGTCATTAACGTCGCATTTTCGCCTACACAAAATTTGGGTTACTCGCCACTACACTGCTCAAATCTTTCAGCTGTGCAACAAGCTTTCAGGTCACACATAGACTCGCATAAGGACCCGGGTCATCTGTTATTCTCCACTGGTAAACCAATAGTCCTAGCTGATTTGGGTACAGAAGCTCACTTTCACATCTTTTCATCTTCTTCTACAACCATCATGAAATTCCGACGGACTAAAGTAGTCAAAGAAAACCCCTTCTCGGGACTGGTCTCGGACCAGGAAATCGCCCATGTTCCCGAATACCAACTAGAGTCCGGAGTCACTATCTACAATGTTCCTATCGCCTACAAGACGTGGGGAGTTCTGAATGAAGCTGGAAATAACGCCATGGTTATTTGCCACGCTCTTACCGGTTCCGCTGACGTCTCCGACTGGTGGGGCCCTCTTATTGGCCCTGGCCGAGCGTTCGATCCCACCCGATTCTTCATTGTGTGTCTCAACTCCCTCGGATCACCCTACGGTTCGGCTTCTCCTTGCACCGCTGACAACACCCCCGGAGCTGATAAGAACACATACTACGGCCCCGAGTTCCCACTGGTGACCGTTCGAGATGACGTTAACATCCACAGACTGGTGCTGGACGACCTAGGAATCAAGCAGATCGCCTGTTGCATTGGAGGATCTATGGGCGGCATGCTGACGCTGGAGTACGCCTTTTTCGGTAAGGACTACGTGCGGACCTTTGTGGCGCTCGCCACTTCGGCTCGACACTCAGCCTGGTGCATTTCCTGGGGAGAGGCCCAGCGGCAGTGCATTTATTCGGACCCCAAGTACGACGACGGGTACTACTCGTTTGAAGATCCGCCCTCCTCGGGCCTCGGAGCCGCTCGAATGGCTGCTCTGCTGACCTACCGATCCAGAGACTCGTTTGAAAACAAGTTTGGACGAGACACGCCCGACCCAACTCGACATAAGACAATTAACGGACCCCAACGACGAGGTCCTCAGACTGCTTCTGAGGAGCATTGGCTCATTCACAACGACGGTCACATGCGAGGAAAGAAGATGGCCGATGAAGAAGGTAGCTCCACTCCCACTGCCAACGGTGTTTCTCAGCCCTCTAGCGTGAGCACCAACGGTTCCATTCTCGACGATACATCTTCTGTCTCTTCTTCGTCTTCGTTTGTTCCTCTTGCTGTCAAGAAGAAGCCACCCACCCACTTCTCAGCCCAAAACTACCTCCGATACCAATCGGACAAGTTCACAAAGCGATTCGACGCCAACTGCTACATCGCAATCACCAGAAAGCTGGACACTCATGATGTGTCTCGAGAGAGAGCCGAATCTGTTGAGGCTGCTCTCCAGACTCTCGAGCAGAACGCTCTTATCATTGGTATTAAGTCTGACGGACTTTTCACATTCGCTGAGCAGGAACTCATTGCCGCAAACGTTAAGAACTCGCACCTGGTTACCATCGACTCGCCTGAGGGCCACGACGCCTTCCTGCTGGACTTTGCTCTCATTAACAAGGAGATTGTCGAGTTCCTGGCCGCCAACGTGCCCGACATTATCAACACCAACGGCGTCTCCTGGGAGGAGGCCAAGGTGGGCGAGCTGGGCAAGTCATCGCTGTTTGGTGAGGCCGAGGTCGAAATCACCCAGTGGTGATGTATTTATTTTCAACACTTATTTATTCAGTCCCCAACGTGACTTGCATGAGGCCAACTAATTGGTCTATAACACATAAAAAATACAGCATTATAGAACCTCTAAAACAGTGTAGATTAAAGCAGAGACGTAGTGGTGCGAGTAGTGGTACATCTAGTGACTTATTCTAGCTCGAATACCTGCCCCTTAGCCACTTGCACCGTACTCATACTTGTACCCCTGAGTCTCACAAGCAACACGAACTCGCACCAGATTTGTTCCTATTCCACAAGATTCTGGCACGTGAATCGGTGTATCACTGCTACGCGGTTTGATTTTTCCCCATGACAGTAGCTACAGTACCTAGAGTACATGTATTGTAGCCCAGTGCGCAGTTGTAAGAATCCTGCATCTCGCTTCCCTAAAGTATACATACAAGCCCTGCCAGATGCTCCATCTCCATGCACATATAACGGTGGTGCATAATCTGCAAAAAGTGAAACTGCGCAGATATCATGCCCTATAATGTGGCACATGGAGGGATCACGTGGAACGACTATCCCGTAATAGTTCAAGGGCTCTGCAAATTCAATAATATGTTGTTACAGTATGTCAAATTCAAACTCGGAAGATTAACCTCACGTCCCTGTCACTCTCTTCGCGTGATGTCCGTCAGGTGAAAATTAAGCTGTGGATAAGGAACTCAAAACCCATCACTGTGATAATTACTGTACATGATGTAAGGGACACAAAACCACATCCATCTTATATAACAAAAGCCCATTTTCTCTAATTTCACCTTCTTAAAGTACGCACAAATCCACGACATATCATGACTGTCAGAGACTGGGCCAACCGAGGCCAGACCTATGTCAATGCTCGAGCCCCAAACCTTCTGGGACGGTTCAGATCGACGGACGATGAAGACGAGAATAATCCTTCAACTGAGCTCGCTACTGATACCACTTCAGCCTATGGATCCACTGCTGCTTCCGTTGTCACAATGGCTAACTCCAAACCCGATGACGTGTCTCTCTACGCTACCTCATCGCACCACCATGAGTACTTCACAGGCTCCGCTTGGATCCATCCAGTCTACACCAAGGAGCAGATGGACGCTCTCGAGGTCAATCATCGAAAGACTGAGACGTTTTCCGACCGGGTCGCCCTGAGAGCTATTCTCCTCATGAGAATCATTTTCGACTTATGCACCGGCTACAAGCACCCAAAAGAAGGGGAAGCCCATCTACCAAAGTTCCGTATGACCACCAGACAGTGGCTAGACAGATTCCTGTTTCTAGAGTCCATTGCTGGAGTTCCCGGAATGGTGGCCGGGATGATCAGACACCTTCACTCGCTACGTGCCTTGAGACGTGATAGAGCCTGGATCGAGTCTCTGGTTGAGGAAGCTTACAATGAGAGAATGCATCTTCTGACATTCTTGAAGCTACAGAAGCCTAGTGTACAGATGCGCACTGGGCTCCTGATCGGTCAGATCATCTTCTACAACCTCTTCTTCATATCTTACTTGATCTCCCCCGCAACCTGTCATCGGTTCGTGGGCTACCTTGAGGAAGAGGCTGTCATCACCTACACCAGGTGTCTGGAAGACATTGACGCCGGACGTCTGCCGGAGCTCGCATCGATGGAAGTTCCTGACATCGCCAGAACCTACTGGCATATGGAGGACGACTGTACCATGCGTGATTTAATCCAATATGTGCGGGCCGACGAAGCTAAGCATTGTGAAGTGAATCACACTTTCGGAAATCTGCACCAGACCTCCGATCGAAACCCGTTTGCGCTCGTCATTGACAACGGGCGACCGCAACCTTCTAAGGACTTGACTACATTCCGAAGTGTCGGATGGAGACGAGATGAAATTGCTAACTAAAAAAGGAGATATGGTATTGTGACGTACAAGTAATGATATTTTTCGGTGATAACATAGTTGACATATGTACACCCTCTCTGAGTGCGTTCTTGGGATTAGGGTGCACACATGCCAACTGTAGACAGGCCATGTTTTTTCCTGGAGAGAAGCCCCTACATAGAAGGAGGTTCGTGTATTTACAATATACGTGAACCGCCCAGCGCGTTTGGGGCTGTACTTTCTTAGGCAGGGTGAAGGGGATGGGGCATATGGCAGAATATTATTGTCAACCGGAACATTCTTGACTTCTTTGTGGGCGATTTTTAGACTCAACTTTAAGTGATACAGCCTAAGGTCCGTTGCCGGGGAGACTGTAAAGGCAGCCGCACTGTACAGCATGAGCAGTCAGCTATACATAGTGTGTGATACCCAAGGTAAATAGATGGTGATATGTGGGTCTGTTTCATGTGTTTGAGGTTGGGATTCAATATTATTATTCATGTACTTGACACTGACCTGCATACACAATTGCTATGTTTTGTGTTCGCTATGTTTACATATTCCCTTCCAAGGTTTCGTATGTTTAGATTGTCCCAGAGGCAGAATGCAATGAAGCATGAAACATGCACTCCAAGTGCTGGCGTACATAACGTTACCAGAGAGCTGGTTTACATACCAACTGATATCTCAACCACATATCTATCAGACGTGTCATAACACAGGGTGAACATAAGAGGGCAGCACGGCATTTCAGGCCACTAGGACATTGCAACACCACTCGGACAGCGCTCCACCACACAGACACTACACACACACGTTAAACAAACACTCGACACTCCACTCGACACTTGACACTCGACAAGTAATAGCAATAGCAAGCGTACTTCAGCCATAGTACGCTATCGACAGCCAGTTTCATGGTAATTGCACGACACAAACACTTATAACATGCTATCCACGTGTGCTTCCAATCTCGAGAAGCAGAGAGACGATTTTGTTCGACTGAATGGATGGGAAACTTGGGATATCGACTATGTTAGACCATCATCGATTGGCTTGCATGAGTTCGTCAATCAGCGCAAGGCCACGCTGGAACCAGTTCTTAAGAATAGCTCCTCTGAAGGAGAGTGGTTTTTGGAACATACAGACCTGTTACCAAGGCTTGTGGCATTGGTCAAAGACACACCAAGGCTGGTTGTATTAGCAGCAGGGAACGAGGATGATATCGACAACAATGATGGACACAATGCGGAGGATACAGATCACGACAAAGAAAGGTTGGAGGGAATCGCGACACTGTGTCACCAGATGGAAGTGGCTATTGAGTACACTGAGCTGTGTGAACAAGTGATTGGACATATCGACGCGGAAATTAGTCAATGCATGAGCACGGTCTTTGAGATCAAGGAGAAACGGCTCGAGTCTAGTTTCACAGGGCAGATTTCTGCATCCCAACTCGACCATGTGGCCAAAGAAGTATACCCTTGGTTGACTCGTCAGGACAAAAGTATCAAGGAGACCTTCTGTCAACTCAACGATACCAAGATTAAGCCGCTGACTGTGTCTCTCGGTTTCATTCCCGAGAGGGTGGCCCAGTTCTCTTCCAGATGTGAGCCCATTTTCCCGACATTTTCATCTCTGGTGAACATGAACTGGACCAATCTGGAACAGCAGTGGCACAATCTTAAGGGGGAGTTTGCATTGGTGAATGAGGAGTTGTCGACCAAGAAATGGTCTTCGATTCTGCAGTTGGCCATCGACCAGCTCGGTGAAGATCTCGACGCGGCATTACTGACTGTTCTCCAGCGAGTCTGCAACGACAAGAACATGTTTGTGGAGGAAGTTAAGGTTCTATCGACTAAGAGACTGTCTACCAACTCGTCAATCTTCTCCGAGTGCTCTGAAACCACAGAGATATCGGATCATGGAGCCATCTCGCCACGGCTGTCATTCGCACCCCAGTTTCCCGTCAATAGAAGACTGCATATGCGAGTTGTGTCTCTGGACAGATTCTCACCCAAGCCTGTGATCAAACGACACTCAACCAGCGAGAATCACGTACTTCGAGATATCGACAGCAGCAAATTGAACCAGCAAATTGAAAGCGACAAACAGCTTCAGGAGCGAAACGACTATGCAAACATATCCTCTTCTGATTTATCCAACTCTTCTTCTTCGTCAGTGATTGTGTCTACACCTGACTCAGACGCACTGGAGGCATCGGAGCCAGTGGTACCTCTCAAAGACATTCAGTTGCCTCCATCCACCAGTTCACACAAGAAGTCTCCGTTGCATGATATGAGTGTCATCATGGAGACGTTGGAGTCTATTGAGTCTCCTACAGCTTCTCTAGGCGAAGGGACCACTTTGAGGGACTCTAAGGACTCAAAGTGTGGCTGCAACAGCGGACCCATTCCCAATGCTGCCATTTTCAACAAGTTTAGAAGTCTCAAGACAACTAAATCTTTCATTCCCGTTACTAACTCTCCAAACAGACTGCTCCACAGATACCCCCAACTGGGCAGCAAACCTTCCACTCCCGATTCAGCATCCATCTGCTCGCTATCATCTTGTTCCGATACGTCTTTTGGATCATCTATCGGTTCTACTTCTACAGTGAAGCTAGGTGAGACTCCTTCTCTTCAGCCTAACGGTTCAAGCAGACAGTCTCTCATTCCCCTACCTTCTCCAAACCGGCCTGCCAGCCGATCGTCATCTAGACTAGGCTCCTACGCGACCCCCTTGGCTACTCCTACTCGAAAGCCTCGTCTGAGTTACTCAGGAACTGGAGCTGCCGGTCTTTCAGGTATGCGGTCGGTTAGCGACACCCCCGTCCTGACCGACGCCTCTAGGCGACGTAGCGAGTCCAGCACAAGCAGCAACAGTCGCCGAAGCTCCTTTCTCCCTTCACCTGTGAAGCGTCAATCTCTGATGCCTCCCAGTACTCCTCGAGCAGTGTCAAGAGAAGGATACAACTCGTACCACTCTGGACGAGTGTCTCGGGAAGGCATTAGAGGTGCTTCTTCTCGTGATGGTATGTCTCTTGCCAACGCTGGCGTGCGTATCGCCAAACCAGTGGTCCGGTAGGAATTCTCAACCATAGATCGCGTTGACCGTGGCCTATGGTGGGGACGTAGCTTAAGGCTTTGATTCTAAGTGTGACAGGAGGTCGTCCCCTTGACTACAAATCACACAAAGCCTTTGACCAGGAGGATTGTTGATGAGGTACAGGTACAGTACCGAGGGATATGGATCTTTTTTCAATTCTACAGTTTTCAAAGCGCTCTGGCAGTGCTACGTATACACACCATTTCTATAGCATCGAAAAATATATATTATATACAGAATACAGACGAATATGTGGGTGGATTAGTTGTTAGTCCTGCTGTTCTTGAGCCAGTCTTCATTTCCAAAGACCTTGGTGAAGATCTTTTCTTCGTCCTTCTTCTTAATCTCCTCAGGCGTGAACCATCGGATGCCCTCCTCTGTCTGTTCACCAATCTGAACGCGCTTGTCCTCTCCCATGTATAGACGCTTGTAGAGAATGACTGACGAGAGGACCACAAAAGGGAGCGACAGCAGGATCATCTTGAATCTGTGTTAGAAGTCGAATAATGAGAGCAATGTCAAAACACAGTTCACCCAAGCTTAGCACAAGTGTACCGCAGTGTATCACAAGACTGTGGTAGCGTCTATATACCAAGATCCTATGGCGCGACTGTGAGGCAAAAACCAGTAAACAAAAAAGCTTCAAGCTCTAGTGTTGGTTCTCTAGAGCGGTACGTTCATCGTATCTGTGTCGCTGTGGCAAGGTCTGTGTACACTCCAGATCATCAATACTGCTCTCTTATTGCACCTCCCTCCTTCAACTCACCCTCGAGCCTTGTCGGCAGGAACCAGCATGTCGACTGGCAGAGGTCGTGGTTTGCTCTTCAGATTTGTGGGTCGGCTGATTCTCTTGGCCATTGTATTGTGTTGATGTGATGCTTATTCTACCATGTCACAATCTTGCATATCTCTACATTCTGATAGGTTAAGAGTTAGTTGGAGTTACATTGTGAACTTGATGTTTGGGGAAGGGCTGATTAAAAGTATGCCATTCTAACAAAATCGGGTGTTTGCAAAGGAAACGCTCAAAACAATCTTCTTTGATTATTAAGGCACTTCTGGGGGCGATTCTTTGTGCATGCTCAGTGCCATGCCAGTTAGCTTTTTCTGCATGCATGAATCGAAAATAAATTTTGGATCTTTTTTTTCAGTTCACAAACCACTATACAACAGCATAAGAAAATGGCCAAGGCACCAGCAAAGAAGTTCTCCGGAGGCGCCCAGAGGGAGTCTGCAGGCGGCGAGCAGCGAAAGACTGCCGTCTTCAAAATGAACACTGATCTCGGTCAGCATATTCTTAAAAACCCTCTGGTGGCCCAGGGTATTGTCGACAAGTCCGACATTAAGCCCAGTGATACCGTTCTGGAGGTCGGTCCCGGTACTGGTAACCTGACTGTTCGAATTCTCGAGAAGGCTCGAAAGGTGATTGCTGTGGAGATGGATCCTCGAATGGCTGCCGAGCTGACCAAGCGAGTGCAGGGCAAGCCTGAGCAGAAGAAACTGGAAATCATGCTGGGAGACTGTATTAAGACAGAGCTTCCTTACTTTGACGTTTGCATTTCCAACACACCTTACCAGATTTCTTCTCCCCTGGTTTTCAAGCTGCTGAACCAGCCTCGACCCCCGCGAGTGTCAGTGCTGATGTTCCAGCACGAGTTTGCCATGCGTCTTCTGGCTCGACCCGGTGATTCTCTGTACTGCCGACTGTCTGTCAATGTGCAGATGTGGGCCAAGGTTTCTCACGTCATGAAGGTCGGCCGAGGTAACTTTCGACCTCCTCCCAATGTTGAGTCTTCGGTCGTCAAGATTGAGGTCAAGAACCCCCGGCCTCCTATCGACTTCAACGAGTGGGATGGTCTTCTGCGAGTCTGTTTCGTTCGAAAGAACAAGACTATCAACGCCGGCTTCAAGACCAGCGCTGTTCTGGCAGTTCTCGAGAAGAACTACCAGACCTGGCTCTCCACCCAGGGCGAGATCATTCCTGAGGGATCCAACCTCTCTGACGTTGTCAAGCAGAAGATCAACAAGATTCTCACCGACACCGGCATCGGAGAAATGCGATCCGCAAAGTGTGACCAGACCGAGTTTCTCACTCTGCTGAATGAGTTCCACAAAGCTGGCATCTACTTTGCCTAAAAGGTACGATATTACGTTACTGTACACACAAAAAAGGTTAGAAGAAAGGAGAATCTTACGACATAGCCGACCTCCGGCGCTATTTATTGAATAAACGGTTTTCACTGTACCGCTGAACTAATGTTATTGTACTTGTACTGTACTCAGGGTAGCGTACATTACAGTATGTTAGTTGGGGTGTATGATGATATCACATAATTACAAATTGACCTACACTCATCACTTCCAATGAACTATTCATGCAATTAAATATCTATGTTTTTTATTTTATTCGTCATATACCTGTAACACATGTATGACGACAGTGTTAGGCCCAGTGTCCAACCAGGGACATGAGCAGCATTCCGAGAGTGAGCCCGACAAGGCCAACGCAGACTCGAAGAGGAGGAGCATCTTGGAGGTCACCAAACAGCCAGTCAAAGCCTAACATCTCTACAACACCAGCGTACACCAAAACTCCGCAACAGAGACCGTCGATACTACCGAGAGCCCACAGAGTGGTAGGGTTCTCTTCAAAGTGGTCAAGCACGCCAAGACCAATGGCCATGCCGATGGGGGTGATGATGGAGAACCACAAGCACATGAGGCACTTGGAAATGAGGCGAGACTCCTTCAGGCCAGCAATACGCGACCCTAGACCAACACCCTCGAACATTTGGTGGAACAGAATGGCAATAAACAAGGTGATGAAGGTGTCCTCCTCAGCAAGAGAGACGGTGACTCCAACCAGAACAGAGTGGAAAATGATACCTGCCTCCATAATCCAGACGGAAAACTTATCAGTGGGGTCAATGAGACCGTGGGAGTGGCATCCGCCGGCGATAGGAGGAGGGGGAGCAGTTGTCTGAGTAGTACTTCTTCTGACAGAAGAGGAAGAGAGACGAGAGGGAGCCTTTTCAATAACATCTTCGACAATCTCTTGAACGGGTTCTCCCCCATTGTCAGAGTCCTCAGTGTCTCCTCCAGTGTTGTCAATAATATGGCCGTGGTCGTGATCATGTCCGCACTTGGTCTCCTCGCAGTCTTGGTTCTCGTTTCGTCGAGCCTCTAGGGTGTTTGCTCTCCATCTCAAAAGACGGGCTCCGAGGTATTCAATGAGGAAGGAGATGAAGAGGCCAGCCAGCACAAAGGCCAGGGGAGTAGGCTTGTACTCAACCTCTCCGATGCAGGGGTTGTTGAACTCTTCGGTAGCCTCAGCTCCTAGATGAACGAATGCAGTGGACAGAACGACACCTGTGCCAAACTGTTTGATGAAGGTCATAGGGAGAGTTTCGAGATTGATTCTCCAGATGGATTCAGCCAGCACTGGAGGGAACACGCCCAGAGCAGAAGTACCGAGCACAGCAAACAGAGCACCTACTCTGAGACCAACATTGGTGTTTCTCTCCTTCTTGGAACAATCAACTTCTTCGATGATTGATTCCTGGGGGTCGGAATTGTCCACCTTGCAGATTTCTTCTCCTGTATCTTCGTTGGTTCTGCATATCAGACGTCGTCTGGAAATGTGAACCACGTGTTTGGGCTTGTAATTTCCCTCGGGCACTGAAATAGCCGAATCAAGTGCACTAGGATTTGTTCCTGCGTAGAAGTCTGACAAATCTACTGCTGTGGTATCTGCTGACGTCGCTGCTGTCGTGTGGATCAGCAATAATGGGAGAAATGAAACCAGTCTCATTGTGGAGATGGCTGTGTCGTAGAAAAAGAAGAGAATGAAGCGAAAGGCTCTGGGCTCTTATAAAAGTTCAAAGAACGTGTAATGTTGAAACTGCCGCAACTGCTGATTTGGTTGAATACTAGTATTATGGTCCCTTTTTTGCTGCTTTAGTCTATGCTTGGTCTCATCAGGTATCAGCCGCAGTCTTTATCTTAGTGCTTAATTTTATTGGCCCCGGGCAATAATGGTGACGAAGGTCGCTGTTGAAGTTATAGAAGCCCATGCTAATGTGCCAGATCATCTCTTATATAGAAAGGGACCAGGATCTGGCATGAGATATGGCCTTGTCCACTTAACGTATTTGATTGGGAAAAACACAGTACCGTCGGCTTGGCATACGCACATGATGTCGGTTGTCTGCATGAGTGCTCTGTTTTAGGCAGATGAGACCCTTGTTGAGTCACACTTTTTCGTGCAACAAGAGCCCATGGAGTTCCCCCGAATGTAATACATCTATTTTATGCCCGTTTAAATGCATATAAATGTATTAGCACCAGGTACCACCTACAGCCTGTGGACGTATACATGTATCGTATGTAGGTGGACGGCGGCACTTAGCGCAAATGTAGGTACGAATACTACCGTACATATATTGCCGTCCAATACGTGCCTCTTACATACTCACCGCTACTTGTAGTTTGTCCCATGTTCAATGCGGTTCAAATTTGTATGTGCTCGTACAAGGGCATGTAGTGGCACGAAAAATGTACTTTTTTTTTCAACTTGTTGCTACGTCTACTCCTTCCGGTCAAACCCGCCACAGCCCGGTCTATTCCGAAAAAGAGGGGAGCGAATTTTGTCAGGCCCACGCCAAGAGAAGATTTGGTGAATTTGCTCGGTCCTGCAGCGCAAAGTCAACCCCCACGACAACTGCATGCCAGAGATTGATGGAAATATTCGCCGTTTTCTCGCGAGGTAATATTGTCGGTCTTTGTCTCGTTGCGACTGTTCATTATTTGTCCCCAAGCCGCTTGTAAGCAACCTCTCAAATCATTATCGCGACTACTACAAGTACGAGTAGACAACGGATACTGCCAAGTCGTGCTGCGCCCGCTCTTTGCTGTATTAGTGTCCACTCGTACATACAATATCGTGTGCTAAGAGCAGGAAAATATGAGGGAGCGGATGTGTAGCTCCAGTTATGTCAAGACTGACGATGAGGGGACATGTATACCTGTAAGCGACTCTCAAGTGATAAGTTTCAATGACTATAGACATATAACCATCCGTCATACTTAATTTATTTAGCAGTATCTCACAAGTACAGTACGAGTACATACGAGTCCGCACAAGTCCGTTCTCAATGTCTCTCTACAAAGTGCAACATCACTCAAACCTTGAACCATCTCTTCAATCGTAATCCCTAGTCATAAGCCCAGGACCACCAAACGGGCAAGATGTGCGGGGTTAAGACTACTCGTACAGTATACCTGTGGGCCGTTTATAATACAGTAGTCGTATCCCACGACATTGCTTTATGACGCTGTGTCCTTGCACAGTATCTGAACACGTATGACAAAACATGAGCTGTCAAATTCACTGTCTACATCGTGTTTTGTTTCTCTCTGTTGTGTCGATACCAAGTGATACATCCAAATTCGCTGATCATCGCAAACTACTGTGACATATTCTGACTAAGAGCAGGGACACAAGATACAAACCAGTTTCTCTCGGTATTCACAGGTCTCTCTAATCGTCATCATACTGTAGCTTTTACCATAGCTACGAGTATATAGCTATTACTGTAATTCCTCATCCTCTTATCATTACAGCCACCAGAGTACAGTCAGGGACTAGAAACCATATTTGGCACCACGCTCGTATTTATGTGCAACACGTGACCAGTTCCATTATGTAGCCCTAGATTCATCTTGAAAGATATTTCAGGACCGGAATTTAACACGGCTATGTCCTCTTCAGTTACAGCCCTTTACTTGCAACCTCAAAACCATCACACATCATCCATCCCCGCTGTCCAAACCAGGACCACCCCCTTTACACGTTGCCTCTAAACAGTGATCGATGCATGGTCCCAATAAGGAAGTGTATAAGGGCTAGCTTCCCTAAGAGAACCAACACTTCCGGGTAACACGCGTCTCCCAGACAACCGGCAGCGTAAACAACACTAATCTTATTTACGCGTTTTCAAGATTAGGGGCACAAGCAGAAAAACTCCTGTCCATCACAACCACTCCACGACACATACAGATACCCAGTGAGTACCAGGCGAGACGAGAATGGTGTTGCTAGACGCACAAGCGGGCGATTTTTCCGATTGGCGGAAGCTGTTGTGCGGTTTTTGAGCGTCACGCCCCCCCTTGACATGGACCGTTGGCCCGTGATTCACAACCTAGAGACGAGATAGCGACAGAGGTGTTGTCTGCTGCTGGCTGAGAGCCTTGTTGCTTGTGTTGATAGGCGAGTCTACCGAATGTCACAGATATGTTGATGGTGGGGAATAATACGACCCCTATTTATGGATGATGCGAATTGGTCAATGTGGTGGCATTCAGGAGAGACAACGACACAGACACAGACACGTATATCGACGATTGTGTATACAGAAGACCTGCGGTGAGGTCCGACTTCATTGGATGAAGTTTTAAACCCATAACACGTCCACAATCACGAGATAACACGTCCTTCTGGCGGTCTACAAACAAATTCAGGAGATATTATTCTATGCTTACAGCACACCACAGCACGCACAGGACAGCACCTCCCAACATATTATCGTGCCACCACAACGTACCACAGCGCAAACACGACCCAGCTACTTTTTGCTAACACAGATGCGAGAAATTGTCCATCTATCCATCGGCCAGTGCGGTAACCAGATCGGTTCTGCTTTCTGGCAGACCATCTCCGGCGAGCACGGCATCGGAGCCGACGGAGTCTACGGCGGCGAGGAGGATATTCAGCGAGAGCGACTCAACGTCTACTACAACGAGGCTGCTGCCAACAAGTACGTTCCCCGAGCCGTTCTTGTTGATCTTGAGCCCGGCACCATGGACGCTGTCAAGGGCGGTCCTTACGGGGAGCTTTTCCGACCTGATAACTTTGTCTTTGGCCAGTCTTCCGCTGGTAACAACTGGGCCAAGGGTCACTACACTGAGGGCGCTGAGCTTGTCGACCAGGTTCTCGATGTTGTGCGACGTGAGGCCGAGAACTGTGACTCGCTCCAGGGTTTCCAGATCACGCACTCTCTGGGTGGAGGTACCGGTTCTGGTATGGGTACCCTGATGATCGCCAAGATCCGAGAGGAGTTCCCCGAGCGAATGATGGCCACTTTCTCCGTTGTCCCCTCGCCCAAGGTGTCCGACACAGTTGTCGAGCCCTACAACGCCACCCTGTCGGTCCACCAGCTGGTCGAGCACTCCGACGAGACCTTCTGTATCGATAACGAGGCCCTTTACGACATTTGCATGCGAACCCTGCAGCTGCCACACCCCGTCTACGGCGACCTCAACCACCTGGTCTCCTCTGTCATGTCTGGTGTCACCACTTGTCTCCGATACCCCGGCCAGCTCAACTCCGATCTGCGAAAGCTCGCCGTCAACCTGGTGCCCTTCCCCCGACTCCATTTCTTCATGGTCGGCTACGCTCCTCTCACATCTCTCAAGTCCGCTAACTTCCGATCTCTGTCCGTCCCCGAGCTCACCCAGCAGATGTTTGATTCTCGAAACATGATGGCTGCTTCGGACCCCAAGCACGGCCGATACCTGACCGCCGCCGCCTTCTTCCGAGGAAAGGTCTCCGTCAAGGAGGTTGAGGACCAGATGCTGTCTGTCCAGACCCGAAACTCCAACTACTTTGTCGAGTGGATCCCTCACAATGTGCAGACTGCTGTGTGTTCCCAGCCACCCAAGGGTCTGCCCATGTCCGGAACCTTTGTTGGAAACTCCACCTCTATCCAGGAGCTGTTCAAGCGAGTCGGTGACCAGTTTTCAGCCATGTTCCGACGAAAGGCCTTCTTGCACTGGTACACCAGCGAGGGTATGGACGAGATGGAATTCAGCGAGGCTGAGTCTAACATGAACGATCTTGTCTGCGAATACCAGCAGTACCAGGAGGCTCAGGTCGACGACGAAGAGGGCGAGTTCTACGACGAGCAGGACATGATGTAAGGAGAGTTTAGTTTGTTATCTAATTAATTATATGGCGTATAGTAAAGGGTGTTGTATGTGCCTGTTGCTCTACAGTACAAGTCCGAGTAGTGTGGGCGATAGAGTTTACGGCCCTGCTTTTGAGGTGTTGTGGCCGGTGTGCTTGTGCTTTTACTGGTAGTTTATTTGGGGCTACACATAGCAAATGTGGAGGGGCATATCCGGGGTACTTACGGATTATTTTGCGCGGGGCAAGTGCAGCCGGAGATTGTGTGAACGTGAAGATGGTCCGAGACAGGGAAGTGGAAGTGGTAAATGTTTATTTCTCGTTAAAATAGCCCGTGTACTAAAAAGGGACAGGAGGTGGCTAGGCGGTCGAGTGATCTATGTGATAAGGTGCACACAGCAATACCATAGCTACAGGTGAGAAGAATGTGTCTATCGTGTGTACTTGTAGTCACTATGGATGTGTACAACTTGGTGATGGTTGTACTCGTCTATGGCTATACAGATGGCTGTTTCGTTGCCGGTTATATGGGCAGTGTTTTGAAATAGCAGCTCTGTTTCTAGACTAGAGCGGCGGTGGCGTGTAATGATATTGGCTTGCTTGATAGCTGAACGTCAAGCGTACCAGTACAGTACGTACTGTAGGGTGACATGGACGGAGCTACGGAGGTTAGAGTTCTTCCGATCAGGATTTAGTGGGGAACTGAAACACTTCGCTGCAGCAAAAAAGAGTGATAGGGGAGCGCGAGGGAGGTCGCGTGGTGGGGGGCAGTGTGGGTACAAAGAAAAGCGATTCCGTGAAGTTTTCACGTGTAAAACAATGCTAATAAAGAGACACTTTATCATGTCATACGCTCTAGCCTGGTTTAGAAAGACATGAAACCTCAAAAGTCACCGGTCCATTGAGTTTTATCTTAGGTTCAAAACGATAGTCTGAACGTGGGGTTGAAGCTTTGGGTGTGCCTTGAAGTGGTAGTAGCAGACTTGCGGGTGTACGTACAAAGGGTTTTCTTTTCCAGATTAAAGCTGGCGCATGTGATTTCCCCCTCTATAAAGAGAGCGCGGGACCATATAGTTATCAACACTCTTACTACGATACACCATGTCACATCATTTTGAACAGCGATACGATACCACCGACGAAAAGTTGGTAATTGAGAGATGTGAGCAAATGAAGGCCGGCCTGGGCGTCAATAGAGCCACCAAGAACATGGCCAGTCCCCTCGGACGGTTTTCCCTGGGTGCAGGATGGCTAATGCACTGGCTGTACCTCCATGACACAAGTCTGACGGGTAACATGCGGACCATTGTTCCTGTCGCAGGCTTCGTGGCTCTTGTGGGAGTTGCATTTTTCATCAGCAAGGCTGTTGTTCCCAAGCCAATCGTCTTTTCGGAACCCAACTCGCATGTTACCATCAACTACTACCGGTTTTTGTTTGTGGTTCTCTCTACTCGGCTTTACATCAATGGCAAGTTTGGTCTCTCTTCTGACGGGGCTGTGGACTACACTGTACTGGGTCTGAAGATAGCTATTCTGATTGCCTCCCAGTTTTGGGCTACTCTCATTACGAAGCGACTCCGATATTTGCCTGGTTTTGGTCTTCCACAGGTCTTCTCCAAGAAGACCCTTGACCGGTTTGGCAGCATGATTTTCACGAAATACGTGGATGTGGGTCTGGGAGTCGCCTGGGCCTTCCCCCTTTCCTACGTCGCTCTATACGCCATCGTTCAACCTAAAGACGACGGCTTTGAGCTTTTGGGTTGGCCATTGAAAGCCCTGGGACTCTACGTTATGGCCCAGGTCTACGGAGTGCACCACAAGATGGCCATTCCTTACTTTGCCTACTTCCATCCCGTCGAGAGCTTACGGTTCATGGAGTACGGTATCGACGTCACCACAGAGCAGGGCAAGCTTGCTCTCCAGAGACGGCTGGGATTGTAACTAAGTAAAGAGAGATAGGTAATCGATGGTAGTACTTTTATAGATAATAGCGCTTGGGTTTCACTGTACTAATATCCACTTGAAGTATGCAAATCTTATACCCGAGGCTGCTATCGGAAATATTCGATTTGGCAACTGCAATTGCACTAGAATTATGTGCAACCAGGTCAATTTTGTCTCTTGTTCGGTGGGCGGATGGAAATGGGTTGCTCGCGTGATTGTCCTTGTCTTGGATGGTGTTTCTTTCTGTACTCTCCACCCTTGTTCTTCGGGATGAGCTGCTACTTCCGCTGGCTCCTCGGCATCATATGAGCCTACCGTCTCTCCACGGAGTCCATGGACTGCTTTACAAAGTTGTTTTGATTGGCGAGTTGTCGAGGGGCACCTGTTTGGATTCAGAGGTGCTACTTGTAGTATGTACGAGTACTCGTACTTGTACGGCCTTGGTCTCGACACATGAGGTCCCCACATACATATGGGGTCGGTGTGATATGTTGATGGGCGACATCGCTGCTCTAGCTACTTGTAGTACCGCAGACTCCCTTACTGTTTTTCGGGCATTGTGTAGTCGTGCTTGGGTCCCTGGAATTCTCATTTGCAATAATGACACATGCTCGTCGGGCCATTCGTTAGTCCTTCTATCGGCATTGCTCTTCTCCTCTATCCACATTCGCCACCATTGGCGCATCGTATTATTAATCAACTGATTTCACATGTCAGCGCGTTTGCTGTTGTGGTTGGCACTTTTCAGAGTGACATGGCTGGGTGGCTACTTGTGTTCTGCCAATGTCTGGTTGCCCCCGTGTGATGCCTTGCCAGCAGGCCGTCCTCGCTAAGGCATGCGAGTGCGATAGCATCGCGGGTTATCATCAGCTTCTGCGCATATAGAAAGCTCTCGCACCCTATTACAAGTACATAATCCTGCGTGAGAGAATTAGTAATCACAGTCATTTGCTGTATCACAAACCTTGTCTGGCAAAGTTTACTTGAAGATGAGGCACTTCTATGTCGGGGTGGACATTATTGAACATATGGCACCTATATAACTATTACAAGATGGATGCGTATATACTGCAGTGCATGGCCACTGATCACGTGAACTTGAATATAGCGCCTCGAAACATCTTGTGAACCCTCGAAGAGGAACTATTATGCCCGCCCCCCAAAAAAAGAACACGCTCCAAGGACAATCACTCGCGACGTCCTCATACCTACAGTACCCTCGAAAGAAGCACTGGGTTTGCCGCAACAACCGAAGAGCCGGTATAAGTTTAACTTGCCCGAACCCACCAAAAACGGCTAAATGCCGTCTACATCGTAAAGGCCGCATGAGACCTGCATGCTCGGCAACGCACTCGATTTTTCTCAGATCTCCAAATCTCACGCAACAACAAATACGACGGGCTTAATGGCCACCAGACGACAGGCGAACCGCTGAAACAAACCACAACTCCACAGAAGACATCTCGCGTCTTTTCAGAACAGAGATAATGCAATTAGACTACGCCTCAGACGAAGAAACGTTGGTTACAGTCTGTCACAAACTAGCACCTGTGACTACACTGAACCAGGTGTTCCTGTTCATGACCGGGCCACATGTCGGCACATACGCGCTTCTATCTCTGTGGATCGGTCTCGACAACCACAACATTGGAATGTTTCTGGGGCTCTATGTCATGGGGCAGATCATCATCAGACTGCCATACATGATCCCTCCCAAACCTCTCCAGACGCCCCGACACTTGAACGCCCTGCTGGTTCGGTACCTCCTAAGTATCATTTCGGTTATTCTCACCACTTCTGCGATTGTGCGTATGGACTACATCGACCCATACATGCGATTCGGGGTGCTTACTCTGACGAGATTGTACATTGGATACGTAGGAAGCAGATTACAACTACTGCCAGCATTCGCACTCTGCACATGGATGACGCCCGAGATGATCCAGCATCGACAGGTGTGGAAGAAGATTGTTCCCGCAAACACATACGAAAACCACCTCGCAGGGGCGGCTATCCTCACGCTGATCTGGTTCAAGGGCAAGCACCTGTGGCCCCTCGCTCTCGCATCCGAGATAATCGAGGTATGTACACTCGGATGGCGCTGTTTCAACATTTCGGTTGACCAGCCCATTCAGACCTCAGACCTCACATTCAACGACCTTGATCTGAACGTGGTCGCCAAGATTGGGTGCGACAACTCAAAGAAGGGACAAGCGGAATACAAGCGAAGAATGGGGTTCGTGACCCTTTTCGAGGAGTGACACACATGAACACTACAACTAGAAACTTCAACAATAGTACGTATATATATGATGCCACATTTGGTTAATATTAGACCTATTCTAAACTGTTCTATATACTTTTACATACATTAAGCGCTGATGTTGTAGACCTTGGAGATATCATCTCCTCCGACCTTTGTGTCGAGGACAATGTGAAGATCTCGGGAGTTTTCATGACCCTTCTTGAATCGCATAGTTCCCTCAATCACGTCACCCTTCTTGAGAGGGTACTTCTTCTGAAGAGGGAGACCGGCAGCTTTCCAATGCGTGGGGGTGACATGGGGACCGGTAGAGAAAGAAATGCCGGTTCCTTGAGAGGGCCACGAGCCAGTCTGGGAGTCCTTCTCAATGGTATGTGTCTCTCGATCGACAGTAAAGAAGGTATCAAAGTGCACAATGAGCAGAGTCACGTCGGCATCCTTCTCCATGACAATCTTGAAGTCCGAAGTGAAGTCGGCAAGGTCGCCCAGCGTCAAGGTATGCAGCTCGAGCTCTCGAATGACGCCAAAAGTGGAGACCACAGTCTCCTTGGGGTAGACCTCAATGGGGCACTCCACGAATTTGGCAGACTCGACGTTCTTGGGCTTCATGGCAGTCATCTTGAACTCGTAAACGTCATCCCAGTAAGCGACGTTATCGAGGTACTCGGTGTCATCAGAAGCACAAACGACGAGAGTAGTCTGAGATGGAGCCATGAGTTCGGGCTTGAGAGCGTCACGGGCAACCAGAACGGAGTCAAGCATGCTCTCGAAAAGAAGACCGTATCCCATCCACTCAGAAACGATGATATCAACCTTCTCGGTGATACCAAAGGCAGCAGGGTTCTTACTGATATCCTCAATCTTTCCTCGAATCAGGGTAATGACGTCATCATAGCCGTTCTCCTTCACATTAAGAATAGTCTTCTCGAAAATATCAGAGTTGTCCACACCGTAAACTCGTCGAGCCCCAGCCTTGGCAGCAAACATGGACAGAATACCGGAACCACATCCAACATCCAGAACAACCTTGCCCTTGATCTTGTCCTTGTTGTGGTAGAAGAAATCTCTGTATGACTCGGTTCGAACTCGGTCCTTGAGCATCTGCATGTGGATTTCGTTGTGAGCGTACGAATCGAAGTAATTAGTGTCGTACGAAGAAAGAGTGGACTTGTTAGCATTGGCAGAAGAATCGTCAGTAGCCGAGGCAAGTAGACGGTTGGCCTCAATGAGTTTCTGCTTGAGAAATTCGTTCTCCTGCTGGAGCCTCTCGACAGGATCAACCTCTTTCTCCTCCTCATCGTCGTCCTCCTCGAGTAGTCGCATGATCAGCATATCGTTCTCCAGAACAGGGGTCATGTACTCGTCCGACAGCGTCTCTCCGGCCTTGGGTGCCTCCTTATGCTTTCGGATGTAGTTAACCAGCTTGATCTGGTCAATGCTCTCCTTGGGCTTGTGTTCGGCCCAGTCAAAGTTGTATTTCTCCTTCATGTGCTCGAACAGCTCTTTGGTGGTAGCGAAGGTGGCCTCGCTGAAAAGACAGGTCACGTCTCCAGCGTACTCATCGTCAGAGGCATCGTCGCAGAAGTCGAGCTCGTTATCCCTGACCGAGAGATCGGTGATATCAATTTCCCTTTCGTCGTCCGACATGTTTGTGTGTGTCTACAAGGTCTCAGAACTGATTACTGCATGTCCAATTTTTTTTACTTTAGGTTACGATACGATCCATTTATCGCGTCTGCATGCGTGAGGTCGTGGGTTCGAAACCCACCGAGGTCAACTATCGTACACAGGAGGAATCATGCGCGTACTGAATTTCGCTGTTTTTTCGAGAAAGAGTTCACTCCAAACTCAACGGTTGTAAGACAGGCGCAAATCCTTATGGGTATAGTTCATGACACGTTTACCAAAAGGAGAGAGATCATTGCGTGGTCAGAAAATAGTGCCTTGAAATTAGTTGCGCCGTATCCCCGCTCATCCCCCACGACCTATTAGCAAGTTCCTGCTTTTAGTGCGTTTGTGGTATTATTGTGTTTTGCATCACCAATTGCTGCCATACTGGGTCGCAATAAATATCTCCAAGCCGGAAATATAGGGGTGTCCGGTATATCCGGAGCCGCACATCTCTTCTGATTCCACTCGGTGTTGTGTATGGTCTGTTCCAGCTCTGCCCTGGTTACCCTACCGGCCCAACAAGGTGGTCGAGGCATCAAACCTGCACCCCACAAAAACGTGGGGAAATGGGCCGAGATGACCGATCTAGACTATAGTGTGAATTATATATCAATTGGGTAGGGAAAAGGAGAGAATCGTTTCCTCGAGGCTGCACAGCCGCAGAAACGTATCTGGTTTAATCCCATTGCTTCTCACACACATTCTACAAACAGTCGTCGATCCTAAAACCCTACCCCCGCGTACACCTCAATTGTATTTCACGTTTTCCTCCTCGAGGTCTAACACTCTCAAACAATCTTAGTGTACTCCATGTGATGGGCTCCGTGAGTACAGGAGACAATCATGGGGAAACGCGCCGAATTTCTGTCACCGGTCAAATAAAAGATCCATTGCCAGGAATTTGCAGGCAATGAATAATAATGTCAGGCGCGGGGCCCTTTGTTGCAAAGCCCTCCGAGAAAGCCGGGTCGGACGTGTCCAAACTCAAACGTCAGAGTTTATGGAGAAACGGATATTGGAGGAGTTGGAGCCCACTGGTTATACTGTAATTGGCTGATCTGAGAGCCCTAAAAAAGACACATAAGCAAAATTCCCCATCAATTGCTCTGTTTCCAGCTTTACTTATCTTTCCATCTGTCCCACACACCATCCTATACTCATCCGTCGTCTCGGCTCACCCCCGGCATTCACATTCACGCATACAAAGACAAGGTTAACCGGAGGCCCGTTTTGTGCTTTTGGCTATTGGGTCTGATTGCCACGAGCCAGCTTTATATAAGGAAGTGAGCCTGCCCGCTCTGAACAAGGTCTAGAGTCTTCGTAACTAACCCCACACACATCAACACAATGATCCCTCTTCGAACCGCCCGTGTTGCCCGAACCTCCGTGTCCTCCATGGTCCAGAAGCGATTTGCTTCTGACCTCAAGGGCGCCCTCAAGGAGGCCATCCCCGCCAAGCTGGAGCTCTTCAAGAAGGTCAAGTCCGAGTACTCCCAGAAGTCTCTCGGTGATTGCAAGGTCGAGAACCTGCTCGGAGGCATGCGAGGCCTCAAGTGCATGCTCTGGGAGGGCTCCGTTCTTGACGCTGATGAGGGTATCCGATTCCACGGCAAGACCATCAAGGAGTGCCAGGAGGTGCTCCCCAAGGCCGTTGAGGGCGGCGAGATGCTCCCCGAGTCCATGCTGTGGTTCCTCTTCACCGGCAAGGTTCCCACTGAGGAGCAGGTCCGAGGCCTGTCTCGAGAGCTCGCTGAGAAGGGCGAGGTCCCCGAGTTTGTCAACAAGATGCTCGACAACCTGCCCCCTACCCTGCACCCCATGACCCAGTTCTCCATGGCCGTGTCTGCCCTTAACCACGACTCCAAGTTCGCCAAGGCCTACGAGCGAGGTATCCCCAAGTCCGAGTACTGGGAGTACACCTTCGATGACTCCATCGACCTCATTGCCAAGCTGCCCCAGATTGCCGCCAAGATCTACCAGAACTCTTACCTTGGTGGAGGACCTCTCCCCGGCAAGATTGATCTCAACCGAGACTGGTCTTACAACTACGCCGCTATGATGGGCAAGGGCGATGAGACCGGCTTCGTTGATCTCCTGCGACTCTACTTTGCTCTCCACGGTGACCACGAGGGAGGAAACGTCTCTGCTCACGCCACCCACCTGGTTGGATCCGCTCTGTCCGATCCTTACCTGTCCTACTCTGCTGGTCTCCAGGGTCTTGCTGGTCCTCTCCACGGCCTCGCCGCCCAGGAGGTCCTGCGATTCATCCTCGACATGGAGAAGAACGTCCCCAAGGGCTACTCCAACGAGGACCTCGTCAAGTACCTGTGGTCTGTCCTCAAGTCTGGCCGAGTCATCCCCGGTTACGGCCACGCCGTTCTGCGAAAGCCTGACCCTCGATTCGAGGCTCTGATGAACTTTGCCAACTCTCGACAGGAGATCCGAGACGACCCCGTCTTCCAGCTCGTTTCCCGAACCTCCGAGGTTGCCACTGGCGTCCTCACCGAGCACGGCAAGACCAAGAACCCCCACCCCAACGTCGACTCCTCTTCCGGTGTCCTCTTCCACCACTACGGTATCCACGAGACTCTGTACTACACCGTCACCTTCGGTGTGTCCCGAGCTCTTGGTCCTCTGCCTCAGCTGGTCTGGGACCGAATTCTGGGTCTTCCCATTGAGCGACCCAAGTCTCTCTCTCTCGAGGAGATTATTAAGGTCGCCAAATAAGCGAAGTATAGTTGATATGATTTACGATGTTTTGAGCAAGCACAAGCACGAGATGCTTGTAAGATTGTAGATACAGTACCTGCATGAACTAGAATTTGATTCGTGGCAATAGTATCCACCCCGAAAAAGACCCGAAAGACCCGGCACAAATGATCCGGTCTTCTCTGTGTCTTATGCACCAACTCACATGTTTCTCCCCAACTTTGTGAGACTCGGATGTGGCATTGTGGCACAAGTGAGACAGTGAGCCACGGTAAGTTAACGCGCTTCGGTAGTGGCTGTTTTGAGAGAAATTGCACTGTGAACAGTAGCTCTTGTACATACTTGTACAGTACTGTATATAAATTTAGTAGTTCCGTGTGCAGTACACACATGTGCGTTACATTAGCACCGCGGCGGTATGGAGATTTGCTAAGGGTGTATTATCACGCATGAATGATGCTTGCTCCGGATATATGGCATGCACCGGATATATGGCGTGCACCGTATATCGTGAGCTCTCACGCTCACGATATAGCTCACGATATACGGTATTATTGAAAGCCAGTTTTGTGTACTTTCTGGGATATTCCCATAATCATGTTACGTAGTCTTCGTCGGTGTAATTTTCGTACACTGACTAAAGTAAAGTCCAATTCATACTCTATCAAAAGTTATTCATAACAACAGGCTATGCTCACATCGATCTTATTAATTATACAGTAACACACATTTTTTATATTTTTAGAATCACAATACTTTGCTTAAAAAAACAGTAAGATATGGATGCTCAACCAGACCCATTCAGTCTCTCACAGACTCCATCAAGTAACGACTCTCACTCATTCGTCTCAAATGCTTCCCCAAACGATCACTGGAACGGTGAGAAACAAGGGGATGAGCGTGAAGCATTTCGCAGAGATATAAACGTTCTGTATGCCTATTTTATCTCTGGACAAGAATGATTGCAGTAACCAAAGCGTTACGGACCATAATGACCCCAATGAAGGCGTCGGCACCTTTTTCTCATAGCAGTCGAGCAGATGGGTGACCACAATAGCCCATGACGACCCGAATCCAAAAGCTATGATTGCAAATCCGACAGTGGGTACCATCCATGGACACCGAGAGCAGTCGATATTCCGAATAGGAGAATGCCGATAGCCATGGAGAAGTTGGACTTCATGAGGCTGTAGAGTTTGAATTCGGGTTCGTGGACTCCTTGGTTTTTGCTGAGCCAGATGATGGCCATATCATGAAACCAACCTTCAAAGAGACACCCCAAAATCATTCCTACACAAGGAGCAATATTGACATTGTCAATAGCTTCAGCTGAAAAGTTATATGGAGGTTGAACAAAGGAGTTGCCCGAGATGGTGGCTGCCATAGATAGCCTGGAGAGCAAGAATCCGTATTGAGGAGCACAAAAAGTCACGATAGGGTATGTGACGAGAGTTTTAAAGGGCGTAATCAATTTCCGGGAAAATTCGACCCAGCTTCCAGAAGTGTAAGTGATAAGAGCCAGTAGTCCGAACGAACCTGTGAGGAGTGATTTGTTTGTCTGTATCTCCAAGTCCGTGCCTGAGGTCTCTAATTTAACAGTGTCCAGACTATTAGAAAGGACAGCATCTTCGATTCCATGAGATCGACTCGGTTTGTTGTATTCTTCTGACAATTGAACCTCTCCCAGCTCGGACAGTTCGGCAACTACTGTAACCAGATACCCGATAATTGGTCTTTTCAAAGAACAGAAGTGTCATAACGAACTGAACTCCAGCAATAATAACAACAATGATGTACACCATTCTCCAGCTGAGATTGAGGGTGATATATCCTGAAGGCACCAGAACGAGAAAGTTGCCCACCTCTACCACAAACATGTAGATACCATTGTAGTACGTGCCTCGTTGGTGAACGATGTAGAGGTCTGCAACAGTCATTTGAATAATGGTCTCATCCACACTCACAGCAAGACCCTAGACAAACATGGACCCATAGACTTGAACGATGGACTTCATCCACGCCTGCGAGGCTTCACAGACGACAACTAAAGCTGAAACTGTCAGATAAAACGGGTCTTTTGCCGAATTTGTAGGAAAATGAAAATAGGAGATCCAAGTCCCAGACCGGCCACAGAAAGGGCATACGAGTTGTTCAGCTGGTCTACAGTCCAGCCATACTCTTGTTGCCAAGGACCCCACATTACGGACTAGACGCAGGCTGAAGTGAAAGCAATGAGTGTAAAAAAACAGACCTGGAAGAAGTTGAAGTGTTTACGCAATGTGGAACAGTTAAGGGGCTGTCTTGAATCGGAAGTTGGCACTGGCTGGAGGGTGGTTTCTGAGGTTGATGTGGTTTCCAGAATCACTGTTCCAGGAGGACATTATGAGTCTGCTTGGGGGTATATAGGGAATAACTAGCCAGTATATGAAGTCTCTGGCTTGAAAATCTCTGGACTATCATGTTTCATTAACAGTGCTCGACTTACATGCTGCCCCTTGTATCGCACTTGTACATTATTACAGATTGTCGACACGACAAAGTTGCAGCTCACCACTAGTTGTACTTCTGAGACATATCTAGCCATCTTATAATACATACAGACACCATAGACGGACAATGTCTTGCGGAATCCCATACAATTCCCTTGTAGGATTCGCCTGAGAACCGATAATGATTTACATTAACGGCTCAGCTAGGTCGTTGCCTGCTGTACCTTACTCACCTCTGCTAAAGCTGTCTCACTAATCAGCACAGATATCAAACCTCCGTGGGGCACTGTGTGCTAATTACCATACAGTAGTCATGTCCTTCCGGTAGCTACTTTCCATGCCATCCTTATCTTAAATTGTCGTAAAGTCTTATCCTTCCTCAGTCTTGGGTCGGGTATTCCTGAATATCACCACTCTCTCGGTCCATACTAACTCTCTCCAGTTCCCCAGATCCGTGGAATAATTTTGTAGATACCAAGTTTCTGGTAATCGATAATACGATTGCATTTATTATTAGAACTACCATTAGGAGTTTCTCGCACGCCTCTCATACATAATTATCGTCACTCTAGACACATTCCTGACCACAGACGTGACTGTATCTTGCATGGAGAGATGTGTTGATACTAAAACACAATATGGTCCGCATGAGTATGTACAAAGTATTGCCATGTCGGATACATTGTTACTGTAGTTACTACTTGTAGTAGCTCGTACTTCACACCAGGAACACAGGTACAAGTACAGTATATACTGTGTGTAATGCGGATATCTACAACCACAGTATATGCTGTAGCCAATGAAGCTCTTACCTGATGGTTCGTAGACAACACCTCCGTTTATACCAACGAAGATGTTTTCAAAGCTACAGGACCAGTCAGTAAGATGGATGCTTGTGCAAGTATTTCACAAACATCTGGCCAAAGAAAAGTACAGATTCATTACATAGGCATTAAGACCAAGACCATAAGGGGGGTCTAATAAATTATGAGAAATGGATGGCGATAGGGACAACAATGACGACAATCAGAATGATAACACCAATGATGAGACAGATCTTCATCTTGAAGTCCTTCCACCACATTTGCTTCCGCACTCGGTTGGCGCCTCGTCGGAAACCCTGTGCAGAGACTGCCAGGTTATCGGTCTTGTCCTGCAGAGAGTCTAGTCGCTCACCTCGCTCGGCGACTTTGTTGATGTTCTCTCGCATGATACCCACGGTATCATCGATTTGCTGGGTTAGAATTTGTCAGATGTGGTGTTTCGGGGATATTAAGAAACACGGCCAGGGAAATGCGGTCGATAACTCATGGTGATACCAGTCACATGACACGATGATAAAGAGATCTTAACGGTGAAACGGTCCAAGAACGCCGCTCAACAGCTGGCGTCTCACAAGTGAAACCTTCAGCTCTGTTGAGTGTGTAGTCGTGCTTGTTGTGGAAGTCGTGACAGTGTGTGATACAGTTGGGCAGGCATCCGTCATAATCAGACGGTGAGCCATATAGACAAACGATCACCTGATTGCACAAACTGGTCACGCAACAAACAACCGACTCTTCTGATGCCTCCAACTGGCCACCGTGCCTTTACCATCCTCTGAGCTGCTGGTA
Source organism: Yarrowia lipolytica (assembly GCF_001761485.1). Classification (NCBI taxonomy): domain Eukaryota; kingdom Fungi; phylum Ascomycota; class Dipodascomycetes; order Dipodascales; genus Yarrowia; species Yarrowia lipolytica. The sequence continues at coordinate 96,519 of NC_090774.1, read as the reverse complement.
TCTCGTTTTTGTGTCTGACGTTATGTCTCCTTAATTCTCGTGAAAGTGCCACGAATTCATACTCACTGCCTGGATGGCGGCGGTCTTGTGGTTACCGCCGGGGGCGTTGGACTCGCCACCGGGAATGTAGGGGTCGTATGGGACAGAAGAGGACATGTCGGAAGTCGGGGATGTGTGACGACTGTGAGGAGTTGAGAATAATGTAGCCAACTGCAGGACTGGGTATTTTTGTGAGGTTTCACACAACAAGGTTATTTTTAGCTAGCGGCATTTGAATTTGCACGTGACGGGTTGAAAAGTGTGTTACAAGGATATGTCAGGGCTGTGTAAGTGGCAACAGTGGAGCTACGGGTCCGGGTGTTTTTTTTTTGCAGGTTTCCGTTCTCTCGTCCCTGGCTGTATCTCCTTTCTCTACCACACTTTCCCTTCTACGTCATTATTTCAACACGTACGTCTTCTCTGTGCAAGTCCCAAAATCATAACACGGAGTTACAACCAGAGGAGTTGAGGTGATTCGCACTACTTGGGAGAATGAAGGGGGAGATAATGTTTTACTGTAGAGGAATGAGGATAGGAATGAGGTATATCATTAGCTATATACCTACAAGTAGCGTAGATTTAAGTGGAACCGCCACAGTGTGTAATTTCCAACAACTTCGGCACATTTTCTGCACTCGTACATGGCTGTACATACCTCATGTATGGGCTGTACCATGTGTGGCAGAGTACACCGCCAGCTATTTACTGTACAAACGATGCCAATCGGGGCGATGAACATTTGCGGGTGCTGGTTAAGCTTGCAATAGCTACAATTGTAGTAAGCGGTACACTCCACCCTACAAAATCCCAATAGAACGGGCCCAGTACTACGATACTCGTTCGTACTTGTACTGCCACGGACTCTTGTTTAAATAATTTGTCCACATCCGCTTCTGGTTATCAGCACAACACCATAACACATGCAGTCACTCAGCCTATTGTGCCGATAGTTTGATAGTTTGAGGACAGTGGCAACGTATTCATTGAAACCCAGCCTCATGCCGCTGCCCAAGACTGTGTCTATGAGAGTGGAGGCGGATCTTGAGCTTTCGGCGCCTTTTTTAAGGGTAGCCGCCGGTAGCCAATATGGTGCTTGGATACTTTTGCCAAGCCATAGAGATGCCAGACGAATGACAAGTATGATTGGATGGAAAAAATGGATGTGAAGATAGAAAGTACTACGGACTTTTAGTGCAAAGCAGGGGCTCTGATAAGAGCTCTATGGAGTGTTCAAGTTCCATATGTCCACAGCGCACGGTATAGATACGTACCCACAGTGCATAACACAGCTACCCTTACAACCAGAGCATCGACTCCCAAGTATGAAATCGAGATGCAAGTAAACAGTCAACTAAAAACGTGATAGCGAAACTAAACTCAAACACGGAATTTACAGCCTTCTATATCAAGACAGTACAACAGAACGAGATTTCACTGTTCTAATTTATGGCCATAGCATTTTACTACAGTAATTTACTCTCAAACCCGTATCCCCCTCCATCGAACCAGTCCTCTCGACACTCACTTTTCCTGCTTCGTAATGCATGCACAGTGAAACTCCTCCTGCGCTCTCCACTCTGTTTAACTTCTGGGAAAATCCCACACCATCATCCGAACTTACATAATGCTTCGTATTCGACCCGTGCTGCGACAAACGACGCTACTCCGCCACATGTCCTCTTCCAACACGCCCATCACCGATGCCATCAACTCCCGGGTCAAGCAGGAGTTCACCCCTGTCTTTTTCAAGGTCAACAACGACTCTCACAAGCACGCTCACCATGCTGCCATGCGGGGATCGGACAACACTATCGAGTCGCACTTTCGACTGACCATTGTCAGCGACAAGTTTGAGGGCAAGAGCGCTCCCATCCGACACAGAATGGTATACAAGCTGTTCGAGGAAGAGATGGCCCAGCCCAATGGTCTCCATGCTCTCTCTTTGACTACCAAGACTCCAAAGGAGTGGGAGGCTCTCGAGAAGAAGTAGAGATAACGATAGACACCCGAAGGCAGAAGTGGACCGTTTAAGACTGCTCACTTGATGATGCAATAGAAGTGATGCCAGACTTTTGCCAGTCACTCTAGACCATCTACTCTATCTGATTTCTCTCGTTCGATTACTGCCTGGTACGCCTCTCCGCGGGCCACTGTCCATCTTTCCATTTCGATGCGATGTTATCTACAGCGTCCCATCATGTATATAATAAAATCTTCTAGTCCAAGTCCATACCCATGTCATGCTACGTTATATGGCAAGATCTACAGTATTAGTCAACTGGAAACTATGTTCTTCCCCCATGCCCTAAAAGAGGTCAAGTGATCTATCTTAATAAGCTGTTTCTCTCCGCGGCAACAGTAGCTACGATACCGGTGCATACCGTACACACACTTCTCCACACCTTTTGCGAACAGCTGTTCGTGCTGTGTGAACAAACATGCAGTTGTTTATACGATGTATCTCAGCACTCGCAAAGACACTACGACTAGGGGTACTATAAATGCCCCTCATACCACAATTACAAGACCAATTTCTACACATCTCTGCATCAAATACTTTTTTTAATATCCTTTACATCACCTAGGCTTAAATAAATGCTATTACTCGCGCTAGTAATGCGTCTCCTTTTGTACATCATCAAATTTTGATTTAGGCCTTGGCGACAGCCTTGGCAAGAGCAGCCTTTCGCTCTCGTCGGTGGACCATGACCTGGAATCGCTCGAAGTCGGTGAGATGTCGTCGTCGCTCTCGCTGAGCGATCTTCTTGGCCCAGCTGGACTCGGACCACTCCTTGAAAGCAGGAGAAGCCTCGACCTTAGCCTTGATGGTCTTGGACTTCATGCCTCGCTTGACACCCTCGACAACGTGGGGGGTAAGGGTGACATGCTTGAGGTTGGCAACCTGTCGGGCAACGCCGGTGGTGGGGCCGTCGATGAGGACCTGGGGTTAGTACTTGTTTCAAACAACATGATAAGGGTGTTGCATCGGTGATGTTGCAAACAAGGCATTCAGCATGCTGTGAGCATTCCACTGAACTTGCCCCGACACTCCCGTGGCTGGACACTTGCTGTGTCGCATTTCATGCTCCTCCTCTAATACTCACTCGTCCGTGGTCGACAATCTCGGCGATGATGGCAAGCTTGCCCTGAGTGGACTTGTTGTCAGATCGGTTGATGAGGACAATTCGGCCAGCCTCGACCAGTCTCCAGTTAACGCTCTTCACTTCGGTCATTGTTGATGTCTGTATGTGTCGATGTGTAAGACTTGATAAAAATTCAAAATCCAGATGTGAGTGGCACAATTAGATTTGGGACGAAAGGGAAACTGAGTGGTCATGTGATATCAATTAGGGCACAGTCACAACTTAAATATATCCCAAAGGAGTCAGTATATAAACCTTAAAATTATTGTGCCAGGACACTATAGAAGCTTCAGCCATAGAGCACAATCATAAACATACAACAGCTTTCAACACACCAGCAAACAACAGCCTAAGAGTGAGTTCCTTTTGGAAGAAGATTTCATGATGATATAATTTGCGATTGAGAAGCCATTCTGTTGAGACATGCCTAGTTTCTACAAGCAGATGGCCGAACTGATATGCTCTTTCTCGTCTGACTCCTCGTTCATTGTCAGTGAATTTTTGACGAGCCATTCTAACAAAGGTTGAAATGCGACGACTCAATGTCAATCTCTCTCTAGGCAGTGATACCCCTGCGACACAAACCTGACAAGCCACTAACGACACCTCCGACACAAACACGATGATTAACTATACAGACGCACACACACACTCTACATAGAGACTTTATGGTGAGTAACTCCTTCAGCAATCCTCTCCTCTGATGATAACTATCTGCTACTTTTCTGTACACCTGAAGACAATCTTTTATCACCAAGATCGCTGATGTTACTATAATGCCTAAGGCGTTTTCTAAACATATTCTAACCCAGATACCTGAAGCAGACCTACTGCAAGTAGTCGTCTCCTCTATATAGCACGAACAGACATGATAATAAGCACACACACATAGCAGACAGAACGAATGCGTAATCGTACAATGTACTGGAGCAAGATACATTTCATCCCCGAAACATCTCCCATATTTATGTGTATCCCTTTATAATGTTCATACTGGTGGCGCTACCCACGTCTACTCCCGCATTATATTACCATTCATTAATTACCTGACTATAAATACAACTGTTGCAAACACCCCCATCACTCACGTCGTCAGCCGGATCTCCGGCAACTCAGACTTCTCTCTCTCCTGATGCTTGATGATCTCATGGACAGGCTTACACACCTTGTCCACCACATCCATGGCCCAAAGAACGTCCAAATGCGAGTAATCAACCACCCGGATGGTATCAACCAAGGTCACATCCGTCTCCACCTGTGTGATGCGCTCGTAGATCTTCTCAGCATCAACCAGCATATCGTTGGTTGGAATCACCAGCACCAGCTTGGGGAAGTTTTGATCGTACCACTTGACCCCCGCCTTGTCCGGCAAGATGCCTCTGTACTTGGAGAAGTGGTTTGGTCCAAGCCACCACTGCATCAGCTGGGAAGACACAAACGTAGGGGAGTAAAGAAACTGCCGGTTGCGCAGGTTTCGATCCCACCATTCGTCGGTCCAGTCAAACATGTAATTGAACATGATGTAGCCAAAGAAGCCATACAGTCTTTTGGGGAAGATGGAATGCATGGTGTTCATCAAGGGGATGTAGGAATGAATACCAAATGACCACTTCCATCGCTCCAAAGACATGTTGCGACAGTACTGGAAGTACCACCGGTCAATAAGCGGACCTGCGTATACAGCTGGCGCAAGAGCAACAAACAGCTTGATCTTATGACCAAGGGCAGGGTAAAAGTCCCGGGACATGCCCAGAAACGCCTGTGTGGTTCCCTGAGAGTGACCAAAGTAGATGAGCTCTTCTCTACCAGTGACTTTGAGAACATAGTTCACCAGAGCAGGCAGGTCTTCGGTTCCCATCTCCGTGATGTCCCAGTGCCACATTCGCGAGTCGCTCTTCTTGTACTTTGTGTGTTTAGGCTGGAAACCACACCGGTTATCTCCCAGCCACACATCATACCCCTGTTCCAGAAAGTAGGCTGCAATGGAGTCTTTCCCTGACGTGAGATAGGCTGCAGAGGACTGTAGCAGGCCATGGACCATGAGAATAGGCTCTCCAGTAGGTTCCTGGCCCTGTTTATGGAGCCGCTTGAGGTCCAGAATGAATCCGTCGCTCGTGGTCACCTCGTACTCGTCCAGCACGAATCCCAGTAAGTTGGCGTAGTAACTGAGATCCATGGTGAGCCGTTTATCGTTCTTGGTGGTGGTTTGATTTCTCTGACGCTGGACTTCCGGCAGCCGGGCGGGGGTACGGCTTCTCACAATGTACGAGAAGAGCGCACACGTCATGACCACACAGAGGAAAAACGCCGCCGCTATCGCTGCCACGAATCTGTGTGCGATATCATTAGGAATGCTTCTGTTCTTTGTCTCCTTTGAAAACTCCTTTCTTTCCATTGAACCGTTCAAAGGAGCTTCTGACGTGGCCGACTGGGGTGACATGGCCGCTGTAGTCTGTGAATAGACCCCCTGGCCTGTATGCGAAGGTGTCAGGTGCCCATTTCGGCTAGAGGAACGGTCCAGAACCGAGGATGAGCTCTGCCGCTGACTGAAGTCTTGCAGGTAAATGTCGTTGACAGAGGTCGACGAAGAGTAGGCCATGGGACTGTGAGGTAGGTAACAAGTGTGCAAGCGGACGCAAGCGAACTCGTGAGCAAGAGATTCAGTATTTCCCTGTTGATCTGCGCGTCAACACAAGACGCGATATTGAGTTAATGCGGGCTGAACTGCATGTGCCGCACACTAACAAAACAACGCTAATAGTTAGTCAATTTAAGGTCCCTCACAATAAGGCAACTAGGGACAACTTTTACTTGAAGGTGAACATAGCCTCGTTCTGAACCTTGCGGGAAAACAAATGTGAGTTATATATATAGCTGGGCTGCGAAAGGTGAAATTAGAACGGGTGTGCTAGCAACCGACTCACCCCTATATCTATTTGGATGAGACAAGATGTAACATCCCCAACACCCCACATCTCCTACTGTTCGTACTTGCCTGTTATTATTGCAGTACATTTTTCGATAGGGTTACAGAGGGGCCACATGTGGAAATGGGAATACAGTTCTGGTGGGCGTTCCTGTAACTACAGTAACGGAGACTTTCCAACTTCAGGGGTGACGAAAAAGAATGCCAATAAATTAAATTTCGCTATTTCAAATACGTAATACTTGTACGAGTATTTGCATCTACAAGTGCAAGCACTCTTAGTCTAGACTTTATGATAAAACCCACACTCGCCAGCAGCAGGCGTTTCCCCCTGAATCTCTAGTGTATAGTTCTCATCGTCCTCTTCAATCTCAGAAATGAGATACAGACCTCCCTCAACTCCAGCACACACAGCTAGACCCTTTCCTCTATTAACAACAAACGTATCACCCGGAACTCGTCTGATTGCATTCATCATCTTGTCCGGGAACTTGTGTTCAGTCACCTTTTCTCCATCATTGATACCAACTGTGCCGTCCGATCGAGAGTAGACAACTCGAGGGCCAGACAAGAGCTCCACTGCTGACGTGAACATGGGCTCAGAGGACTTGATTTCTAGAGGCTCCAGTTTGTTGGCCAGCTTGTAGACATTGTAGCCGTAGATGAGATCACCCACCACAATGTCATCACCGAAAGAAGAGGACTTGAGAGCAATAGTAGGCGTCTTAGTCTGATTCAACAGCTTGAGATCGTCTAGGTTACAGTCATCGAGCACCGCATTGCATCCGACAACGATGTGGGGCTTTCCCTTACCCTTGGAATGATCTCTTCGAAGCACACTTAAAGAATAGGCACATCCAGGAACCTGCTTCTCAAACTCCACCTTCAGCTTATCATTTGCGATAGAGAATACAATCACTCGACCCTCTGTGGGACTGTCCTTGTCGTCAATACCTGTCCCAACGTAGACCTTGGGTCCATATGAGATAAGCGACTCGAGAGACTCGTAGGGGTTCAAGTCAAACATGTCCAGGACTCTGAGTTCATGGGATAACAGAGCCACACGATAAGACACGGATTCTGCTCCACTATCATCGATGTCACGCTCAGCCATCGCAACAACCACCTTATCGTCGACTAGACAGATTCGTCTAACTAGAGCGTTGAATTGCTCACTGACAATACCCAAAGACGGTTCCGGTAACTCTGCAACATACATGTCTCCAGAGACAATGTAGGAAATGCGCTTTCTGGAGTTCAAAGCAGACACATTGATGGGAATAGTTCCTTCAATGAACGGGACCATGCATGAGTCGTCAATGGAGGTAATATCAACGATTCCCAGTCCATCAGAACTGTAGGCCACGATCCGTCCATCCCAAAGAGGAAGCAGCTTGACTGGTGCAATACCCAGTCTGCGAACGAAATCTGCCTCTAGAACTCGCACTTGTCCATCAGGGTACCCAAAAATACTGTATCCATCCATCACAACCATAGAAGAGGCGGGGTCTGAAGAAACCTCCTGATTGCTCATTAGTTCAAAGGTGCCACCATTGAGATACGACACGTACACCTTGTCGCCGTTCTTGGCATAGCACCAGGGAGAAGAGGTCAAGGAGATAGGTTCCGTCAGTTCAGTTAATGTTTTTAGACTGTACAGCTCCTTTTCCGAAGCCACCATGAGTGTACCGTCGGAGAAAGAAGCAGACGTAACGGGAATCTCCAGGCAAATGCCCTTGGCTCTGATTCCCGAAGAAGTGACTTGGACGTCTCTTCCATCAAATTGGCCCAGCCACAGAGATTCCTCCAGTACAAAGCCGTACTCGTTCATGACAGCTTCGTTATCTAACTCAACGAGAGAACCATTCTCCAATCGCAGCACTGCACAGTGAGTCATGTACTTGACGAACAGAGCTAGGTCATTGTCGAACCACCATACCTGGTCAGCACCATCACCTAGAGGAATCTCTTCTTCGACAATGGGGTCCAGGCAATGGTACAACTTGGAAACACTGCCAGATGTGTATCCTCCACATGCCGCATAAACAATGAGCTGTTGGAGTGGACCGGATGTCAATGTGATATCATTGATAGGTGCAATATTTGAAACAATGTTTAGTTCCGAGTAGCTCCAGACCTTGCGTCTCTTGTTTCCACTGGTAGACTTGTCGACATTGTTCAACTTGAAGACGACAGAGTTGTCATGATGCGATGCAGCAAAGAACAGTCCATCGTCCATGCGAACCAGAGAGGTAGGAGGAAACTGAAGAGCTGATTCTGCGGGTTTCTCGACCAATGCAACGTCTAGGGAAGAGCCATCACTGGACAGAGTGATGACGAGTACATCCCCAACATCAGAGGAGAGAACAACCACACCATCTTGCATCTTGGATGCGGCGGATATAATGAGATTTTTGGGGAAATCTGCTCGTAGTAGCTGGTCATCAGGGATCTTGTAAGTACCCGACACCTTTTTGGAAAATGGAGGGTAATACAGCACACTAACATCGGAAACGACTAGAACGCCATTGCAGGGAAGAGTCACGGATACTAATAGAGACGCGCTATCACTGATGGAAAAATCGGAGCCGGAAGCGCAGCCAATCTCGGTGGTGCCCTTGCTTTTCTCGTTGACATAGGCCATACCGACATTATTAAGAGAGTCTCTGTACAGCACAGCCAAGGTACCGTCAGCCACAAAGGCATTGCTCACAGACAGACCAACTCCTCCGTATCCCAATGACACCTTGATAGCGCTGTTGCCCTTGGGTGTGATCCATAACTGTGGTCCGCCATTGGTAGCAGATACCACTGTTGTGTTGCCTCTAGTGACCATGCTCTGGCCCTCGTACTTTTGAAACGCCTTAACCATACACGTGCCCGTATGGGTGAGCTTATCACCGACGTATTTCCACTGCCATGAGTAGACAGATCCGTCCTCCAGCAGCGTAATGACCTGGCTCGGTACCCGGGACTCGTCTGCAGTGATGCCCAAGATGGCACTGCCCATTTCCACGGCGTATAGTTTTGTGAGCTCGTCATCGACACTGTAAACTTCCAGGCTCCTTGTCTTGGCTACCACCAGCTTGTGTCGCCCGGCAGCTTCAATTTTAGCCCATACAGCCCCGGTGATGGAGCTGGCGGCATGAAGAACCGAATATGCGTACATAGGCTCTTTGAGACCGGCGAAATGGCAAAGAACGTCGGGGGATTCCTTTTCGTGTCAGCTCTCCTGTCTTGTGTCTCAGCGGGGGGGATTGACCTATCTCAGACAACGCCTCACTTTTGACGATTTGCAATTGGTGCCCTGTGTTGCGATCAGTGTTAAGCTCTCAAAGCTAAGCTTGGTGGTCAATTAATCGCACCCAATCCTCCAACTTCACGCCTTGAGGGATCATGCATATAAAATGGATAAACTTTTTTGCTCTTTTACCACTCCCTTGACTACACACCAAGATGTTGAGAATCACTCGAGCACAGCTCATTTCCAAGGTCTGTGTTCGCCAGACACAGTCAATTACACCCCTCGCCTCGCGAGGACTCAAGTCCTCCGCTATCGCCCGATTTGCCGACGCCAATGAACTCGAAACCACCTCTCTGACCGGCCGGAAGTTCGTGCCCAAGTTTGCTCAGGAGGAGCACCTTCAGATTAGATGGCGAAACAAGCCCCGAACTGAGCCCCCCGTGACTCTACCCCGAAAGGCTGCCTCTCTACCCATTGATACCAGCTACGCTACCCTCTTTACCTCCACTCCTGTTCCTGCTACCCAGTCCAGAGAAAAGTACAAGGAGTTCGTCAAGAGCGCCAACGCCAACCTCCACTACCTCAAGATCCCCAAGAACATGCGACCTCTTATTTTCCGAGAGAAGAACTCTGACGTTCTGGAGGAGCTTAACATCCTTTACCCTGGAGGAGAGCCCGTGACCCCTCTGCCCCCTCGAACCATGGCTATCACTTCTGGTATTGTCTCAAGCGTCATCAACAACGCCGAGACCCTCGAGGATCTGTACGCCGCTCGAGAGTTCCTGCATGACGCTGTCATCTACGCTCCCGATCAGACCAACCCCGGCCAGCTCCTGGCTCTCTATAACAAGTACATTGAGGTTGGGGGTTTTGGAAAGGCTGAGTCTATGCTCCGGGACCCTGTTCTCTCCGAGTACCTGCTCCAGGAAGCTGCCCGAGTCGGTACCCTGCGATCCAAGGTTCTCTACCGAGCCAAGAACAAGACTAAGGGTCTGAGAGACACCGTGAACGGTCTACGACGAGTCTACAAGATCGACGTCACTAAGTCCGGGCACGTTGAGCTCCCCGTCGAGTTGCTCTTCATCTATTATCTGGCATCTACAGGTCTGGCCTCTGACTTCCCCAAGGACATTGTCCAGCAGGTCCGAAAGTACAAGATCGACCCCGACATGACCGCCAAGCGAGAGGGAGCCACCGAGGCTGCTCTCCGAAGCCGAATCCTGTTCAAGAACTTCGTCGCCAGCGCTACCCAGACTCTCGAGGAAACCAACGCCAAGGGACTCAAGAACGTGCCCCAGGCTGCCGCCAATGACATGTACCTAGATGCCAAGATCACCCTTGACGCGCTGAGCTCCCCCACCAACGACTGGAACATTGACACCCAGGGTCTCGCCAAGCAGCTCAAGGCCTACATTGCTCTTCTGCACAACGAGAATGTTGACAAGAAGGCTGTTGAGGACAAGATCAACTTCTACGCTAACTCTCGAAAGGACAACGGTATGTCCGCTGAGGCTGAGGAGGCTGCCGAGAAGGTCGCTGCTGCCCGAAACAACGCTGATCCCACTTACTCCGAGGAGGTCCGAGAGGGAATCTACGACAAGGAGCCTACCGTTGACGGCAAGACCGTTGAGCAGCTTGATGCTGAGGAGGCCGAGATTGGCCGAGAGGCCAAGGCACACAAGAAGGCTGCTCCCATCAAGGACGACGGTATGTCTCCTGAAGCCAAGGCTGCTGCCGAGAAGGTTGCTGCTGCTCGTAACGACCCTGCTCCTACTTACTCTGAGGAGGTTCGAGAAGGTATCCACGACAAGGAGCCCACTGTTGACGGCAAGACTGTCGAGCAGCTGGACGCTGAGGAGGCCAAGATCGCCACCGAAGCCAAGGCCAACAAGAAGGCCGCTGCCCCTAACACCGATGGCATGTCCCCTGAGGCCAAGGCTGCCGCTGAAAAGGTTGCTGCTGCGCGAAACGACCCTGCCCCTACTTACTCCGAAGAGGTCCGAGAAGGAATCTACGACCAGGAGCCTACAGTGGACGGCAAGACTGTCGATCAGCTCGATGCCGAGGAAGCCAAGATTGCCACCCAGGCTAAGCTGCACCCCTACAAGGCTGGCCAGTCCTCTTCCATCAAGGATGATGGTATGTCCCCTGAGGCCAAGGCTGCTGCTGACAAGGTTGCCGCTGCTCGAAACGACCCCGCTCCTACCTACTCTGAGGAGGTTCGAGAGGGCATTTACGATGCGGAGCCCACTGTTGACGGCAAGACTGTTGAACAGCTCGATGCCGAGGAAGCCAAGATTGCCACCCAGGCTAAGCTGAACCCTTACAAGAAGGCCGCTGCTCCCAGCACCGATGGTATGTCTGCCGAGGCCAAGGCTGCTGCCGAGAAGGTCGCTGCTGCCCGAAGCAACACCGATCCCACTTACTCCGAGGAGGTCCGAGAGGGAATCTACGACAAGGAGCCTACCGTTGACGGCAAGACTGTTGAGCAGCTTGATGCTGAGGAGGCCGAGATTGGCCGAGAGGCCAAGGCACACAAGAAGGCTACTCCCATCAAGGACGACGGTATGTCTCCTGAGGCCAAGGCTGCTGCCGAGAAGGTTGCTGCTGCTCGGAACGACCCTGCCCCTACTTACTCTGAGGAGGTTCGAGAAGGTATCCACGACAAGGAGCCCACTGTTGACGGCAAGACTGTCGAGCAGCTCGATGCCGAGGAGGCCAAGATCGCCACTGACGCCAAGCTCCGACGTGAGGGTAAGCTTCCCAAGGAGTAATGTATATAATAGGACGATTGTTGATTGTCGAAGCTAGACTTGAATAAATGATGTGATAAGAAAAAGATCAATTGTGCCTGACCGAAGGATCACGTGCATTCTCTGTGGACACTGTAGCGCTGTACTGATCATCAATCCTCGATGCCCGTCGGATAGTCGGGTTTAACGGTGGGGCGGTCGTCCGTATGTGTAGTGTGCAGTAATAATAGGAGTTGGCAACATAAGAATAATGTGATACCTAAATCAAGTTGGGGTTTTGTGTATCTGATTGTTTCCTTACCTTTTTGTTAAGGTGGTGACACTTCTCACGTCCCTAATGCGCTGTGCAGCACAAGCTTATCCCCACCAGGGAGTGAGTGCATGTAAGGTGCATGGGGAAAGTGAGTGGTCAATTAGAAATCATCGCCTCGACAATATCATATGGGATCAGTAATTGCTACGGCTACAAGTACTACAAAATAATACGTGCCAAATCTCTTAGTTTATACAAAAATCTATTGTCCGCAAGTGACAATTTGTCATTCGCTTCCAGTGTCTAAACAATAGTGTTAATAGTGTGCTTGGATCGCTTGGATCGCATGGACCGAATGGAATTGTCGGAAGCAGAGTTTCGGAAGTTGCCCCGGATTTTCTTCTCAACGTGGGCAAGGTACCACTTGGCCACTAGAGTGGCGGTGACAATGATGCACAGAAGCACACCGAGAATACCAAAGAACCAGCCGAAGTTACCGGGGTTCTCATCGGTAGACTCTCCAGGGATTCGCACGTTCATGGCGAACAGGCCAGTGACGAAGTTCATGGGAATCAGAATAGTACCGATGACAGTGATCTTTCCCAGAGTATCAGTAACTCGATGGGTGGCATCAATGGACTGCACCTGGAGCTGGGACAGGTAGTTGAGATGGGATCGCGACAGAATCTTCTCGTGGGCAATCAAAGACTGATACATGGTCACAATATGGTCTTGGATATCTCCGAGGTAGAGAGAAATGTGGCCCTTGGGCACATGGTCGCTCAGTCCCTCAGACACTCGCTTGGTGAACATACCCACCACGTCGGCCTTTCCAGAAAGCAGCCGCATCATGGAAAGAGTCTTAGCTCGGGCCTTGCCGATTCGTCGGAGCATTTCGTTGAAGCCATCATCCCGAGCGTCAAAGACTGTCTGCTCGACAATCTCACCCTCCTGTTCAATCTCTCGGATGACTGGAGCAAAAGAATCGGTAATGTCATCAATAACAGCGTAACAGATCCAGTCGGGCGTCACTGTTACGTGGTCCTTGAGCTGTCGAATTCGCTTTCGAACAGTTGCACAGTGAGGAACAGGCGAGTAGTGGAAGGAAATGACTCCCTCGGGGAACACACAAAGGTAGAAAGGGACCATCTCCATGAAGTCGTCGGACTCGACGTCTTGCTCGTAGGCATGGAACGCCACAAAGTAGTAGTTTCGGAACATCTCAACCTTCTCTCGGGCCTCTCGGTGCTGGATGTCTTCAACGGTCAGAGGATGGATACCAAAGGCCTTGGCCAGCAGCTTCATCTCGGCATCGGTGGGGTCGTAGCAGTCAAGCCACCAGGTGCCCTTATGGGCGTCAAAGAGCTCCTTGGCCTTGCAGCCGTCCTTGAAGATTTCAGAGAACTCGTTGGCTCGAATAGTCTCTTCGCACTCGGTAGAGAAGAAAGCAAAATGGTCCTGAGGGGCAACTCGGACCACTCGGCTGCCCATGTCGGCGTTGGCCACTCCGCAGGGCACGTCGTCCTCGCCGTTGAAGTCGTCAAGAGCGGTAAAGTCGATTTCGAATCCCTCCTTGTTGTCATCGTGGGGGTAGCAGACGTCCTGATCGGAGTGCTGAGAAGCTCCGTCAACAGAGGGTCGTCGGGCACGCATGCCCGAGGGAGAATACTCGTAAACTTCGGTCATTTCGAGGATTTTTGTCGTGTAATTAGTAGTCGGTAGTCTTTGAGGATGTGTCTCTTAAGGCGGTTTTTTGGATCTGAATTTCCCAGACTCGGGGAACGAGGATAAACTAGGGTCGACCAGCGTTGAATGGATATGTCTCCCGTTCTTACTAGACGGAAGGGTATGTCGGAGTGGGCTTGAGGAGGTCAGACTGCGAAAGTCGATACTATATATTCCCTGTGCATGCTCCCTTTTTCTAAGCTTGGAAGTTACGCCCTAAACGATTGCATGCACACTAAACTCAACTCAGGTTATGGTCCTCAGGATTGGGAGCAACTCGTATTCCATGACGAAAGGTTCAGGACGTTGTGGGGTGTTTTTGTGAGAGGTATATATTTCATTTTAATCGCTAGACTCAGAAGAGTAATTCAATCAACTCAGCTTTTTTCCAGCGTGTTTTCTGTTCCTGTCAGCCGTCCCTCTTCTTGCCAGTCTCGACGTCACTTAAAATTTTGACATGCGTACTTGCATGAACACCGTCGTCACCTTCAACGATATTGGAAGAGTGGCAGGTTGAGAAAGACAGGGGACCTAAAGGAAGCCTTGCCATAGGCCAGGGACGAACATATAAAGCAAGCGGCTACACACAAAAGAGACGGTTTCACGGGCCCTACAAGTACGAGTAATAGATGGCCCCACCTAACTACAGTATTAAGACTTAAACTACGAGGCAGCTAACGGTCAGGCAACAGCTATTACCGTAGGTCCTGTACCTGTATCACACCATAGCCTGGTTCCCTTGCTGGCCTGACGACGCTAATTTTCGTGCTTATTTTCAAGAGTACAAGTAAACCAGTGGGAGTGCGGCGGGTTGTCTGCACTGCACAAAAAAATGGTGCCAAAGGCGCAAATTTTCAAGTGATGAGCCCTTTAGAATTTTACACGGTCAAATAAGCGTCTTGGCAAAATATTTGGGAAAAAACTTCACCGCTCTCTTAGCGCAGGTAACCAGCGACCTTCTACACACACTAGCGTACCGGTTGCAAGATAGCGTGCTTATTTTTCTCATTTTTTGCACACTAATGCATTATCGACACTGCTACAGGTGACGTAATCAGAAGTAGTAGCATCACTACCTGCGTATGCGGCTGGTGGAGGGATATTCCATTGTAACATGTGAGAAGCTCAGATTTTAACACGATGTAGAGCTTGAGCTTATTGCGTTCCTTGTCGATTCGATGACCTCTCATTGGGAGGAACAAGTGAACGAAATAACGAGAAAAAGAAAAATGATCATGCCGAGGATCGAACTCGGAGCCTCCCCGGTGTGAGCGGGACGTGATAACCATTACACCACACGACCTGTTAATAAAATTTGCTAGGAAACGATCTTCTTTAGTGGTTCTTGTGCCTATGGCACAAGGACCATCGACCGTCGTCGGTGCTCAGTTGCTGTCTCCCGCGTCAACTGTCAGTCCTGCACCTCTCGGTCACCGTCTGTCGGTAGACGTCCGGACGTCGCGATGATCGCGACTGCGGACGTCCAGAAGCGGTGACGTCTACCTGTCAACTCTCAAGAGTGGGTCCTTGTAGTTCCCGTTCTGGTCAAAGACCCACTATCGTAGGGGTCTGTCGAGTCCTTCAGGACTCGACCGTTGAGTTACAGATCCGTCAGTTGGTCCGTTGTCATTATTATATATAGCTCTCATTTCCCATGTATTTAGGATATCGATTATTGACCCTTTCAACACGAGTATTTGCTCAACGACTTGCCATAGGCAAGTCGCCAGTATTACCAGTCAAACCAACCGAAGTCCGGGCCTGTGTTCTAACAAAATTGTAACGGATCGGTGATGGGTCAATCCTCAAGATATCCCTAGGTACGAGCGGGAACCGCTCGTCCTACTCTACAGAACAGTACACCAATAGTACGAGCTCCGGAAGTCGTATAAACATAACTTTACTTACATACTTGTGAGTGGTGGCTATATATACAGGCATCTCAACCCTAACTCTGTAAAGCACGTCACTATCCACGTGACCTAGCCACGCGATACCAAGTATTCATCCATAATGACACACTCATGACGTCCGGAGGACGTCATCATCGTCCAGTCACGTGCCAAAGCACATGACTAATCATAACACCTTATGACTAGCTTCTGAATCGTTACAAAAATTTATGGAAATGTTGGGGTCTAATATCTGAAAAATGACTTTTGATCCCGGCAAGAAAAAAAATCGAAAAAACGGCTTTAGAATAATAAAAAACCGGTTATATGTAATGGATCCTTAAAATACAAAGACGGGCGACGAAATAAGGAATCTATGGCTGTTACATGTTTGTTTTGGTGTTATATTCTCCTTGTTTAGTGCAACTAAGTAGTTAATTTTATAGTATACTGTATATGATGTTGGTTTCTACTCTTCGGAACTCTCATTCTCAGGTAATGAATTGAATCGTCTTTATCTTGTTCAGAAATGAGTTTATCGAGTGGAGAACAGGTTTTTATACGTAAATCACATTGGCTAAATAGATTTCTAAAGAATTTCACTTCTCTATAGTAAGGTCGCCCATTGGAGGGTTCTGGTTGAGAATATCACTTGTGCAGAACGAGAACAAACGCTCTATTGCTCTCGATACTTTTATTTCGTGCCTCTCCTTCTTAATAGATACAATGTACAGTACATCTTTTACTTCTCAAGATCTTTGTATGCTGGTTTTTTTTGACGTTAGTGGTTGCTCAGCACAGGGTCCTCTCTGTACACACCAGCACAATAGCCTCGAATCGTTGGCAAAATGAATACTGGTTGACGAAAATAAATAATTTTACAGGTCCCAAGCCTTGTCTTGTTACATTCTCGGCGCTATTTCATTGAGAACAGGTTAAAACATATGTACCTATATGAATGTAAGAGAGAGTATTGGTACATCAGTATGTACGATAAATGGGTATCGACCATATTGAAGACCCACAAAAGGGGGTATTGGGGCGCTCAAGACGTTTACACCGAAGTGATAAAGTCCAAAAAGGTGTATGCCTCGGAGGTTGTCGGAGATGCCGGGGGTCATGTGTTAGTTAGGGTAGTCAGACCAGACAGGAACAGTCTGGATGAAAAAGAGACGAAGACAGACACGTCTGAAGAGATTACTTGGGTAAGAAAGATATAGAGAGTTTGACAAGAACTCGTCTCGAGCAAATACTCACAAGAAGAGGAAGAGACGCAGCTGTTAGGTGTCTGAGATCTGTGTAAGTAGGGAAAACAGCCAGCTGGAGGTTTTCGTGGTAATGTAAGGTAACCATAAGATGCGTTCAAGAGCTTCCGGCTCCTACAGTGTCTGTAAAGCAAGTTCTAACAGAAGATCCGTGTAGAATAGCACTCATTTGACCAGCAGAGAATGGCACGACAGCGACAGCACGACACCGGTAGCTGTTGTGTGATTCCATCCCATACTCCAAAGCCAACCTCCAGCAAAATCAAAGGAATACTCTCTGTAAGCAGCTCTCTGAACACAAAGACACGGACACAGGCGCCAAGTGGTGAAACAGAGAACACAAGACAACAATAATACGGGCTGTGTTAGTAACGGGTATCATTAAGGAAGGGTATCAGTGTGTGGATGTCTGTTGCGTCAGCGTCTGTTGTGCGTCCGTTGTGCGTCTGTTGTGCTTGTGTGCTGTGATGAGAGCTGATGAAGAAGAAGAGAGAAAGAAGGGAAGAGACTCCATTATTACTTATCTTGTTTGTTCGGGGTTGGTCTTGTGTAACATCGTGGGAAAAAGTGGACTACATATTGAAGTATGGATGTTGATATGGCTACAGTTAACTACACCTCTACGAGGTGGATCGAAGCAAAATTGTAGCCCAGGGGACTGCATAACTATTCAGTGTCTTCAAGTTCGTATTATATTACCGGCCCATACGCTCGATAGCGTTTTTCCGTTCATAGTCTTCCTTTCTTATAGACACCACACACCCACATTAGTTTCTATACTCTCACCTCATTACTGTATGTACTCTCATCAGCGGTGAAGTTGATAAGCTCGACATTTTCACAAGTGTATTGTAGCTTCTCTACTGTACTAGCAGCCAACAGCAGAGTCTGAACATTCAGCTGGGCACGTCCTGACTCACTGTGTCTCTGGCCTTCTTGCCCTTGACCTTCTTGCTTGCCATCACGTATCTCTTTCTCTCAATCTACAAGTCTCATTAACATGATGCCTCTTTGGAATGATCCTTAACTGTGCATCTCATCGAGTCACGTTCTTTGGGGTTGATGCACAGCTCTTTGAAGATTTCAGAAGACTATAAGGATTTGTTTTCATTGTAAGAAAGTCGGGAGCGCAATTTCCCTGCCAGTTTCGCATACGAAGAGTTCCCTCTCTATTGGAACAACTATTGAAACATCATTGTAACTTCTTGTAAACTCTGTGGATATCACTTGCCTCGAGATTTACTGTAGAAGCATGTCAAGAGACCGCCTGCATTAATTAGATGTGAGCCCACCCTTGAGTAAAGACGCAGCATCGCGTATCTACATTCTCCGAGACGTGATTCATGTCATTAAGCTGAAACTGTTTCTCTTTTCTTTCCCACCTGTGGTATGCATATACATTTCTTGTTCTGCGACCCTGCTGACCAGCCTACAGTAGACTCTGCGATGGCACTGTAGCCTGGGACTGTAAAGACGAAGATAGCCTGGTAGGCTAATCAGATTCGTAATTCTCGGACGTCCTTCGGACGTAACGGAGAAACCAACCTCTTACAAGTATCTCCGAACAGCCTCCCACAGCACAAGCTTGTCCTGGAAGCTCTGGCAGAAATCTCCACCGAGTCGGCAGAAGCGAGGTATGGCGGTTAAATTTGTTTAGCGAGCTCGTCCGATGACACTCAAGTTTGTTGCACAGACATAACCAGATTAGGACAGGCTGCACCTACGAGAGCTCAGAGCTAGTTACCCATTGGTATGCTGGCCAGATGACTTGTACTAAGGCTAACTCTAGAAACAGAAGTCTGTTACATTTTGGTGCTTGTAGGAGCCAGGCCGACCGAGGTTATAGATAGTTGACTCAGAAGAATGTGCGAAGAAGAAACTGTATCCAAGGCAAATAATGAGTGCCGTCTGGGAATTTCAAACCATGATGTCTATAGATCCCATTCAATTATGCTGCCGATAGGTCTTCGTATCATCCACAGAAGGTTAGTATCTCCATATTAATTCAAAGTGGAGAAGAGAGTTTGCTCAAGAAGAGAGGTTTTTAGGTACAAGTCCGAAGAAATGGAGGCTCTCTCGGGAAAATATATACGATAACGTATAGTGAAATACGACCCCAACGGGTTTCTGCAGTTATAATGTCAATTCACTTTACCGTTATTAGTCTATGTACTGATCGATACTCCAGCCATTCCAAATCCACCGACGATAGCGTTCAATTTGTCTGCAGCAAGGCCACCTGCTCTAGCGCGCGCTTGTGGGGCTCAAATGTCTCAACTTTGGTAAATTGGCAAACTAACACTCAGACATGGGTGTCTCTACTGTAGTTCGAGTGGGGGAGGTCGAGTGGGGTTCGATGTCTACTAAGTTCCTTCTCGCACTACTCGTACATTGAGGGGCTGTCAGGTTTCAGGTACAGCATCATATCCTGCTCAACTCTATAGGTTCTTATGTACAGTGGTGGCTCCCTAAAAGAAGTGGCTTAACGGCAGCCTGTAAGAACGCCGTACACGAACCAACCATGTGCAATCTTGCATTTCTAGTGCTCTAATTTGTGGTTAAATACCGACCTAGCATGCGATGTCGGAAATCATGTAGATGGAGCTTCATTATGATTTCCGTGGGGGCCGTTCTAGCCCTGTGAAGCGGTGGGCTACTGTGGAAAAGCTTTCCGCTGGTGAACTCACAGGTTTACTGTAGCCCGGTCACTGACTCAGCTGGTGAACGATACTTATATACCTTTTGTGTGTCAAGCAGGCGAGTCCAGCCACAGCTCCCCAGCCACTGGCCTGAATAGCTAACTCTAAGTAACAGGAAATCATGCTGGATGACCATGTGAGAGCGTTGTACTAAGAGAGGAGGCCAACCTCGGTCTGGGTATTTTGGGTTGGCTTTGTGTGATTCTATATTATTTTGATTTTTCCCCCATTTTCAGGTCACCGCATTATTTCCTGGGCCTCCCTAAACAATCAGTCTAACTCGGACCCCAGACAGACGCATAATACTGCAGAATCAGTGCGGTTGAGAACTGACACGTGATATGGTGAACAACTCTAAAGCCAGCCACAGCCCACGATTGACTAATTCGACCCTGGACCAAAGAGTGACAAGTTTCTACTGTTAATTCTGTGACAACTCAATCGAGATCTAAAACACACACACACACACACACAAACACACCAACAATACAATAGACAATGGCTACCAACATCACCTGGCACGAGGGACTTACCCACGATGAGCGAGCCAAGCTTGTGGGACAGAAGGGAGTCACCCTGTGGTTCACCGGCCTGTCTGCCTCGGGCAAGTCCACAATTGCTACTGCCCTCGAGCAGTTCCTTCTCCAAAACAAGATCAACTCCTACCGACTGGACGGAGACAATGTGCGATTCGGCCTCAACAAGGACCTGGGCTTCTCCGAGGCCGATCGAAACGAAAACATCCGACGAATCTCCGAGGTGGCCAAGCTCTTCACCGATTCCACCTGTGTGACTCTCACTTCTTTCATCTCTCCTTACAAGAAGGACCGACAGAGCGCACGAGAGCTCCACGAGGCCTCCAACCTGCCCTTCGTTGAGGTCTACGTTGATGTCCCCATCGAGGTTGCTGAGCAACGAGACCCCAAGGGTCTGTATAAGAAGGCTCGAGCTGGAACTATCCCCGAGTTCACCGGAATCTCTGCTCCCTACGAGGCTCCCGAGAAGCCCGAGATCCACATCAAGAGCCACGAGACCTCCATTGAGGACGCCGTCAAGCAGATCTACCAGTACCTGCAGGACAAGAAGTACGTTTAGGAGGTCTACAAAAGGTATACATTCAAGTATAGTAAATAATACAAGAGGGTTTCCCTCAGGTCAGCCGCGTAGCAGCAACTACTTTAATAGATAGAGCTACCACCACCACGACTCCTGCTTATGCACTAGATTGAATATGAATATTAGTTAGGGGTTGCGAACACAGAATCCGTAATTCTGCACGCTCGTTCGCTCGCCTGCACGCTCGTTGTTGGCGTCGCCATCTCCGATTACCGTCTCAGGGCACCAAGTCGTGCCTCGAGATCGTCATCTCCTCCCTCAGCAACAGCAACCCGCTCCTGCTGGCCCTGGATTCCATCGGGGACGGCGCCCATGCTCTGGCCAAGATCGATTCCAATCTCGTCCAGCACCTGGTTGACAATGTCCTCACTCTCAACCTCGTCGTCCTCCATGGCGTCGTCGATGGAGTCGTCCATCATCTCCTGACGCTGATCCATGATGTCGTTCTCCCGCTCAAACTCCATGGCGATACGGGTCAGCTGGGGCAGGTTCATGGATTTGTTCATTCCCTGCAGTAGCCGAGTAGCTCCCTTCATGCTCTGCATCATTTGCTCGTTGGACCGCACCGTCTGGATACGCAGCGAAATCGCCTGCAGCTGAGTCTTCATCTGGTAGAATTTCTGGATGTACGACCGCGTTCGAACCAGGTCCTTGGCCATGACCTTGCATGCGCCTGTCTGGCCCGCCTTTGCCGACTTTTTGATATCTGCAATCAGCTTCTTCTCCTGACCCTCGAGCTTGACTCGCTCACGGTCCAGCTCCCGCTGCGTACGCTCCAGAGCTCGCTGGTGCTTGCGCAGCTTCTCCTGAGGCGTTTGCCGCTTGCCGAAAGCCCACTCGAATACTTGCATGGTCGTGGTGATGGGTCTGTCAGGCCCTGTTGTGGTGAGATGTCGGTGGATTAGGGTTGCTGTGGCGACCGACTTGAAGATAGTTCCTATAGATTGCCAAGAAGGTCACGTGAACACTAAATCAGCAGGGAGGGCTGCACTTAACCGCCGAGGTTGTAAGTACAGTACAGTACATACGAGGGGAAAACGACTTGCAACAAAAAGAGAATGCTGTAATCAATCAGTAGCAAAGGATAAATTAGGGGGACTCTTAGTATCAGAGTGCAAAAAGATTACAGCACCCAGGATTCTCGTATGGTCTCCCACTACAATACTAACTAGGCTCTCTGGTGCTTGACTATGGCTGATCGGACGGGAAGCCGTATTTTCACCAGGATATGGCCGTAACCAAGACTCCGATACGGGGAATCGAACCCCGGTCTCCACGGTTCTCAGAATGAGAGCGTGATGTGATAGCCCCTACACTATATCGGAATAATTTAAAAGAACACTAAAAATAGAGGTTACCAAGAGATATCTATATCACGTGATATTAGGTTTCGCCACCCAACTGTCGTGGCAACTAACAGTGCATACAACGGACTCTATCGGAATCGGAAGTCTTTCTATGGTATCCGATGTTGCTACTGTACAGCTTGACTAATACAACTACTGGAACCCGGCAATTGCTTGGTCTTTTATTGATGTAATTCCTGGTGACACACTTTTGTGTTTAAATGCTAACCCAAATAGTATCGTACTACTTGTAGTTTGCCCGCAAGCACAGTTGGTCATCGATCGAGAGAGAGGAGGATGCGATGATATGGTGATCATTGAACTATGGTCATATCGTTGCCTCTCCGTCATCGCGCCGTGCCGACTGCTGGTCGATAGCGTTCAGTACATGAGACGTCCTGTACCGCCGTGCGCGCCAAGTTCCGTCATAGTTGCGTCAATTAGAAATAAGAAAGCAACTACTACTTGTAGTTAGATGTTTGTTAGTGGATGAGATATTATTGGACGAGATAAGGTCTGGTTGCATTTGTGAGTGACGATGGTTGTGATTGACCTTGTGATTGTGCTACAGCTCGCTTGAGGGACCCCTGCTTGTATTAAAGCGTCTATCTTAATTTTCCATTGGTTGTGGTCGCTAAGTGGGCTACCTATACTCTGCGAGGTGCAGCTGCAAAACCTTCTAGAACATGGCTGTTCTAATCGCTCATCCAAAATGCAAAATGCTTGATACGGCCGTTGTGAGGCTTTAACAAACCATGGCAACATTTCACTTTCGAGCTACTTGTATAGTGTTCATAGCGGAGGTAAAGAGAAGAAGGGAGCGACCGGGAATGCCAAGAGCGCCAAGACGGGGCTGGTCATTTCTGTCATACGCCGCTCCGCGTGCTTCCGAAGTCCGATACGGTTTGTGAGCGCATTTCGACACCTTCACGTGAGCGGTGTTTACATGATGCACGGTGATGATATTTTTGACGGGCCTAAAAATACACCAACTCAGAAGCGGTTATTGCGACTCAAAAAGCAAGGTGGTGGCGGAGAGTCAAAGCAACCGACGGCCAGCCAGCTACAAGAAGAGTCGACCCGAGCGGAGATAAGCCTCGTCGAAACCGGAAGCGGCTAAGTCCATTTCTTCGGAACTATGGTGCCGGATCATATTAGCTGCACCGTAAAAAGCTCCACCAGAGATGAGCAATTATTAACACAGTGATAGCATACAGACTCAAACACACGGACTCAGGACGTGACTAAAACTACAGTACATCACTCGCAAGCAAGGGGATAACGCGTCACGCTCCCTAGCATGTGTAGCCGCACCATTCTTAAGTAATCCCCCGTGGCTTCTGGCTTTTTCTACTTCACGCCGCGCCCGCATGCACCATAAGCGAAAGACATTTAAGCCTGTGAAGGGATGGTCTCAGAGCTCGGACTGGGGCAACCGGACGAAGTGCGCGGGGGCCAGTGGATTGCACAGCATCCAGGGGGCTGAGCCAATGTCTAAGAAATGTCGAAGACTTATAATACGGGTACAAGTACATACGGTTCTCTGCTGTTACAGGTTGGGGGCGCAGTCACTATAGATTGACAAGGACCACGTGTGTTATAGCGAAGGGTTCACAGCGTCCAGAAGGCCCTTGTCCAAATGTAGACTGGTGAGTGACTTACATCTGATGTATTAGAGGCTACAGATAGAGCTTCGTTTAAAGACCCACTTTAAAGGTCCGGCACGTGGAAAAAAGCAGATGCCAGGCTCCTCTGCCCACACAAGGTGAGACCCCTCTTTTGACGGCTTTGACATTGAGTATGATTGTCCAAACTTGCATCCAATCGGCATGGGGGAAGGTACATGCGATTCAGTCAGCGTACCCCCGAGCCGCAGCAGCAAGATCGATATACTGTATATCCATACGACGCATAGACCTTGGACGCACGGCTTCAAGCAGACGATGAAACAAGGAATCTGGAGACGACGAAGACCTGATACAAGTACGAGTACACAGCCCGAGTGATAATCATCTAACTTATCTGGGGATGGATCCCCCTAGCCTGAAATGTGCCATTTTTAGTGGCTGCTTAAGTAGCGCTAATGAGGGTGTTATTGTTAGATCAAAGTGGAGACGTGCGTTGTCCGAGAAAAGTGGAGACTTTGGGGGGATCTCACCAGCGTGGGAGTTTCACGGAAAGACAAGAGGCATCAAGACAGACGTGCTCACCATCGACCCTACTTGCAAAGGCTGTTTTCGCAGTTATTCTCTCAATTCGATGCAACACTCCGGACTTGGCTAAACAACTTGTGTCTGTCTTGGGGTCACTTGCTGGGGACAAAGCAACCAGAGCACTCCACCAGAAGACAGTAAAGCTTTGGCCAAATCTAAATGGACGCCTCCATCACACGGCTATGCCCCCGAGAGCCTCACACTCTCCTCGTACAAGTACGCATAATTATGTGGGTTTAATGTTGTGACAGCGGTGCTCTACGGCGTGCGGCGCGCGGTAGTTCTTGTACGTGTACCTCCAAGATGGGGTTCCGGATCCCCTCCCCACCTGTCCAGGTGAGCGCCAAGACTGTCTGCGACAAACGATTGCGACTTTTTTTTAATATAGGAAGCGAGTGAGATATTACTTGGCTGCTGACCCGATCCCTTGACAAGCGTTTGCTCGAGAGGTCTTGGCACCATCACTTTTGCAGATACGAAGGAGTCTATCGCCGAGAGAAGCACGGGAGTTGCAGCTCGCGACAGCTTTGTGTGTCCCCTCTCCAGTCGTTTGTTGTCAACAGCCCATATTATCCTGTCGCTATAGTTCTTCCAATGGCGTGGACCACTTTTCGTTTCGCGCCTTGTTATTTTTTCGCTTTTTCGCTTTCTTATTTCGGGATCTTCTCCCCCAGAAGCCAGATCAGAAGGGGCGTCTGATAGGCTGGACCACGACAAGGTCCCTGACGATCGTCCAAGGCACCGTGGTGGCACCAGCGTTCCAGCAGCTCGCGTCCTGTGGTCCAAAATAGGGCCCGGTTGTTATTTACATGTCTACAAAGAGCAATAATAGAGGTGAGCGGCAGAAGGTGCGTGGGCGGGGCAAAGAGGAGCGAGTCCCATGGGGTACCAGCGCGACTAGAAACCCTGGACAGAAAGCGAAACATGAGGGGTTACCCATAGGTTGCACTTTTCCCGCTCTCCTCTTGGTGGCAAGACTAACCAAAGCCAAATACAGAAACCTTTGACCACAAGCGGACGGGCCAGCTGAAAGGTCTAACATTATTGAACATACTTGGGGGAGGAGGTGCGTTGGCGTGTGTGTTGATACCTGTCTTGTATTTGTTTACTCCGTGTTATGAGAGCGTCGACGCAACATAATATTCAGCCATTGTATGGGTTATGAGTATGGCGTGATGTACCGTACAGAATCACATGAGCCTAGAGGGCCTAGCACCCTCGCACTACTAAAACCCAGTCTGAGCCTGTAGTGGCTCTTTGAGGAGAAGAGTCAGTCGAAGGGTCATTCTCCAAAGGGTCAGGAGTGACTCGCAGGAATTTTCAGGTACACTACGAGAGTACACGCCGCAAGACTACATTGTAGGGGTCAACAAAGAGCGTGCTTCCCACAAGGCTTTTCGTGACTGACGCTGGCAGTCTGTCCATCTATAGACTCCTGGCTTGTGGGTAATAAAACACAAAATCTTGCATTCCCTATATTTTGTGCATTCAACAACCCTCATGCGACATTGGCTCCACTTGTGCGTCTTGTGTACGCGATGGGGGTTGCCAGATTGCCCTATTATTGTCTGCTAGCAATGTAGCAGTCATCGGAGGTGCATATTTACGTCAGCACGATTTGAAACCTGTCAATATTGCTCCGTTGTGAATGGTTTGCTTGCACCTGGGTTGTAGGCGTAAAAGAGGTACGATGGGTCGAGTGCGAGGCTTGGCAAAGTCAAAGAGCCAGATTACTAACCAGTTATATATCACAAAGTCAAAGGCGGATAAGCTGTGAAAAGTCAAGAGTCTGAGCCTGGGAGGGTGTGAACTCTGCTGGTCTCTGAGCACTGCCCTACTGTGAGAGCGTGCTAAGATCAAGAGTCGACATGGCTTGTTTCAAAGATGGTTTCAACCGTGAGAAATGTACAAATAAGGGACCATTCGTCGTTACGGAGCGCTAGGACGCTGGTAAAAAAGACGAGCGGCGACTGGTGCACCACCTGTGCCTGAGACATGTAGTGCCGTTGGCTCCGGCATAATTTGCCCGGAGAAAGGGCTTGTTCCTTGTGTCCCTTTTTCCCATTTCTTGGCATTGTATATTTTTTCATTTTTGTGAGTATCCCAAGTATAATTGGCTTTAATCCCGAAAAATCGTCCAGTATTATTATCAGTTGATCCCTCTCTCAGGTCGAGGCTGAACCGATTAATCCCACACCTTGTATCTCTGGCACAAGCCCATAAGGACGTGTATCCAGCAATGATAACTAAGACGCGAATAGCCAAAATACAAGTTCACCCAAAACGACACCCAAATTTGTAGACTGAAACAGTGTAACATCACGAGATGCGGAAAATGTCCGCACTACTTTGTAGCACTAATTTGACCCCATCACTTCCAGCTAATCGCACTTGTACATACTCGTGCTTGTACGCTACAAGTAGACTAATTGTTCCACCACACCTATATATCTCATCTATATGCTGGGATGGTCATTACCGCCCACTTGCGGCGAGGCTGGTATGCGGCTCATCAGCCGGATGTGTATTAGTTCAGAAAAGTCGACTTTGCGAGAAGGCTGCTACCTCTCGGACGATTTGGGCAGTTCAAGAGCAGCTTTTTGGCCCTTCTCTTACATTTATCGTACATTGGAGCTGCGGAATTACTCAGTGGTTTGTGCTTCATGGCGACGGAGTTAAGCCGGAAGGGAACTTTATCTCCGACCCGCTACCGTCATACTATATGCAGGCGTCATTTCTCGGGCCCTTGGCCCTGCACCAACCCACTTGGCTCACGCACTGTCACCAGTGACCGAAGAAGGGGGCTTGTCTGCGATCCTCAACGTCCCTGTGCAAGCCACCCCATACTGTAGTCAGCCCTGAGGAGCGTCCAGTCACGGTATTAATTCAAAATAGACGCGAAACCGAGCCAGCCAAAAATAAAGCAGATGCGTGTAACATGTGCAAACTGGCTTTGGCTGGCGGCGGGGGGAGGTTCAGGCCCAAGGTATATAATGATATACACCTTTAGTTGGGCTGAGTCCAGGGTTTGCCTTTGCATTTTGTGCTTTTTGGCACCATCCAGGAATGAAGGCTCTGCTGGGAAAAATAACTCAAATTCCTAAAAGCCCGGGACGAAGAACGCAAAGTTGGCTGATAGAGTTGGACAACAAGGCGGAAACAAGCGGACTTTTGGTTTGTAAATTTTGGAGACAAAGCAAAGGCGACATGCTCTGCCAGGGAGTCTGCTCTGTGACAGCGTAGACGGCCTGGAAACAAAAAAGCAAACGCTGATTCGCGTGAGGACCAACGTCTTAACAATAATAAGAAGAAACATTTGGTGGTACATGGGTGGGTCATTGTGTGGTTCTCAGCTGGGCAGTGCCAGTCAAAGGGGTGGAGTGCGAGGGCTGGTGGACGGAGAGCCTTCACTTGCAGTCTACTGTGTCTACAAGCCCTGCGCGAATATCAGGCACGTTTGGCTTTCTTGGCATCCATCTCGTGAGCGCCAAGGCTGGTGAGAGCAGACAACATCTTGGCATTTTGTTGTCTTTGGAGCCAGGCGACTTTGTCGGGCTTAGAATAGTTTAGCTCTTATCACCGTGCTGCCATTGCATTTTGTGGAAGTAAATTCTTGGAGCTCCGGTCTAGAGAGGTCCGAGAGACAAAGGCTTAATCTTGTCCAGCAACACAGCTTCCTTTGTCTGAGTTTGAGCCAAATGGACCCAAGCTCAGGTGTAAACGCCGGTAATTAATATGCCTAGGTTTTCAAAGCTCTAGTTTTTGCGGACCGTGCCTAATTCTCATTTTGTATATCTGTGCCTGTCTTTCCCCTGACTTTTAGGACCCCCAGCATCGACTCACCACCACACGCTTCTACACCCTCCATCTATACACATCCCCAACAGAAACAACAATGTGGTTCAACTGCTGCCTGCGACGCCACACCGAATACGACGACAAGGATCTTCCACTGACTGGCCAGCATCCCCGTCTGTCCAACTCTGGCTCCTCCGACTCCGCCGCGACTCTCAATGACGAAAATGAACTAGAGAAGGAATACTCGTACTCCATCAACAGAGAACCGGGCGCCACTCGAGAGCCCCAGTTTGCCCGACTTCAAAAGAACCAGCCTCCGGCACGAAAGAGCTGGGCCACATCGCTCGGATTTGCGCCACAAACCCCCATGAACAACGTCTACAACATTGAGTGCGACGGCGTTCCTGAGACTCTCGAGCGTCTTCTGGCGCTCCACGGCCGACCCACTCACGCCGCCATGCTCGACAAGTCATACTCCCTCTACATTCCTCCGGACCACGCCTCTGTCATCTGCTTCAAGGTCGCACAAAAGGTCGCCGTTGTCTACGGAGACCCTCTCTGTGCCGCCGAACACATGCCCGGCGTCTTCCAAAACTTCCGAAAGCACTGCCGAGCCCAGGGCTGGAAGACCGCCATTGTTGGCGCCGGCCCCGAAATGGCTGACCATGGCCGAGAGGCAAAGTGGGGCCTCATGGAGTTTGGTGTCGAGCACGTCATCAACCCCCAGACCAACCCCGGTTTTGGCCGAACCATCAACCGATGGAACCGAAACCTGCAGAAGGAGGGCGTCAGCCTCAATGTGTACTCGCCCAAGGACGGCATCGACCCCCAGCTGGAGCGAGATCTCATGCAGGTGTACGCCGACTGGCGACAATCTCGAGTCGACCGACATCTGCCCCAGGCCTACTCGACCGTTCTCAACCCCTTCGCTCTGCGAACCTCACGACATCTCTACACACTTGGTCCCGACGGCAAGCCCAACTCCTGGGCTTGTCTGATGCAGGTCGGCGGCCACAAGGGCTATCTGATCGAGCCTTGTATCGCTCGAGAAGACGCCGGCCAGGGCACCACTGAATTTCTCACTACTAACGCGACCCGAATTCTTAAGGAGGAAGGCCTTGAGTACCTGACTTTTGGCCTCGCCCCTCGAGAAGAGATGGGTGAGCTCTCTGGCATGAACAAGATCATCCAGGAGTCGACGCGCTCGCTCTACAAGACTACCTGCAAGGCTCTCGCCCTTAACGGTAAGCAAGCATTCCACGAGAAGTTCAAGCCCGACGACAACCTCCGTGGCCCTCTCTATCTCCTCTACCCTTCAGGATGCCATCATCTGGGCGGCGTCAGAGCCGTTCTAGAAGTTACTCATATCAGCATATCTGAGGTGTGGACCCGATCGAGGGCCGCCGCAGCGAAGGAGAAGGCAAAAAAGCGAGAGGAACGAAAACAGAAGCGTTCCATGGAATCGGATCGATCCGTCCAATCTCATGGCCCCATCCCTCCTGTCGCCGCATAAGCATCCCAACTAATAGAAGCATTTAATGAAATCAACGAACGCATATGAGTTTTTTTTGGAACATTCTAAGCCCCGTATCGTAGCTCAAAGTGTAATCATCAATCCAGCACAAGTGCCTCACCAGTAGAAGAGCATCTCTGACTCGTAGAATGCGACCACCAGAAGCACGACATTAATCAACCACCACCGCCACCACCTCCAACAATCCGACGATGTTTGCTCCAGCCCTCCGTCCTCCACTCCACCAAACCACCAAGCCTCTCTGTTTTCGGGTCATGGGATTTACAATTCGGTGTGATAAACAAACTCTGCGATCAAATTCCACATTCCCAAGCAACCCCGTCAACACGACGCCGCCCCTAGACCTTAACTGCAGGGGCTACAGTACGTGATGAATTCGGAGCCTCGGAACACGTCCACATCGGAGGGGTGGACCCTGAACCGCGCGTCCAACAAGGAGCTCACTGTAACCGAGCAGCAGGTACCCGCAATGGGGCCGAAACTGGAAACAAACGAATGGGGTTGCTTTGTGTTCTCAACAAGCTTTTGTTGCTAGGCGACGTTCAATGAAGAACGAATGACTAAGCTGCTTCCACACACCAGCCGACTCAGGTGAGCCCCTCAGCCAGTAGCACCGAACTAGAACCTGTCTGGAGACTCACCTGGAGACCTACCATGGGGCTAGCGCACGCGGTGGCTGAACTTTGCAGGAGGGGCGGTATCTCCGGAATATGTGTGGGAGAATTAACATAACATGGCTCCACATCCCAGGCCCAGCGGGTGCCAGCCCAAAAATAGCCGGGGGCAAATCCAGGGGGCTTGTACTGCGAACCATCTCCGCTTTAGTGTCTTGGGGTGCTCCGCCACGCTTGCAGAGTTTCATATTATCAGTTTTTAGAAATGGGGATAAACGCTGAGACAGTCACTAGGTAATTATGTGTCTTCCAGCCCCGGCAGCAGAAAATCTGTCTGTGCCCATGTTGCTTAGTCAGACTCAGACTCAGCCTCAGCAATCTTGGTTTTTGGTATCCATTTTAGTCCGTATCTCAATCTTATCTCAACTGTAGGGTAATTTGAGGGAGGGTATGACAGGTAATAATTGGCCACTAGCAAACGTACTGGTAGGTGTCGTGGAATAGGAGGGGCTTCGTACCACTGAAGACACGTGGTCATTGTTTGGCTTGTGGTTGGCCATTTGTCGTGGTCGATTCTGTCGATTTTGGACGTTGTCTGGTTGGGTGAAATTTCTTGTTCGGACTCCGTCGTTGTCGCCGTTGTCGTCATGACCGTCTTCATTGTCTTTGCTCGGCTATAAAATTAAACACCGATAACGGGTTAATAGCTGGATCCCAACATGTCGACGGGGAGGGTGTAAACAACATTTTTGGCTGATGAAGCACATGACGTGGGTCCCCAGTATTATATATATAAATGGAGCCAATGTGGCTGTGGAGACGATATCTCTTGGCAGAAAGGCATCAGGTCTTTGTACTGGGTGCTAACAACGGAGGAGATGTAGCTGCCAAGGTGTATTCAACATAAGGTTGGAATGTTTCGGCTTTCGGGGATAAGGAGATGAGTGTACAAGAAGTGACAGCTTGACGAAAAGTGATGATAGGTACAAAAGGACCCCATAAGGGGACACACAACCTCATATTTTAGCCACTGTCGACTTTCTGCGTCGAAAAAAAAGCTGTTTCAGTGCAAGTACTAAAATTTCAATCCCCCCAACCACCTGCAGACGAACAAAACACAGCCATGCTGAGGTGCATCTGTGCGGTCCATTTCAGAACAATGAGTCGGCTACGGACAATACAAACAACCGAGGGGCTGCCTACGGGTTAGCACAGAGATTTTTTCCATCACAATACGGTGTTTTTGATCACACAAAAGTTGTTATTACATACAGAGAAGCTATACTTAATTGGTCGCCAGTAGGCTATGCAACTGGAGGCTTGCAACCGAAAGAAACGGTGGCTGCTCCTGGGGCATCAAAAGCCTCCACCAGCGAGTAGATGGACGAATAAATACCGAGAATGGCGGTGGCCAGGGACGCCAGGAACAAAACAAAGTTGACCAGAACCCACCAAGGTCGAGACATGATACCCCGCTTCCATCTTGCCATGCTTCTCCACGAGTCGTACTTGATCACCGTTCGGGTTTCTAGGTCGACGGTATCCAGCTTACTGGCCTCCTCTCGAATAGTCAAGCCCATGTACATGAAAGGGGGGAAGGTGTAGGAGAACTGGAGAATACAGGCAGCTCCTACCAGTGAGGTAAGAGACGAGAACTGAGGGATGGCCGAAGCAATCACAAAGGCAACCGCCCAGTAGATGAATACCATGAGGGCCCAGGCAATTCGACCCTTAATTCCGTCGTCAAGTCCCGGAAGAGCAGGAATGGCCCGTCGGATCAAAGTAATGTACACCACCTTGATACCAACGTTACCATATAGGCCAGCAGCAATCAAAGAAGACACCACACTGATGACGTTCACTGCAATCTGCCAATTGTGCGACCCCAGACCCTGGTTACCAGGGTTAACGGTGTACTGGCCCTGGTAGGCGTAGACCAGCAGACCATAGAGCAAATAGCAGACAAAAATGACTCCCTGGGCAGACAGCATACCTTTGAGGAACTCTCGGGGCTTTCGCATCTCAGAAAGAAACTCCACAAACACCATGGCTCCTCCGTACGAGTACACAATGTTCATGACAGCGCCCAACTGGTCCTGGAAGGCGTATTCCTCGATGGCCTTGGTTCTCACAGGGTCAGTGGAGTTTGGCAGGTTGTTCTGCTGAGCTCCACCGACGTAATTAGGAGGCTTGGTGGCAGCGATACCCATGGTCGCAAAGACAACAAAGAGGTTCATCCAGATGGCGGCGTTGGCCACGTATGAAAAGTTGGAAAGTCGTTTGATCTGGCCAAGCAAAATACCGGCAACCATGAAAATGATACACCAGACAGAGAAGCAGAGAGGACTGTAGATCTGGGACAAACCCTGGCCATTTCCGAGGATAATAACAGCGACGTTACACAAAAGTTGCAGACTCTGAAGGATATCGACTCCCCAACGGAAGCCTTTACCATAGACTCTCAGAGCCAGGTCTCCAAAGGTTTTCATGGGGAACTCTGGGGAGTCAAGTTTCAAGAACATTTTGTAGATGAGCCATCCAGTGTAGACGGCAGCGACACCGAGGACGGTAAACAGCATGACACCCGGGAACCAGCCCAGCTGTGAAATGGCCCAAGGGGCTGAAGAGGGACCTAGAATGTCGGTTGTGGTCAGAAAGAAGACAGACATCCACGTTGCTGTTCGAGCTGACATGTTGGCAATGGCGAGCTCCTGACTGGCTCCAGGAATCTGGCTGATGATTCCGCCAGAAGATTGAGCAGCGTGCTTTTCCGGATCAACGTCACTGACACCAGTACCGTCGTCCGAGGGAGTGTCGTAACAAGGGTCACTCTCCGACTGCTTCTCGTCGGTCTTTCTAGTGTACTTGCTGAAGATTGATCTGAATCTGGATCCAGGAAGAGCGTCCTCGCGAGCTCTCTGCATGGCTGCATAATGATAGTATATCTGGAAGGGCTCTGTGGAGTCCAGGAGCTCGTTGGTGGTTGGGATATGGAGTTCTGGGACATCATATTGCACCTCCTCCACATTGCCTTGAAGTTCCTCCACTTCAGAATGGTCGGTATTTTTCTGGGGCATGGTTCAAGACCGGAGTTTTCTGTTCAACGTAGAAGGCGGATCAACTACAATTCACCCGCTATATATATTACTGCTCGCTGACGGCCTAACACCGTTATCTCCACCGGACCAACAAAGTTCGCTAGCGGCATCTTGCAGGAGCTTGGCAGGGCCAAACTTCGGCAGCCCTTTGTCGTTATCAATGCACGGCACTGCACCTGGTCGCCTGGTGCCGTGTGAGATCCACACGTTCAAGGGAACTGACGTATTGATCACGGACTCCGACTTGGTGGGGTAATTGGCCGAGAACAGGTGGATATGGATATATGCACCCATGTCAGCGTAAAGTGTTGTTGATCGCCTAGTGCTACCAGGGGTTTTGCATCTCAAGTGCCCTTTTTCCCTGCTAGCTAAGAGTCACTACAAGTAGCAACTATCAGAGCTACCAGCTATCTATCAGCAGAACAGACTCCGTTTTAATCACCACAAGTACGCACAAACGAGGGAAGCTAGAATTGAATGACACACTCAAATTAAAATGTGGTTTGGCTGCCGCTATCCGTATGTCGTCGTTCTGCAGATCATGGCGAAATTAAACCCAGCGTGGGGAGGTATGAATTAGTTTGTTATACAGTAATTTACAGATAAGGGCAATAACCTATCCATCCGAAATAGGCCAGGTGATTTTTGAGGAAGTTTGCTCGCTCAAGCGGATTGTAGTCGCCTCCATGACAATACTCAGACTGGGGCCCCTCACAGTATCGTATCGTTCGTCTGGGGGGCTTCACCCATGGGTAGGAGATATACACTTCACCCAGGGAGTGGAAAAAGCCACGTTGTCCTGGAAGCGAGACAAAGAGGTCGTTCCAATGCGTCACTCTGTATAGACGCCGTTGTGGGGAGTCATAAAGTGGATCGATGACCTCCTTGTCTGTCTGTGGGAAGAACAAAGAGTCCACCAACTGTGCATAAGCCAAGTTCGCGTATTGCGGTTGGCCAAAGTTTATGAGAAGTGGATCCAGGCCCTGCAATTTGATATCTGTGGCCAGGAGCGCCGCTGCCACCCCTCCCAATGAATGTCCTGTCAGAGAGAGTGAGTAATGGGGATAATCTTCGTACAGAAAGTCCGAAAGTTGGTCACAGTTTTCTGCCCAGAATGCGTCGTAGGCCTCCAAGATCGCTCTCTGAACTTTGCACTCGGGACAAGTATCGTTCAGGAAAGACGGGCTAGCGGTTGGTTCGTAGCCAAAAGACAAATCCAGCATTGAGTCTTCCAGCGAGTTTGTGCCACGAAACACCACGTATTTGGTCTGGTTTGTGTGATCCACGGCCATGTATCCTGTGAGGGCTGGTCTGGCTGGCTTGTGCACAAACGTATGGACCACCTCAAGCCCTTCAAACTGCGTCTTTCTGCACTGGACTCCACATTTGAAAGGATGCCTGAGCTGTGTCGGACCACGCATCGTTTGTACGCAGTATGCAATGTCTGACAGCTGGGAGTGGAACTGTAGCAACTCGTAGGTGGCTTCCGAGATGGCACATGTTTGTGTTATTAGAAGGAGCAAGAGGACGAGAGTTGTGAACGGTCGCATGGCGAGTCAGAGCAAGCGATCTATCGCGGTCGAGATGCCGTTAACAGCGATAATAGCAGTGAAACGGGAGTCGATATCTGTTAACGTCTGCAAACAAAGTAGGTATCGTATGTGCTGAGGAGGTGTGTTACAGGATATTGGATGTGGGGTAGTCATGTGCATGCCAGCATATTGCTGTGCGTACACAACATGCTGCATGGGGATTTTGGTGCCTCTTGACCATTCATACGTTACATTTGCTACTCAGCTAAGAAATGAAGCTGACAGATATCCGGCTCGGAAGACACACAGCAGGACGCTCTACCTGCAGTACCCCGGATTTTCACACGCACCTAACCCTGCATGCAACTGGAGAGTCGGCATTCTTCGGCGTATTTTCGGAAGTCATGAAGCAACTGTTGTCCTCCCTTTCAGAACCACACCTCTTAGCCGTCACACTCATCCTCACAACACAACCTGCGGCCCACAACTATGATAACACCACGTTGCTATACCCGACACTAGTCACATGACCGATACACGCTACCAGCGGTACGAGAGCTTATCGTCGATACCCCTTCACGCTACATTGTAGTTGTGTCCTACTGTACACGCTAATGGGTTTAGAGATTTGTATTTTAAGTGCGCAACTCAGTTTGGTGACAGGTGATACCTTGAAACGGCAGTTGTTCATACGCTTTCAGATCATTTGCGCCCAAGACGGCGTTCCATATGTTTTACGAGTACAAGTACAGTATGTACATACCATACTGTACTTGTACATGCTCTACTTGGTACTGTCCTCGCATTTTACACGTACGCTCGTTGTTCGTTGATCTATCTTATCATCTATACTTTAGGCAAAAAGCAAATCACTGCTTGTCAGCCCACTTTCGCTCATCAAGCTTGACTCGAACTGCCTTGGTCTGGAGGTAGTTCTCAAGACCATCTCGACCCATCTCCTTACCGAAACCAGACTGCTTGTATCCTCCAAAGGGAACGGCCTCGTGGAAGGCGTTGTAGCAGTTGACCCAGATGGTACCGGAGGCAATGTTCTCAGCAACATAGTGGGCCTTGTTGATATCAGTGGTGTGGATACCAGCGGCAAGACCGTACTCGGAGTCGTTGGCCATGTCAATCACTTCGTCAACGGTGTTGAACTTGGTGATGGTCAGGACGGGGCCGAAAATCTCCTCTCGCACAATGGACATATCGTTGTTCACGTCGGTGAAAACGGTGGGCTGGATGAAGTATCCCTTGTTAGGACCGGCCTGGGCAGATCCTCCACACAGGAGATGGGCGCCCTCCTTCTGGCCCTGCTCAATGTATCCCAGAATCTTCTTGAACTGGTTCTTGTTCTGCTGGGGACCCTGGAGAGAGTTGGGGTCGAAGGGATCACCGACCTTGACGGACTCAGCCTTCTTCTTGAAGGCCTCGACAACCTGGTCGTAGACACCGGCTTGGACAAAGAGTCGAGAGCCGGCGCAGCAGACCTCTCCGGAGTTGAAGAAGATACCGAGAGCGGCGGCAGAAAGAGCGTCCTCGAGGTTGGCGTCGTCGAAGATAATGTTGGGGGACTTACCACCGAGCTCCATGGTGGTCTTCTTGAGGTTGGAGGTCAGGGCGGTCTTAGCAACCTGCTTACCAGTGGCGGTGGAGCCGGTGAAAGCAATCTTCTTGATGTCGGGGTGGGCGGACAGAACGCCTCCAACGGGGCCATAACCGGACACAACGTTGAGAACACCCTTGGGGAAGCCAGCCTCCTGGGAGAGCTTACAGGCGTACAGGGCGGACAGAGGGGTGGACTCGGCGGTCTTAAGAACCACGGTGTTACCAGTGGTCAGAGCGGGGGCAATCTTCCAGGCCCACATGAGCAGAGGGAAGTTCCAGGGGATGATCTGGCCACACACTCCGAGAGGCTCCTTTCGGGTGTAGTTGAAGAAGCCGTCGTTGGTCTGGACGAGGTCGCCGCCAATCTTGTCGGCAAATCCAGCGTAGTATCGGAGCACCTTGACGACGAGGGCGACGTCACCCTGGGCCTGGGCAAAGACCTTACCGTTGTCGGTGGTCTCAATGGCAGAAATGAGGTCGAGATCTCGCTCAATGAGATCAGCGAGCTTGTTGAGCAGGACTCCTCGCTCGGAAGGAGCGGTCTTGAAGCCCCAGTTCTTGAAGGCATTCTTGGCAGCCTCGACAGCTGCGTTGGCATCAGCCTCACCAGCCTCGTAAACGGAGATGATGGGGGTCTCGGTGGTGGGGTTCTCGGTCTCGAATCGCTTTCCGGACTGAGACTTGACGAACTCGCCGTTGATGAAGAGACCGACGGGCTGCTCGTACTTGGCGCCGTTGGGCAGGGTCAGAGGTTCGTTCTTGACGGGGGTAAGGGTGGACAGCCGTCGCAGGCCGCCCTTAAACTGGTTGAGAGTGATTCGTCGGAGCATTGTGTGCAGAGGAATTACCTGTACAGAGAGATCCGAATCCAACACGACCTAGCTCGAGATTTTATACTACCTTCAGAGTTTCCCCCCAAGGTTGCTGTGCAGGAGAGATGGAGGAAAGGAACCCGCCGGGGCAGTGGAGAATGTGAGACAGGATCCAGTGATGTGGGGAGAAAGGCATTTCTGACCTTACCTAATTTCAGAGATCTCAACTGGCGTGTCCATAGCCATGGAGATTGTCTGATACAACCCTAGATCCCGTTAGATCCCGTTAGATCGATACAACACCGCTCAGACGTTGGCGTTTTGACTTTGAAAGATTGCTAGCCAGAACGTCGTGGGGGGCTCACTTTTGGGACCTTTTAGCAACTATCCAACGGGTATGAGGTTAAACCTATAGCTCGCCAAGCAAACTTGATAAAGATGGACTCTTAGTGGACCACCTCGAGAGTAGAGATTTATGCAATTGCAATTGCTTTTGCTGCTGCTCGCTCACGGATGCCGTATCCTCGTTCCTGAGACAGTATATTTTCGCTGCATTGCAGGTACGAGCGTTACGGGCCTGGTTCGCCAAGTCATGTGTGCCCTCGGACATATACCGACATTAGACTGCGGCCTCACCATGCACCTCCCCTTACATTTTCTTACTTTGCTATAGGAAAACGTGCTCAAAGAAGATAGTTCTACTTGTAGCGTACAGTACTTGCATACTGCCTCGTACCGGCGAGACGACGGTTGCAGTGGGCTTACAAATTCTGCACTTTGCTCACTTCTGTGATGTAGACACAAAAGAAAAAATCAAACACGATAGCCGGGAACAGGCTTAGATCACAACCTGCGTATTACTCTATATATTCGGGCTAAGTATCTGTAAAATGTTCACAGCGATTAGTGGGCGTTCTTGAGGAACTCATCGTACTCCTCGGCAGTGAGCAGACCCTCAGTCTCCTCGGCACCCTCGATGGGCTTGACCTTGGCGAGGTAACCGTTTCCGTTGGGCTCCTTGTTGATGAGAGAGGGAGTGTCGGCAACGTCAAAGTTAGACTCGACCACCTCGAAGTCGAAGGGAGCAATGATGTCGTTGGTAGCCTTGACGGACTCGACGTTTCCAAAAGCATCGTCCTTCTCGATCTCGTTACCGGCCTCCTCAACCTCAACGAAAGTGGCATCTCCAAGGGCCTCAGCAGCGTACTTGGTGATACCAATGAAGGCAACGCCGTCCTCGTGGAAGGCAACCCAGTCGTGATCCTCGGTGAACTTGAGGGTGTACTTGTTGGAGTACTTGTCGGGAATGGAGCCCTTGATGAGGGTGTGGTTGAGTCGCATCATGGTCAGAGGAGCCATTGTAGGAGCCATGGTGGCTCGGGGAGCGAATCGGAGGGAAGATCGGGCCAGAGTTCGAAGCATTGTGTGTGTTTTTGTGAGTGTAGTTGTGGTGGTGGAACGATATGTTGTCTGGGGTAGGCCACAGTTAAGTTAGGTGGATTGGGGTGACTCGGTTTGACTCAGTGAAGGTAGGGTAAGTGAAGTAGAGAGAACTGTGGGGGTGATCTGATAAATGTGGGTGAATAATGAATCACAAGAATGAGAATCAATATAGACGAGAACAATTCCCGACCACCCTAGACTCTATATACACCACACAGTTGCTCACAAACTCGAGCTGTTCTAGGCCGGCAACTAAACCTTGGACTATTGAGACAGCCGCCTTAACGAGATACGATAATGTGCAGTAGTTGCAACTGCGTACTCAGCTGCCTGTCAGACTCAGTGCTGAGAACACGATAACACTGAGTACAGTTGACGCGGGTGACATGATAGAAGCCGACTTGAGCTTCGAGAAATCGAATACTTGGGCCCCTTCTGTGATCTGTCATTGCTCCTGAAGGGCCATCCCTAGACTGGAACCACGGTCCAATTCACCCCACACAACCAATGATTCAGCCGCACATGGGTCTGATGCGTACTTATGTGCACAACTTGCAGGCTCGGTGCTTCATCAGAGGATACTATGGAAGCAGCTTTCAGGCGACCGTCTGAATAGGGGACAGTACGAAATTTGGCTACAAACAGGCATCTACAGTATGTACACACGAGTAGTCGAGTGGCTGAGAAATAGTTGACAGATATTCTACAAGTACAGACGTGTGTCGGTTGATCGAGAATCCATATCTTCTCAAATGATATACAGGAGAGGTAGACTTTTTCTTTCTTTCTCCAGCGCCGTTCCTAATACTTGTACTATTACAGTATCTCGAGATATCACCGTTTTCCAGGCACTTAGGTAAGTGTCTTAGTTGGCTGATTACTTGGGTAAAATTTGAAAGCCAGGACATCATCAATATCATTTAACTAATGTCTGTTAGCTGCACAAAAATGGAAACAATCCCAGAAGCACTCATAGCTCTTGCAAGATACCATTTATCAATAGACCCCATCAAATAATCATCATTAACCAGGACTGTGGTCTCGAGAAATGTGACAGGCCATCAATGCTCTTCCTACTGTAGGTTAAAACAGGTTAAAACAGGTTAAAACAGGTTAAAACGCCATCTGCCCGTAATACTGTAGTCAGTGATATTACATACAGCGACTCTCTCAGAGCAAGCTACAATACCTGCCGGTATGGTACTTGTCCGAGATGTTGCACCCACAGGTCATTTCCAGGTATGTACAGTACATACTTGATACTGGTACATGCTCCGAACGCAAAAAATGCACGTGACTTTTACCTGAGCAGTAATTAGAGATGAATGTTAGCAGCATCTGGCTTACATGAACGCAGTCATATATTTTATCCACTTTGAGAGCAACCAGACCCCTCAGGTAAATTTCCTTTATTGTTCATATATCCGACCTACCTATTTCGGCTCGATATTAAAGTGCTCTTAATTACTCACGTATTGTACTGACAGACCGACCATGTTCAGAGTGCCAAAATAAGGTTGCAGCATCCAGTAACATTTTCAACCTTCATCTCTCACACGACGTCATCGCATCCCAACTACCCCTCTACACAACAGACTCGAAATGCTCTACGAACTCGTTGGAATCGCATCGGTGACTCCGGCACACGCGGCCGCCAAGCAGGCCGTCACCCAGATCGGCCGAATGATCATCGGCAACAGAGGCGTGGTCCGCCTCATTGAGTGCTGGCGATTCAAGCCCCTGCCCCAGATCATGAAGGCCCAGCAGAAGAGCTACGTGGTCGGCGACTACTTCTACATGAAGTTCGACTGTTCTCCCGGAGCCCAGGGCGAAATCATGCGAGCTGTCCAGGCTGACCCCCGTTTGATTCGAACCTTTTGCGTCAAGCTGAATGAGAAGTGAGTATGATATGGTTGCTCTTGAACAGAGTAACGAAGCTGGAGAGCTAACTGGGACAGGCGAGAGCTATTTTGTGAGCAGAAGTGCCCGTTTGGACAAAAAATGAAGTCTTTGCTCATTCTATCCTTTTCTATTTAAGATGCTCTTTTGACAATCATTCTCTAATCTTGAGTGGCGTCTTGAATAAGCAACCCAAGTCTAGACACGGACATGTTGGATTCTAGTCTTCGCCAAGCCGTCGGAATTCCTCCTCTGTTACCTGAAATAGCACCTCGAGCTATTAGAAGCGACCAGACATTTATATACGACTTGAGGCAGTTCCTCGTTGCATTCAAACAACTATATTTCTACACATCTTCAACATACTAACACAGATCCAGCAAAACCCTCATCTAGCATCTCTATTTAATGTACATATTCGACACAGTGTAAGTGATTTTCTTGCCTAAGGCGTGCCTGTAGGTGGACAGTATGTTCAAACTTCAGAACAAGGGCATTAGTTAAGGAGTAAAGACGACTCTTGCCCGTCTTGTGTGTGATACAACTGTTCTTATCTCGTGTATCCGAGACACTGTTTTAGCTAATACATGGTCTCGAACACGGGTGTGTGTGCATACTCATAAGACTACATACCGGCACTGGTACGAGGGAGTAACACTGTCAGTAACTACAACTGTTCAGATATGAAGTCAAATAAATCTCTCACGGCTGCAATATCGTAGATATATACTGGTGCCGTACATACCTGTACACGGATTACAAGTCGTTAATCGTCTAAAGGTCTATGCGAGTGTCGTCATGACACGACGACTCATTGGCAAAAACTGCATATGCTACCTTTAGTATGTACTGTACATACATCAATATCACACGAACCCCATTAACGTACTGTTTATTGTCTATATTTTAGTCCCCCCTTGTCGTTCCTCTATCTTACAAATACCTCTCTTAACCTCCTCCCCTACATAGTGTAAGCGGACTTGTATTCTCGCATGATGACGGGAACGGCCGAGGGAGGCAGATGACCCAGCTCGGTGATAATCTTGGTGAGATTTGCGGCAGGAGTCAGATCGTAGCACAGATTGAGGTACTTGAGCGAGGTCTTGGC
This sequence comes from Yarrowia lipolytica, assembly GCF_001761485.1. Classification (NCBI taxonomy): domain Eukaryota; kingdom Fungi; phylum Ascomycota; class Dipodascomycetes; order Dipodascales; genus Yarrowia; species Yarrowia lipolytica. Next base: position 54,459 of record NC_090774.1, on the reverse strand, counting down.
CTTGTCTTCAGGAAGCTTCTTCTTGTCACTGATGTAGGTGTTTGCCAGCATTTCGGGGAAGGCCAGCTCGTTGAGAGTGACAGAATCGAGCTGGACTCGGTCAGAGAACTTCATGGACTCGCATAGGACGATCACGGGGATGTTCTTTCGCTTGGCAGCAGTGGCGATGAGGGCAGAGCCGACACGCGAAAGCAGAGCGCCGTTAGAAAGCATGGCATGGGCTCCCAGAAAGACTCGAGAAACGTCGTCCAGAACATGAGCCAGTGCCGAAACCAGAATGTAGATGCACTCAATGCCCCGGGCAGACAGATCTCGAGCCAGCTTTCGGCCCTCATGCAGAGGTCGGGAGTCGACCACAATGATCTTGAACCGCTTACCGGCCTGGTGAGCAGCAATGAAGGTGTTCTCCACCACCTCGGAATGTGCAAAAGTGAGGACGGTGTCACCGTCGGCAATGTCGTTGACGGCGCTCTCCACGATGACGGATCCACTCACATCGATCTTCTCCTTGATGTACTCGTCAATCTTCTCCACCAGCATGTCTTTGGCAGCCTGATCGGACATGTCAATGCTCACCACAGAAATTTCCTGCTTGAGCCACCGAATGGCATTACCCATGGACACAGACAACGGTCGTGCAGAAATGACAAAATCAATCTGGTGACCAAGATGTGTAGTGAGGTTTCGAGACAGTGTAGTTCCCTCGGGAGTCTCGTAGTCAGCAATAACCCGCTGGAAGGCCTGCAGAAGAGTTCGGGCTCGGTCAGAAGAGCCCACAATCTGATACGACGAGTACCGGAGTGCCAAGGTGATCACCTCGGGATGCACGTCCTTGCCAGCATCCGCTGCAGTCACCTTTCCTGCCTTCTCAAGGTGCCCAAACAAAGCGGGTCTGGAAGCCCGGGTTCGATCCTCCTTGGACGATGCAGAGGCGGACGATTGATTGCTTCCGCCTTGTGTGTTATTGCTGTTGTTTCCGGTGTTTGAAGATGAGCCTCCCTCCTTGGCTGCGGCCTGTTGCTGTTCCTTCTTGGCCTCTCGTGGATCTCGAGTAGGAGCCTGGCCCGATGCCTCCTTGGAAGCCGCACGCTTGGCGGCCTTGGCGGCCTTCTTCTGTGCCTTAAGCTGAGCGGGTGTAAGTTCTGACATGGCGTGAGAGCTGTGGTGGTTTGATGATATCTCCAGTTATAGTCATCAGACTAGATTTTTTTGCATATATTAGGGTTCCAGATTTCATTCGGGGGTTTAAATATGTTGCAACCACAACTCGAACTGACAACTACCAAGATCATTTTAAAGTTACCCGGCTTTCCCAACGAATCACAGCACCGCAAATTGCAACCTCCAAAATCATATTGCATCACCAAAGTCATCTCTGGAGCACACACCAATACCGCAAAAATGGCTCTGTTTACTTCGCTAGTCGGTGCATCCGGTCTTGGTGAGTATCGCAATGCGCGACGAGATTGTCCACCGACAATTTCCGCTGCTTCGACGACATGTTTTTGTGTCTTAACCATCGACTTGCAAGTGACACAAAGGGTTCTAGACATGTTTGACCAATCTTGACTGGAATTGGAGTGGTTGTTGGCACGGATCAACTGCATTGCTTATGATGAATCAAGCGGTGATCTCAGATCGTCTTCAATTCGGTTCTGATATGGACTGCACACCAGATACCAATCATGCTATCAGATATCTTCGCACACATCACATACTAACTCAGGATTCGCTACCAAGTTCCTTTCCAACAAGATCCGACTCAAGCCTGCCGGCTACTACCCTCTCGGATACGTTTTCTCCGGTGTGGCCTGGGCTGGCCTCGGACTCGTGCTTCACAACGTTCATCAGCACTCCTTGGAGGTTCTGGAGAAGAAGAAGACTGCTCTCAGCGAACAGCGAACGGAGTAGACACGGTTTTAGATAACAACGATAATTTATGCATGAATTGACATTTCATATTTGTCTGTAGTGGGCCATGCTTAATAAGCACCTCATTCTTTCGATTAATAAGCACTAATTAACAGTCCCAAGGTGACCCCTAACCTTTGTGTCCTCTTTCGTTTATTTGGCACGTGACCTAAAAAGGCTAATGCTAGAGACTGTCGCGTTGTGTAGAAGGTGTCACCCCGGCAACAGTTTAGCTTTTCACATGCCAGCCCTTGGTGACAGGCTAAAATAATAACAGTACGGTCTCAGATGATTGTTCATGCCGTCTCAGAACGGCTCTGTGTTTTTCTCTGTTTTCGGCGATCGACCAGAGGCACCATGTCACATGTTGAGCCCCTGAGCCCCCTGTTTTTAGCTTAAGCCATACGCATTTTAACGGTGCGTACTGCAGCTCAAGAATGCGTGTTTTTCGGGAGTCTCAGGGGTCCCGTCAGGTGCTGTGAACGCGGTAGGAGGGAGTGTTATCGATTAAACAAGTAGTATGCTGTCAACTTGTCGGCCCTATTGTTCTAGTCTTTTGGGCCCATTAATTTCCCTCAATTTCGCCCGTTTCAGCGCGGCCTTTATTTACTCATTTCTCACTTCAATTTCGCTTCGTTTACCGGTCACAGGTGTTTCAACCCCTTCTTTCGGAATGTGTGCAGGGGCGCATTATTTTGGACACGTAGTACCGGTACGAGTACATACGGGGGAGGTGAATCACGGGGGCCCACGAGGACAAGTACTGGAAATAATAATAATGACACGTGCCAGCGAGAAACAATTACACGGACATAGTTGAGTTGTATTGTATGTTTGCACAGAGTAGTGACTGATTTTTTTTTTTTATTGTCAATAGTCGGCTATTTACTGGAGATATTTCTTTGAAGATTGCCACAACGGACCTACCGCGTCGCTCCATGAAACAAACACCTATCAGAATTGGGGAGTTAGAATGAACATGCTAGATTTGGCGCCATTAGCTCCCGCTTAGGTGCCACCTGGACAGCTGCTGCTGCTGCTGCTGCTGCTGTCTTGTGTTTCGCTGAGCACGGTTACTTGCAGGTTAGCACTAGCACACAGAGTTTGACTTTCCTTCCAACACATCAAACAGGAGAAGGGTGTTTAGTATCGGGTGTTATCTATCTTGAGTAACATTTTGCAACTACGCTACCGACCACACTTGGTTCAAATTCCTTTGCGCTTCTTCCTACGACACAAGCCCACACGTGTTTTCCCCCGTCCACACGTCGTGCAATAGGCTTATTAATTCAACACACAAACACCACACCACCACACCACCACACCACTATCCACACGGATCGACGCGCTCATGGCCATCAGTTACGAGCCCGGAATGTGAGTATGACGAGAAGGGGAGGATGAACCGGCAATACCACGCCGAAAAAGCTGGTTTCGCGTTTTTTCGGCGTTTCATACGACTGTCAAAATCTCGTGATAAACCCCTAATTACACAACTGCTAACACAGCCGCTGCTGGATCCGAGACGAAAAAGAAGGATGGGTGGGTGCCGAGGTGGTCGACCAGAAGACGGATGGTGAGAAGGTGACCATCAACCTGACACTGGAGAACGGCGAGGAAAAGTCGGTAGAGACCTCCGTATCTGTGCTCAAGTCGTCAGCCGAGGTCCCTCAGCTCCCCCTGCGAAACCCCCCCATTCTGGAGTCCACCGAAGACTTGACTTCCCTGTCCTATCTCAATGAGCCCAGTGTGCTGCACGCGATCCGAACCCGATACCAGATGCTCAACATTTACACCTACTCGGGAATCGTGCTTATTGCCACCAACCCTTTTCAGCGGGTCGACAACCTCTACACCCCCGACATTATCCAGGCCTACGCCGGCAAGACCCGTGGTGAGCTTGAGCCCCATCTGTTCGCCATTGCCGAGGACGCCTACCGATGCATGCTGCGAGACAAGAAGGACCAGACCATTGTGGTGTCAGGAGAGTCCGGAGCAGGAAAGACCGTGTCTGCAAAGTACATTATGCGGTACTTTGCCACAGTGGAGGATCCGCTAGCACCACGAAAACGCGACGTGTCACAAGGTGACTCACTGTCCCACGTCGAGGAGCAGATTCTCGCCACCAACCCCATCATGGAGGCCTTTGGTAACGCCAAGACCACCCGAAACGACAACTCGTCGCGGTTCGGCAAATATCTGGAGATCAACTTCAACAAGGACGTGGACATTGTGGGTGCTCGAATCCGAACCTTCTTGCTGGAGCGATCTCGTCTCGTGTTCCAGCCTGCCACAGAGCGAAACTACCACATCTTTTACCAGCTGGTCAAGGGTGCCTCTCCCGAGCTTGCCAAGGCTCTAGGTGTCGAGGGAGGTGTTCCGGCCTTTCGATACCTCAACCAAGGAGGTAATGATACCATTGAAGGCGTGGACGACAGCGAGGAATTCAAGCTGACCGGTGCGTCTCTCGAGACTATTGGCATCGCCAAACCCGAGCAAGAGAGCCTGTGGAACATTCTGGCTGGTATTCTGCACATTGGTAACATTGAAATTGGCCAGACCCGTCAGGACGCGGTTCTGTCATCCGACGAGCCCTCTCTTATCAAGGCTTGTGAGCTGCTGCAGATTGACCCTGTCCAGTTTGCCAAATGGATCACCAAGAAACAGATTGTGACGCGAGCCGACAAGATCGTGTCCAACCAGACTCACAAGCAGTCGTTGGTGGTGCGTGACTCCGTGTCCAAGCACATTTACACGTCACTGTTCGACTGGCTGGTCAGCGAGCTCAATGGCGGCCTGTGCGACCCCAAAGTGCAGGAACAGGTCGAGACCTTCATTGGTGTACTGGATATTTTTGGTTTCGAGCACTTCAAGAAGAACTCGTTTGAACAGTTCTGCATCAACTACGCCAACGAAAAGCTGCAACAGGAATTCAACCAGCACGTGTTCAAGCTCGAGCAGGACGAGTACGTGCAGGAGGAAATCAACTGGACCTTCATTGACTTTTCCGACAACCAGCCTTGTATCGACCTGATCGAGGCAAAGCTGGGTATCCTCTCTCTGCTTGACGAGGAGTCGCGTCTCCCCGCCGGTAGCGACGATGGCTGGTGCACCAAGCTGTACCAGCAGCTAGATAATCCGCAGAACAAGCATTTCAAGAAGCCGCGGTTCGGCAACACGTCGTTTGTGGTTGCCCACTACGCCCAGGACGTCAACTATGAGGCCGAAGGCTTTGTGGAGAAGAACCGTGACGCTGTGCCTGATGAGCACCTCGAGGTTCTCATGGCCACCAAGAATGATTTCCTCAAGAACATTCTGGATGTGGCTGCCAACATTGCTGCTGAGAATGCCCCTGCTGCTCCTACCAAGCCTGGCCTGCGAGCCCCCAAGAAGCCTACTTTAGGCCGAATTTTCAAGGGCTCACTCATTGACCTGATGACCACCATCAACTCCACCAACGTGCACTACATTCGGTGCATCAAGCCCAATGAGGAGAAGGCCGCCTGGTCGTTCTCTGCCCCCATCGTGCTTTCTCAGCTGCGAGCCTGTGGTGTGCTTGAGACCATTCGAATCTCGTGTGCCGGCTTCCCATCCCGATGGTCCTACGAGGAGTTCATTTCCCGATACTACATGCTGGTCCCTTCTGCTGAGTGGGCCTCCATGGAGGTGCGAGATCTGTGCAACCTAATTCTAGAAAAGACCATCAAGGAGGAGGACAAATTCCAACTCGGAAAGACCAAAATCTTTTTCCGAGCAGGAATGCTCGCCTACCTGGAGCGGCTGCGATCCGACCGGCTCAACGAGTGTGCTATTGTCATCCAGAAGAATGTGCGAAAGCGGTTCTACCGACAAAAGTATCTCGACACCCGACAGTCGATTATCGCTGCCCAGACGCTCTTCCGAGCCCACATTGCTCGAGAGAGGTTCCAGGAGCTGCGAAAGGAGCAGGCTGCTGTCAAAATCCAATCTGCGTGGAGAGGCTTCTCTGGTCGACGAGACTTCAAGCAGCAGCGAGAGGGCATTGTCCGGCTGCAGGCCATCTTCCGGGGTGTTCTTGTGCGACGAAACATCCAGGAGGTGGCCCACAAGGGTGCTGCTTTGACCATTCAGCGAAACTTCCGAGGATATGTGGCTCGAAAGGAGTACCGTAACAAGCTGCAGAACATTGTGCTCATCCAGTCGCTGATCCGACGACGACAGGCCAAGCAACAGCTCAAGCAGCTCAAGGTCGAGGCCAAGTCCGAGAAGCACTTCAAGGAGGTGCAGTACCGACTGGAGAACAAGGTGGTCGAGCTCACCCAGAGTCTGACCGCCAAGCGGGACGAGAACAAGAAGTTGCTGGCCGAGATGGACATGCTGAACGCCCGATCTGCTGCTGCCACCGCCAAGTCCACCGAGAACTCTTCTCGGGTCGAGGAGCTGGAGAATGCCGCTGAGGAGAAGGAGCGAGCCCACCAGGAGGAGGTTCAAACCATGGAGCTGAAGCTGGCTGCGTTGGATAAGCAATACCAGGCGTCCGTTGCGCAGCTGACCGAGCTGGAGGACGCCAACGCTGCTCTGAAGCAGGAGCTCGAGGCCAAGACCAAGGAAGTCGCTGACAAGATTGAGGCCACCAACGTGCACATTGACACCAACAAATCTCTGAGCGAGCAGCTGGAGCAGGCCAAGCACGAGATTGAGAAACTCAAGCAGAACGGCGTGGTTGCCTCTGATATGGCCTCAGTGTCTCCTGTTCGAGGCACTCCTGGCACAGCAATGAACGCCAAGCGACGAAACATCAAGCGTCGATCTCTCACCTCTGCTGGCATCGTTGACGGTGCTGCTGCTTTCACTCCCCGACCTTCTGCCGCCGGCGCTGCTGCCGGTGCTGCCATGGGAGCTGCTGCCGGTGCCAACGCTGAGCAGATGATGGCTTCTCTCGGAGTCAATGGCCAGATTGAGCAGCTGCTCGAGTCCCAGAGCGACGAGCTGTATGATGAAGTGATCGAGGGTCTGATCCACAAACTCAACATCCCCATCCCCCACACGTCGGATGACCAGTTTCTGCCTCGAGAGGTGCTCTTCCCCGCCCACATTCTTAACCTGATCACCTCGGAGATGTGGCGGCTTGGCTTTATCAAGGAGTCCGAGCGGTTCCTGGCCCGAGTCATGGAGGCCATCCAGAAGCACATTCTGGAGCTCAGCGGCGAGGCCGTGATCTACCCCGGCGCATTCTGGCTGTCCAACGTGCACGAGATCATGTCTTTCGTGTGTCTTGCCCAGGCCAACATTGCCCAGAACGTGGACATTATGGACGAGATGGGCGAGTACGAGTTCCAGCAGTACGGACGTCTGGTACACGTGGTCAAGGCCGATCTGGAGAACTTGGAGTTTAACATTTATCACACATGGATGAAGGAGCTCAAGAAGCTACTGGACAAGATGATTGTGCCCGCCATTGTGCTGTCACAGGCTCTCCCTGGTTTCATGACCACAGACTCCAACGGCCGTTTCCTCGCCAAGATGTTCACCTCCAACGTGTCCTACTCCATGGATGATCTGCTCAACTTGTTTAACAAGGTGTACAAGGCCATGACCTGCTACTTCAACGAGAAGCACAGCGTGCGACAGTCGTTGATGGAGTTGCTGTCCATGATTGGCGTCAAGGCCTTCAACGACCTGCTTATGCGAAAGAACTTCCTGTCGTGGAAGCGAGGTCTGCAGATCAACTACAACATCACCCGAATCGAGGAGTGGTGCAAGTCGCATGACATTGCCGACGGCGTGGTCAAGTTGGAGCACCTTATGCAGTCCGCGAAGCTGCTGCAGCTCAAGAAGTCGACTCTGGAGGATATTGAGATCATCTACGACATTTGCTGGATTCTCACTCCCTCTCAGATCCATCGTCTGATTGGCCAGTACCTGTCTGCTGACTACGAGGCTCCCATCTCGTCCGAGATTATGAACACAATCTCCGAAAAGGTCAAGCTGGAGAAGAACGCTGTTCTTCTGCTGGAGACTTCTCCTCTGGAGGACTCTGGTCCGTTTGAGATCTGCGAGCCCCGTCTGCTCAAGCGGCTGGACTCGTACATCCCTGCAGTCTTGCAGGTGCCTCTGATCCGTCGATTTGTGGAGCTTACGACCTTGGCGTCTGGGCAAAACAACGAGGACCAGCATGGGAGGATTGATGGTGATATCTCTGAGGAAGCGGCTGCCGATAGTGTCAGTGCCGATCAAATGGTACCGGAAGAGTCCACCAACGGCTACCAAGAAGTGGCAAGCCAATAAGCGCTGTTTTTCTGAGCCCGCGGTCTTGTGGGTGTCTGACAGCGACAGCGACTCGGACTCGTCCGGCGTGTCTGACGACAGCTACATGTCCACCGTGACTCTTCCACGCGCTACTAAAAGACGGTACACTTTGATGAAGCCTCCGCTGTTACAGGGGGTTGATATTTTGTTGTGCTTGTCGCAGAATACCCACAATATGAAAAAATGAAAATTGAGTGTAATATGATTTGAAATTGATTGTTGAAGTTTCTGTGGTGTATCGTGTATCGTATGTTTAGGGCGGGGAGTTGTAAGGAACTAAAGATGGGTGTATAGATTGCGGGGTAATAGCACTAACGTGGATGGAACTACTACTTACAGTGTGGGGTGGGGATGGCTGTTGATGAATTCGCAAGGGATGTACTACTGCTACTGTACTAGTACTTGTATCTGTCTATGGGATGACATGGAGCATAGGAATGCGACTGTGTAGCCGTTGGCAAAAAAAAAAAAAAAGATGTAGTTCCACAGCTGTTTAGCAAGTGTTGGAAAAACAGCATGTACCGAATGTACGTAAGCAACTGATACAACACGAATACAATATGGTACAATGTACTCGTACTAGTACTTGTACTTGTACTGTACACCAATGGCTATATCAATGGCTATATGTATAAAAATGATTGAGTCCATGACAGCTATCACCACAGTGCATTCAATAAGAGGCAAGTGTGACAAGAGACAGTCGCTACAACCACGGTACTACTGTAGGATCGGATGAGAGGGTTCAACCACGAGACTGGGCGCAATGGCGATAATTCATGCTGTGATAACGACCCAATTGTGTATGTACGTACATTCGACATATTTATTTGATACACCGTTCTACTCATCCCGTAACCCTGATACCGCACTTGCACTTGTACAAGATTTGAGGAACCGTGTCTAATTGGGAATCTCTTCCGATCAAATCTAAGTAATGAGATGAAATGCATGGAATGAATAATTACCCCAAAGAAACTGCTCTAATAAGAGCGCAATTACAAGTACTGCGGCATAGGATACAGAGACGACCCAACAGAGGGCGTATAGTGGTCACGTGACTAGCCAATCACGTGACCAGCCCTCCCCCATCCACGGTTCGTTATTATCACCCCACATGGACGCGTGTAATATCATAATTGTCGTTGTACACTCCCTAATCGGATAAGCTCCGAAGATGCTTAATATCGGTTGAGGTTTCACTCCGTCAAATGAGGCTGTGCGGTGTGGAGAGGGTGATTGGTGTGGTGGAGGGGGGGGGGGGGGATGGTTAAGAGGTAGATGGTGGCCAGGTAAAGGTGATTCATTAAATATGATGCAGCCCTGCTTTCATATTCAGTATACATCAATACTTGTACAATAGCTAGCTCCACGGTACTTGGAACCATTGTTTTCTCGTCGTCTCCGCACATTAAAGTTCCTTGTGGGTTGCGGAAAACAACACGTCTCTTTCTTTGGAATGCATGAGAAACAGGGGCACATCACGTGCCCAGAGTGGTGGAGCCAGACCACACTCGTCTATTTTTAGTCCCCTGTTGCCGAGTCGGTGGAGTTTTCGGTTTAGACCAGTGTCGTGTGCCCCGGTTGGTAGGAAGGCATTTACCGTAGCTAGGGTTGCCCGGACCGTGGCGGTGTATGGGGTGTTAATTGTCCCTCAATTAGGAAGGGAGGAGAGTGTAGTGAAGGGTTTGAGTCGGGAAGGGTCGGAGTGAACACAGCATGTTAGTCAGCTGTGTAAGCGCGGGTGCGGTATTAGACAGCTGTGATTGGTTGAACAGATTGGCCAAAACAGCTTGGCTTATCAACCTACCATGGTGAAAACTCTTACGTCTCTTCCCATCTACACTTCAGGGCTACCTAGTTCTCGTACCGGCGCTTTACTATCATTGTAATTACAAATGCCCATCACTTTTACTTGTAGAGTAATGTACGACGAGGATAAACTTTGGCTGCCACGTTTGGGGCCCTAGCCCAAGCAAACCAGTGCAATAATAATAAATCATGATGATGTGTCGGATATGATACGAGAAATTTCCGGGGTTCAAAAAGCGCCGTTTCAAATCTCAGAGCCTGTAGTAGACCACTGTAGGTGCATTCTCCGTCCATAGTGTTTCGCCTCCATTTTAACTCTCTCCAAAACATACACACTCACACACACACACACACACACACAGTTCGTCTATCTGTATGGTCATCACACATCATCAGTGAACTTAGCTAGCTGCTACATCCACGTCGACGTCTCAACTGACATACAACATCCATCATTGTCTGATACGTACGCCGAGACCAGATTTGAAAACGACACAAAAGGCGGAAACGTATCATTGGACCGGTAGACTCGCAACGTCTAAAAAAGTCTCACGACACCACTCCCCATTGTGAGCAAGCTACTCTACACTGCACACACGCACACAACACACCTCACACTACACACGCTACGAACGCTGCCACAACCCCCCCTCAAACACACGACGCGACGTAGACGACGAAATCAGAGACAACCAAGATGATGCGAGGATTCAAGCAGCGAATGCTGTCGCGGTCCAAGTCTCACAGCGAGTCGTCGACCAAAAACAAAAAGAAGGAGGACGGACCCAAGCGCACTTTCTCGCTAGGCGACCGCAAGAAAACCCCTGAGCCCACCCCTGCTGCCGCTACGCCCTCCAATGTCCAGGCCGCCGCTACGCCGGTCTCTTCGTCTTCGAGTGCCAGCAGCATAACCTCTGTCAGCGGGTCCTCTGGTAACAACAACTCCAGCAGCAACAACAACAGCAACAATAACATCACCAGTGGTGCAACTAACACCACCAATAGCAGCAATGCTAACACCACCAACCCTGCCACATCATCCAACTCCAACCCTTCGACCGGCAACGTGTCCTCCATGTTGACCCCCCAACAGCCTGCCCAGTCACAGGCAGCGCTCCAGGGCCTGCAGCAGAACCAGCAGCAGCAGGGACAGCAGATGGACACAAACACACCGCCAGCCATTCTCGTTGAGGGACCTACGCAACTGGGCTCGGCCCAGGCGTCGAGTCACGTGACCATGGGCCACGTGACCGGCCACATGAGCACGCACTCGGGCACCCCACATCACCACCCGTCGTCTCCGGGCCAGCTGGAGACCATGCCCACCGATCTGGAGCCTCCCAAGCGCCACTCGTTTGAGCTGCTCAACGCGGACGGCCCTGAGGTCAAAACCCCCCGTCGACACAACTCCAGCCGTCTGGAAATTTCCAAGGAGCGGGAGCTGGAGCGTCTCCCCGGTTTCAACGAGGTGCCTTTCCGAAAGCGCGCGGAGCTGTTTTTGCAGAAGGTCAAGCAGTGCAATACCATTTTCGACTTTGGCGACCCGTCGTCTGACATTCAGGGCAAGGACATTAAGCGGATGGCTCTGCACGAGCTGCTGGACTTTGTCGCTAACACGCGCATCACAATCACGGACGAAATGTACGCCCAGGTGGTGGGCATGTTTGGCAAGAACATCTTCCGGCCCACGCCTCCACTGGTGAACCCGGTAGGAGAGGTTTTTGATCCTGACGAGGACGAGCCTGTTTGCGAGGTCGCATGGCCCCACATGCAACTGGTGTACGAGTTTTTCCTCAAGTTCATCGAATCACCGGACTTCAACCACACGTCTGCCAAGAAGTTCATCGACCACCGGTTTGTGCAGAACCTGCTGGAGCTGTTTGACAGCGAAGACATTCGGGAGCGGGACTGCCTCAAAACTACTCTGCACCGAATCTATGGCAAGTTCCTGAATCTGCGAGCGTATATCCGGCGGTCCATCAACAATGTCTTTTTCCAGTTCATTTATGAAACGGAGCGGTTCAATGGCGTGGCCGAGCTGCTGGAGATTTTGGGCTCCATCATCAACGGCTTTGCTCTGCCGCTCAAGGACGAGCACAAGATCTTCTTGTCCAGGGTGCTCATCCCTCTGCATAAGGCCAAGACTCTGAGCCTGTACCACCCACAGCTGGCCTACTGTGTCGTACAGTTCCTGGAAAAGGACCCCTCGCTTACCGAGGAAGTCATTCTGGGCTTGCTGCGGTACTGGCCCAAGGTTAACTCGTCGAAGGAGGTCATGTTCCTGAACGAGATTGAGGACATCTTCGAGGTGATGGAGCCGACGGAGTTCCAGCGGATCCAGATCCCCCTCTTCTCGCAGCTAGCTAAGTGCATCTCGTCGCAGCATTTCCAGGTGGCCGAACGGGCACTGTACTATTGGAACAACGAGTACTTTTGCACGCTCATGTCGGAGAACATCACCGAGATCTTGCCGGTCATATTCCCTGCGCTGTACGAAAACTCCCGCGGCCACTGGAACCGCACCATCCACTCTATGGTGTACAATACTATGAAAATGATCATGGAAGCCAATCCGCAGTTGTTTGACCAGTGCACCATGGTGTACCAAGAGCGACAAGACCTCAAGGAGGAGCACGAGGCGCTGGTGGCGAAGTGGTGGGATATGGTGGTGGAACGTGCGGCCAATAGTCAGGAGAACGTTGATTCGCCACAATTTGCCAAGCTGCTCAACCAGGCCCAGGAGGAGTTTTCCATGCTCAAGACCGAGGACCGGGATCTGCAGATGAGCGGAATTCCCGAGGAGGGGGAGGAGGATAGCAACAAGCTTGCTAATAACCAGGGTCCCGAGGAGGGCATGGAACATGACCACCACGAGCAGCACCAACAGCACCAGGGACTTGGACAGCATGAGCAGCAGCAGCAGCAGCAGCAGGGTGTTGAGCAACAACAACAGCCCCACAATATCCAGCCTCTGGGGGTTGTGACTAACCATGAGACTCCTGTCGTTGCTCATAACGATGAGGAGCATACTGGTTTCCACACCCCTCGCGGTAGCAGTGACTTTCCGTTTGGATACTAGCTTGTAGGTAATAGCATGGACATAGGATTAATTATTGAAGACAAATATTACGGAAAGGAAGACCACAGGTCTTGAGCGGACAACAGTAAACTACTGTATAACTACAGTACGAGTAGAAGTATGTACTTGCACACTCGCATGCCACCCAAGGAGTACAGTGTACTTGTACAACTTTGCCTTAGGTTTGGGCCATGCACGATATTTCTGCATGTAACTTCTGCCATCAGCACCATCAACATGGGAAAGAATACCGACAAGTTATACATTACACAGAGCGAATGGGCACTAGGAGATCACAGTGTCGGCGGCGGAAAAAAGAGCGAGGCACAATCTGGCGTCCAGAAGAATCCCTTTTGGCACTGCACTATTGGCCAGCAACCTATCGAGCACAAGAACATGATGTGTGACAAGCTGGGTTACGTTTACGACATCAAGAACATTGTGCCTTACATTGTCAAGCAGGGTAAAAAGGCCGGCAAGAAGGGCGTACCGCATCCAGTGGAGCCTGGAGCCACATTGACTCGAACAGATCTCATGAAGCTGACAGTCACAGTGAATGGAGAGGGCAAGATTATTGATCCCGTGAGCTTCAAGGAGATGAGCAAGTACCACAATGCCGTGGTTGTGCGGCCAAGCAAACGGGTATATTTGGAGGACACAATCAAGGAGCTAGGCAAGAGTGGGAGGGATCCTGTGAGCGACGAAGCATTCACCAAGACCGATGTGTTGAGGTTACGCAATTTTGCTGAGATGGAGGAAGGGGATGGAACATTAGTGAAAAAAGGAGAGGCAGATTCGTCAGCACAAGATATCAAGCCTACGGATCGAACTGGCCAGACCACAACCCATCACGTGGCAGCTTCGTTGACATCCACAACTTATGTACCAACCACTCAGGTGACTGTGATAGAGGAGGATCTGGTGGACAAGCTTAAGCCCAAGATGGCTGAACTCAAGGACCCAGTATATGCTCTGCTGACGATAAATTGCCAGGGCAAACGAGGTCAAATAAACCTGGAGTTGTATCCCTATAATGCACCCTTGACGGTCTACAACTTTGTCAAGCTTGCACAGAAGGGGTATTACGATGGCACCATTTTCCACCGCAACATTAAGCATTTCATGATCCAGGGTGGAGATCCTACCGGCACTGGCTCGGGTGGAGAGTCCATTTTTGGCAAAACCTTTAGAGATGAATGCGGGACCTTCAACCCTCATACTCACGATAGTCGGGGAGTGCTAAGTATGGCGAATAGAGGCAAGGGAACCAACTCCAGCCAGTTCTTCATCACCTACAGCCGAGCCCCTCATCTGGACGGGAAGCATACTGTGTTTGGACGGGTGGTGGACAACTCGTTTCTGACTACGTTGGAGCTGTCTGAGACGGTGGACGACAAACCCGTGAAAAATATCACGTTGGAGAGTGTTAGTGTTTCGAGCGACCCGTTTTCTTTCTTGGAGGGTGGGCATATTAATGCACAAGAGGCCAATAAGAAGACGACGCCCATGGATGACTCGCCGTTTCTAAAGAAGCAGACCGGAGAGAGTGGCAAGATTGGACGGTATCTGAAGCTGTCCGAGCCTGCAGAAGACGCTGCTGACGATCCCACCTCGTCCATTTCTCAAAAGAGGAAGCGAATCACCTCGTTGGCCAACAGTAATTTTTCTGGGTGGTAAGCGAGTGGCTATTGTAGTTATACATGCGTTTCTGCATGGCACCGGTGCATCCTTCCCACGTGGTGTCGGAATGACGTACATCGTGTACAGTATTGTACTTTCATTGTAGTTTGACATTGACAGTTACAAAGATCCTCACAGTTGGATGCGGCATTCTCGGCCCTTCACGTTAGCTACAAGTACTGTACAGTACATACATTACTCGTAATACACATAATCTATTGTATGGGTCTCATATAATCTCTCCCTTTTATTAAACAATACAATATAGGTTTTGTTTAATATAACCATATGGTCCCGTGCTCTGTAGCAAGTGCAAGGCACTTTAACTGCTGTATGAGCCGTGAGTGCATACATTAGAAGCCTGGGCCTCGGCCCAAACGATCTTCTTTTCATTTGCCGTGAAGTGGCTGACCGTTAATTTCGGGCTTTTACGGTCGCCCTTGTCTCTCTTGTCTCTTTTTTGTGCCGTCCTGAGCTCCTTCAAACGTGCTTATTATCCTCCCAACAAATCACGCTTCAGCAATTGACCATTCGCCCTGAGTTTTGTCGCCTTGGCCGCTTTGTGTATGCAGTTGAGGCTTGCTTATCAGCATCAGAGTTGGTTTTAGCTGCACCCACACAGGTGGGCAAGTGAGCCCTCGTGCGCAGAGTTGGAGGTACATGAGAGGCAAAAGGACGCTTATATAGCAGTTTAATCGGGATCTGTATACCGCACCCACCACTCTCTCTCTTACGCACGAAAATGAAGATCGATATTGCTCTTGTTGTGCTGCTGGCTACAGCTGTTTCCGCTGCTCCCCCCACATTCTCCAAGATCCAACCCTCGCCAGACGCTATTGCTTCTGCGGCAGCAACCGCTAAATCCAACCATTGGAAGGACGAGGGCTACGAAACCGTTAAGGGTCAGGTGTTTGACAAATACTACCAGATCTGGCTGGAAAACACCAACTACGACAAGGCGTTCGGACAGGCCGACCTAAAGGCCTTAACAGACGAGGGTATCCTGCTCACCAACTACTGGTCTCTGACTCACCCCTCGCAGCCCAACTACATTGCCGCTGTGTCCGGAGACTACTTTGGAGACATGACCGACTCGTTCAAGCGGGTGCCTGAGGAGGTGGCCACTGTCGCAGATCTGCTCGACACCAAGCACATCTCTTGGGGCGAGTACAGGAACACCAGCCAATACACCGGCTACGACGGCTATGAGTTCAAGAACGCTGATGGAGCCAACGACTACGTGAGAAAGCACAACCCTCTCATCAACTACGACTCTGTCGCCAACAAGAAGGAGCGCCTGGGCAACCTCAAGAACTTCACCGAGTTCTACAAAGATCTCAAGAACGCTGACCTGCCCCAGTGGGCCTTCATCACTCCCAACATGACCAACGATGGCCACGACTCCGATATTGAGGTGGCTGGAAAGTGGTCATCCAGCTTCATCCGACCATTGCTCAAGAACCCCACCTTCTACGACAACAACCTCATCATTCTGACCTTTGACGAGAATCATAACTACCTGACAAAGAACCGAGTCTATGCCGTTCTTCTGGGTGGTTCTATTCCTGACCACCTCAAGGGAACCACCGACGACACCTTCTACGACCACTACACCAACCTTGCTACGGTTCAGGCCAACTGGAAGCTTCCCCATCTTGGACGAAAGGATGTTGACGCCAATATCTTCAAGTTTGTGGCTGATAAGCTTGACATCAAGAACGATGACGTTGACACTACCTGGAAATTCAACAATGTGCCTGAGAGTGGTTACTTCCAGAACAAGAACAAGGGCATTCCTGCTCCTGACGTGAACGCTGTGGGTCGATCTGGCAACCACATTTTGCCTAGCCTCAGAAACTAACCACATTATCCTCCCCCCCCCCAACAAACATATTATAGATTCTACAGTATAAATTCTTTAGCACATCCGATCATGACGATATTCGACCGTGTACTTAAAGTGCGCTCTTGTCCGCATTTGGAAAATAACATTGATACTGTACGCTGTTGACAACCTCCGAAAACCGTTGGTGATTGGGTTCACGAAGAAGGGGAGAATACACGCAGCACTGTGGCAAGACCAGTAGAGATGCAAAAAAGAGTGATTTCTTGCAGGAGCGAACTTCAGATGTTCTGCGTGTTAAGCCTGACTAACCAGACCAAGAAACCGGAGAAGCAAACCCGCTGACTACTGTACCAGTTTTCCTACACAAGGTTTCTGAAATTTCAATCGGCCAACATGTGCGTCCTCCGTTACACCTGCGAACCCAGTTCAATTTGTACCCCCTGTTGACTTGCAGTTTGCTACTCAGAATTGTGGCTAGTGAGTATATAAATCAATCAATTGCGTGTGAGAAAAAAATCGCAACCAAAAAAAAAGCGCCAAAAAGCTGCCAAACCGCGCATAAGTTTATCTGAACGTCTATCCATATCATATGCACCTGACATGTATTAGCTGTGTAAAAAGGAAGTCAGCGTGGATTGTAAGTGAGGGCTAGTAGTGGCGGTCGGAGGTCGCTGTCGGCAGCGGATTATTGCTCGTTGCTTGAGAAAGAGTAAGCAGAAATTGAAAATGAAAAACGGGATATGAGCAAAGCGAACCACGAGTTCAGTTACCTTCGTAGCTCAGTTACTTGGTCACCCTGTAGCAGCGGCGGCGAGAAGACTCTCTCTTGCAGCGACTGTACCTATATTGACGACAAGAAGACGAAGAACGATGATAATTGAAGAAAAAAAAGATAATTAGACTAACTACAGTACAGTGTACTTATACTCGAGACTAACTACTGTATATACTGTACTTGGAATTTTGTGTGTGTGTATCACAGTGGTAGCGCTCACGCGCTACATGCGTACAGTACATACTGTACCTATAGTAACAAATTGGGCTTACAAACCTTCATCACAGAAGAGAATTGTCTCATAAGCTGTATGTGTATCTATCCTACAAGCAGAAAGCACCTCCTGTGAAATGATTTCTTTTACCTTCCTGTTTTGGGAGCCCCCTGGTCTGCTGTATGTTCAAATGCATGTGTGTATTGTCTATAATCGTTCATGTATGCAATTTTGGGATTTTGCCGTGTTATTTGTCAGTAATTTTGGGCGGTGAAGGAATCCAAAGAGGGTCTCGTTCTCGCTCGGCTCTCAGATAGGACTTGAAGCCGGTATGCTGAGTGAGCAGAAATCTATGCTGATTCACCTTGCAGGCGATTTGAGCCAGCTTAAGAGCTATGTCAGCAGGTAGAGCATTCCGTAGCATTTCTGAGGCAAGGCATGGCGCGACTCTCTTGTCGATGATTCTACATATCGACTTGTTGCCTGTCTGACCTGTTTTGAACCATCCTAGCCCAACCTTTGAACAGTCCCATGCAGTTTGGGGTCCTCCAAACATGGTATGTAGTTTAATTCTGGAGAAGATTGATTTTGGGGGGTTGATAAAGACAATGTCGTCCTCCAGAATCAAACACTTGGCCTTGTCACTTTCGGCGCACAATTCCAGAGCCCGCTTATACTTCTCTGTATACCCCTGCTCGTTATCGACCGACGACTCATGGTACTCCCAGCCGGCTGCTTCTTTCTCCATGCATTTTTCGTAGTTGTCCGTCAGTACGGTCCCTCCTGGAACAATCGTCGTGATATAATCGAATGATCGCTTGCATTCCTTTGTGAGAATGAAGGTCTCGAAGTTGTCGCTGAAGTGCTGTATGGCCAGCGGATCGACCGAAATGCTAGAGTGCGCGTAGATGAGGGTTGTGAGAATGACCAGAAGTGCTAAAACCACCATTCGTCTGCGCCTGCGCATGAACATGGTGTGTAGGTGGGGAGTGGGTGGATGGATCAGATCGAAAGAGTGTCGCAGGTAACAATGTAGGCGGTCTTGGCAAACCAACTAGGATGGTCTCGGTCATGCAAAAACACAGGTGAACTGGTGGTGGAGCAGTGCGAAAAGAAATCCTCCACGTATGCAAGACGATACACACTTGAAATATACACCTTCCCACAGTGATGTCTCAGTAGGGTTTTGCACCGATTTTAATTTCTCATGCGACCAGGCCTTCCTACGCGTGTATGTAGGACCCTGTAAGATCGTGATCTGCTATAGTAAACTCTCGATGCACTACATTGTAGTTAGACATACGTAGATGCAAAAAAGACGGAAAATACCGACTGTGAGGCCTCGATATCAGTTTTTTTTTTTCCAAGCTCCGTTGTTATTCACACTGTTGTGATGAGCTATTTTTACGTCTTTTTCCTTATACCATAACCTTGCATACAACAGAGTTGATACAGTACGAAAGATCAGAAACAACTGCTCAGCTGAAGGGTGTAGATCAACAATAAGAGCAATGGAAAGTCTGTGGATGGGTGGGGGGTGAATAAGATATTCTCTTCCCCCTCTGGATCGGCAGTGGAGTCCAAGACTGTTACGCGCACACGGTTCCCCTCAGCATCCATTGTTTAGAAAACACTTCAGAGGTCTCAGTTCAAGCCCCGTATTTCACACTAAGAAACTTTGATATTGGGGAGCATATGGTAAACGTAGCACGTCACTACCCCTAATAGACGATGAAGCTGATGTTAGAGGGCGTAAATGTCTATTCGAATGTGTGATAGACTCTGTAGTGGGGCTACGACTGGGTTCAACTTGGGTACTCGCTCAGTCTCATCATGCGATCGAATCGCATATATATTAATATTCTAATTATAGTCTAATGCCGTATTTTGACCCTACCCTTTTATTGAAGATCATAAGTATTATTGATGTGATATAGTTAATTAAAACTTACAAACCACTTCTAGGGACACGCGTTCCAAATGTGCACACCAGCTTTTGGTGTGTGTTTCCATTCAGAAAAGATTCTAGATCAGGGTTAAACTATCTACAGGATGGACATCTCGTCTTACGACCGCAGCTGTTCCCTCATTACTATGTGGTGACATTATCATATGTGGAATTAGCCAGTATTACCCCACGGTATTACCTTCAACACCCTTCACGGCAGGAAAGATCCAAAAATAGCGCGGTTGTGGTGAAGATCCGAAGCCAAGGTTGCCTAATTATAGAGACGCGGCCTGGTAGTGAAGAAGCTTGCACATTTCTGTGTCCTCCAAAAAGTTGTCAGGCACAGCCGTGGCCCCAAACTGCTTGTAGGCAATGCAATAGGAGAAGTGGGCGGGAATGAGGTCACATCCTTCTCCACAGCTCCATGAAACGTCTTCATTGGTATATTTTGCGAGGGAGAGTCGTATCAGATCATCTAATGATCTGGGAGAGGTGCCCTTGGTGTTAGAGACCAGTAGACAGTTCATTTTGTGTCCTCTGGCACAAAGATCGTGAGCCATAGGCATAATAGCGTCACTCTGGCTGATTTTCACCACCTTCCATCCGTCCTTTGTGCAATCTCGGGTAGTCACTAGGGTACCACTGTTTCCCACCCATGAAGGCGTTCCGCAAGATCCGTTGTCGTCAATCACGTATGTGTGGGTGCGGTGCGCAAATACCACAGCTGTGTCCACGTTGCCTATGATGATGTGTTGGTAAACACCGTGACCTATCGTGTATGAGGCGTATACGACAGCTGCAACAATGAGAATCGATATGAATATGGGGGTCCTGTGAGTGGGCATCTGGGCCTGTGGTAGCGAACTGTTTCTCTATGTGTGCAAGTGTCTACGTTTTTTGGATCTACTGGCTACCAATAGCTGCAATACATGTCTCAGGTGTGAAAATACGAAGGTTCTCGGCAGCGTGAGTCGGAGATAAGCTCCTCAAAAAAGGCTGATCTCGGAGCTAAGAGGCCTGATTTGGAGTTGGGAGGCATCAGCCTTGGTGTGTTGTGGCGGCCAAAGCTTAGTGTCTAGCGAAATATGCATTCTGACGCATAACAATTGCAAGCCGTTAAATTCTTTCTCTCACAAACAACGACTATTTGGACACAGACATACACAACTACAATGACCTCGTGGACTCCAGAGCAAGCCCTACCAGAGCATCTCAAGCAGGAGATCCAGGATGCCACCACTCCTCTCGACCAGATGCTGTGCTTCTTCAATATTGTGGGACGACTCAAGACCGAGAAGCGAACCGGCTGGGTCAACTTCAAGGTCCCTCAGCCCGAATCCATCGCTGACCATATGTACAGAATGGGTGTGATTTCCATGCTGACCAAGCAGGAGCTGGATACCGGCCGATGTGTCAAGATGGCTCTCGTCCACGATATGGCCGAGTCTTTGGTCGGAGATATCACCCCTGTGGATCCCATGCCCAAGGAGGAAAAACACAGACGGGAGCTCGCCACCATGGAATATCTCGGAAAACTAGTGGAGAAACACAACCCCGAGGGAGCCAAGGAGATGGTGGAGATCTGGAACGAGTACGAAAACTGCACAACTAAGGAGGCCCGGTTCGTCAAGGACGTGGACAAGTACGAGCTGCTGGTCCAGACCTTTGAGTACGAGAAGCGAAACAAGTGCGATATTGACTTGTCAGACTTTACTCAGGTCCGATCTGCCATCAAGACTGCCGAGGTATCTGAGCTGGCTGATAACCTGCTCCAGAAGCGACGAGAGTATTGGGCTGCTCAAGGAAAGGTGCCCAAGCTGAACTAGAGTGGGGGAAGATGGAATCGATACCAAAAAGGCTATGCATGTAACATTATTAATCTTCAAATACAGAATGTGCTTGTACAGTATGTACATTAATAATCGGTAAGGTTGGCTCATGATTGGCTAGGCGGATAATGATCCAGCTGTAGGTGAATTGGAAAGAGTGCGATGGTGCGAGAGTACTTGTACTCACAAATTGTATCGTGAGCTAAGTGGCTGTAAAATGTGACGCATATTCTAAATCCGTTCGTTGTTTGTATTTGTCAGAGTGTGGTGTCCAATGTCTTACGACTGCACGCTGAGACTGGTACAAGGTCTATATGAAACAACCCCAGTCAGGCTATACATATGAGAGACTCAAGCCCCAACGTGCTAATACTATTCCCGTAGCATTACTCCTTCTCCTTTCCGTTATCAATATCATATACTATATACATTCGTTTTACAAGACCTCGATTCCGTTGTTGTTGAAACCGGAAGCCACGTTGGAGCTGGAATCCTTGAGAGTCTTGATTCGCTCTTCCCAGCCGGGCTTGGTAGTTCGCTTGACGGCGGTCTTGGTGTACTTGGGTCGCTCGTAGCCCACCAGGTAGCCTCGGTTCTCGGGGTTCATGTAGTACTCCACGTCCTTTCGCCGCAGAGGATGGGGCTGCTTGGGGATTCGACCAGTCTTGTCGAGCAGTCGCTTCTCGTTGAGCTCGATCTTGAGACCCACGGGCGAGTAGTACTTGGCGGTGAACTTGCCTCCGGCAGCCTCGATCTGCTCAATAGCAGCCTGGGAGGCCTTGTTGGAAGTCAGGTCGATCTTTGCGGTGAGAGGCACGTCTCGTCGGGCGAAAATCTTGATTCCGAGCTTGGAAGAGCACAGACCAGACAGAACCAGGTCTCGAACGCCCAGGGGCTTAGAGGCATCAAGTCGGCCATCGTTGATCCACTTCTGAATGTCGGAAACAGACACTCCGACAAACTTCTCACGTCGAGGAATGGACAGCTTGGGGTATCGCAGATACCATCGCTGCTGGTGACCGGAGAAACCCAGAGGAATACTTTCTCGGGACTTCTGACCCTTCTGTCCTCGCTTGGAGGTCTTACCTCGCCCAGACTGCACACCTCGACCCACCTTCTGGTTGTTCTTGTGGTTGATGTCCTTGAGCTTAGTCATGACCATGGACGAGTACGACCGGGTTCCCGTGGGAACAACCAGGCTGGTCCACTTCTTCATAAGCGCGTTCATTGTGGGTGGTGTTTTGTACCTATGTCGGATGCTCGATTTTTCAACCTACACACCGTAGTGTAAATTTGCAACTTTATTTTAGACCATACCGAATGTACGAACGGTGGTCAATTTGAGGGTGTTTTTGTGAGAAAAGGGGTAAATTTCTTTGAGGAAATCCAAATTTCTGCTTCTCATCAGTATATTTCCCAGTTTTCACATCTGAAATATTTGTGCAAGACACTTGAATGACACTCCTAAATACCTCATACCGCTGTAAGTAAATACCATACTGATTAGTAAGCATTTGATGTGCGACCAACTCTGACTACTTGTACTGACTTTTTTTCAGTCTTAAGAACATGCCCGCTATTAGTGTTTAATCAGGTATCTGGCTCTTCCGCCACGTTGTTAAACCCCTATAACAACTCAGACACACCTGCATCTTCTAAACACACGATACAGTAGACAGTAGGTACATACATATGTGGAGAGAACCTTCACTTCACACTCTATCTCATCTGAGACCAGTACTTCATACCCATTACTCATACCAAGGCCCAATTGTAGATGGGTATTCCTGGATACTATACGCAATTGAAGTCGCTCTATGTGCGCAAACAGCTGAAGGAGTTTGCCGATGGCCGGGTCTTCATCGATGGTCACTCCATGAGCCATATGGTGACTGAACGATGTATGCCTGGTGCCAAGTACGATCTTAGGGCAGTGAGGTGTCACATGGAAGTCGTGCTCAGAAAGTGGCTTCTAGCCGGGTGGAAAATCGAGATGATTCTGTTCGATGGATTGACTCCATTATCAAAGTTCAAAGAGACTGAGAGACGACGAGATATCCGAGTCAAAGAAGGAATAGAGGCAAAGTCGTTCTGTCTCCCAGCAGGATGCGCAGATGTGTGTTCAGATACCATTCTGACAGAGTTTCCAGACATTTCTTGTCGAATTGCCCCCGGTGAATGCGATGATATACTCGCCACTCTGGTGTACAACTATGCTACACAGAACCCTGGTAAGCCAACCTACGTCATGACGAACGACACGGATTTCTGTGCGTTTGACTTTCCCGACAATGTTGTCATCCTCAACACGTCTGTGTTTGGAATCGACGCAGGTGTCATCAATACCCTGAACCCTGCCAAAGTTCTCAAGGAGCGGTTCGATCTGTGTCCTAGTCTAGCAGGGTATGGAGCCATGGAATTCACTAAGCTTAAAAGTGTGGTTGAAGGACGATGTGGGGTACAAGAAGTTTGCCGAGTCTCAAATGGCCATTCTACAGAGGTTCAGTTTCGGGTCGGCACAGGATTACATCCAAGATGAGCATGCATCACGGGTATACAGGCTGCTATCAAATACAAATGAGAACAACGCGCACCGAGTGGCAAATGCGTGGTTCGACTATGGCCAGCTATATACATTTCTACAGATTCTATGCGAGCCCGAGGAAGCCGAATACGCATTTGATGCTGGCAGGAAATGGCGATCTGTGGCATACGACTTGATTCTTGAGAAGATAGGTGCAGAGCCCACTGAGGATCAGTTTCAAGAGCATGGCAGAAAGGGAAATGTGACGCACTGTGCGAATCTACCCATCACAGACAAAGCCAGGGCTGTTTTTGATGCCAGTAGCGACACTTACAAGCTGCAAACACGCGAACAAATTCTAGATGAGATTGCAGATTGGAACATCAACTCCATGGCGTCGGCCATTTGGGAAGAAGCTCTGCTGACTACTCCTCAGAGCAATGGTGAGTACAACGAGAAGGCAATGTATGAGCTGTCTATGAACTTCCTGACTCAAATACTGCGACTCGAAGGTGGTCCTCGGAAACTCTGCTCTCCTTTCGGGCCAGCGTATCTCCGATTTTATAACAAGTATTTTGCTATTTTTCAGAGTATGCGGCTGCTGGAGGCTGCTGGAGTTCAGCTTCCGGTCACAATCAACAGTTACGATTTGGACGGATCTCTGTGGTACATTCTGGCCCGACAGGCTGAGAGGTAAAGTATATATATACAGTATATTGTGAGGAATGCTGCAATGGGTAGAATATTCGTGATCTTAACAAAATCTCGATTGGGCGAGATTAGACAATGAACGCTGCTGCAGTACGTAGTCGTGTGCCATCGTAGCCCTTCATTCCAGCTACAGGCAGAACAGAATAACCATGGATGCACTTTACAGTAGGTACTGTACTTACCAAGGGCCCGCCTCTGCCACGCAAAAAATGCACCTCTGTTTTCTACTTCTTCTGCGGCTTGATGTTTGTAACCGCTCCACAGCTAAACTGCGTCGTGAGGCACATCCATCCGACCACAGGATTTGTTTTTCCGAGATTGCCAGGAGATGAACAGAGGTCAACTCTAAGCATTCTCAAGGTGGATTTTGGTGTTTGAGAGGTTCTTTGTGTCTGTGTCTTACTGCGGAATATCTAACCACTTGGAAGCTGAAAGGAACAATTTTAACCGCCGGGAAATATCGCCTATGCTGAACAGAGGATTATTTGCTCACTTTTGCTCTCATTTCTTGTAAAGGCCGCCCAAACTCCCACGCTTCCTTTGACCTCTTCGGGCTTCGGGTTTTGGCTTCTAACTGTCGCGCAACTCTATTGGACTCGGTCTTTTTTTGTGCATTTCTGGCGAAGGATACAGTAATAAAGCGGATGAAATCAAATACACAAGACAAGAGACACAAAGCTGTTTGGCATGGGGCTGCAGGTCACTCCACGTGCCCGGTAACGGCCAAGGTGGGGCGGAATCGGTGTAGTGGGGCATGCTTACTTTTGGACATGTAATTTTGAGATTCCGTTCTTGGAACCAGGAGCACTTACTAAAATGAGCGAGTCAGTAGAGACCATCGTCACAGCCACACCACCCCCGTGTCACACCGTCTCCCACCACCACCCTTCAATAACCGCCGGCTACCGATGGACAGTAGACGGCAGTATTTCCAACTTGAGAGCGGCATAAGAAGTGCGCCTATCTGCACACGAGGTGACAGCCCAGAAAGTGTGTTTCAGAGCATGTCTTCCTGAAAGAATAGTACAATTTAATCTGAGATTAGGGTGGCTGTCTGGACAAGTTCCGGAAGTCCGCGACGCCAGACCAGGCAGATATGGGAGATGGTTCGGCATCGTACATCTGGCATGACGCTCGCCAAGCGATACGGGCTCCTGGTTAGTGGCTATATGTGTATGTACGGATCTCTCAACTATTATATGCCTGGTACGCTTATTTATTGCACCATCCGGCGTGGCGGGTATTGAAGCTAGGGGGTTACTACTAGGGGGTTTAAAAAGTCGATGAATCGAAAAATCACGTGGAAATAGATCAATGTTGAAAATTGCTTGATCTGGCAACCGCGAAAGAGGCCACTAGAGCTCGTCAGATCCCTAATAATATCAACACTACAGACCCTGCCAATTTTACCCCTCCACGTGCTTACTCCTGTTTGACTTCAGGCGATAACCTTCTCGTCTCCCAGGTGCACCATCTCTTTCTGTGTTCATAAAACCTTAGTGTCAGTACAGTGACATTTGGCTGCGACGGGCAACAGAAAACGCCATAATAATAAAGCTTGACACTGGTGTCGCAACAGAGAGCGCAATCAATTTCTCTTTATCGTCGTTGGACTTTACACAGACAGTTACATCACAGAACCAGACCTGGATAAAGTCACATCCCATTTCCATTGTGATCCCCAATCAGCAACTACCATCGACTCAAACTTGTGCACTCTTCTTCCCCGCCCACATACTCCCCACACACGGCACAGCACAAATCGTCGACACTGTCACAACGTCGACCTAATAACGTCGACTATACATCACAAACACATCGCAACGGCATGTCGCACAAAATGCCCCTGCTTTCTCGACTGTCTCCCCACCACTCGCCGTCAGGCACCCCGCAACTAAAGCCTGTCCAGTCGCCATCGCTGGCCGCCCAGCTCTCCAGTAAAGTGTCTGGAGGCTCCAAGATGAACACAGGCACGGCCTCCACACAGACCCCAGCGCAGCAGAACCAGCCATACCCTCCGTCGTCAGTGCCCGTACCGGTCAAGCTGAGCTTCCGCATCGAGTCGCCGCCACTGGTGTTGTTTGGTCCTCGACAAGAATCCACCGGCGCCATTCTCAACGGCCTCTTCAACCTGGAAATTAAGGGCTCGGACGCATTCCCCATGAAATCCGTGCAGCTGTCCATCATCCAGGAAATCAAGGTCAAGCGAGGAATCCCCGGTCTGGTGCCCAGTGAAACCACCACAGTGACAAAGACCGGAGCAGCCCGAACAACGGAGCTGGCAAAATGGGACATTCTGCAAATCCCCACGCCCCTACCGCCACAAAATCACGTATACCCCTTCTCACATCTGCTACCGGGTGAGATTCCAGGAACCACAGACTGCCCTCTGTTCTCCATCAACTACAAGCTACACGCCGTGGCTATTCCCGACCCTTCATCGGGGTACACGACGCCCTTTGTGCTCACACAGCCCCTCAACGTGTCGCGATCCATCATTCGTGGTCAGGACAGAACCTCTATTCGAGTCTTCCCTCCCACAGACCTCAACGCCAGCATGGTGTTGCCCAACGTCATCTATCCCAAGAGCTCCTTCACGCTGGAGCTCAAGCTGGAGGGAGTCACGACTCCAGCCAAGAATGCCCGATGGAAAATGCGAAAGGTAAATTGGCGAATTGATGAAACCATTAGATTCTACACGAAGGTGTGGGACCCCAACTTTAGAGAGAACCCTGCGACTCGACGGGAATCTGCCTCTGCTGCTGCTACTACGAACGGGGGGCCTGGCACAGGCACTCCTGCTTCGGGAGCTGCCCCCGCTGCTGAAGAGTCTCCTCGTCTCAGCACCTCGGGAACTGCTGCCACAGCGACAGGTGCTGTGAACCAGGATCGACAGGAACGGTCTGCCAAGAAGGAAAAGAAGCTGCGAGAGGGTGAGATTGAGGAGGTGCGAACAGTGGGCTCGGGTGAGATTAAGTCGGGCTGGAAGTCCAACTTTGATGGAAAGGGAGTCATTGAGCTGCTCGGAGACGTGTCCACACACAACTTGGGACAGCTTTCATGCAACCTGGATGACCCCGTTCTGGGTCTACTGATCAAGCATGTCCTTGTGGTGGAACTCGTTGTGGCAGAAGAAGCTTCTCCCACAAAGTCTTCTAAACAGAGCATCCCCACTGGAGCTGCCCGAGTGTTGCGAATGCAATTCAACTTGGTTATCACCGACAGAAGTGGTCTGGGTATCGCTTGGGATGATGAGGTGCCCCCTACATATGAAGACGTGCCTCTGTCCCCTCCAGACTACGACATTATTGCATCGCTTCCCAAGCTGGAGGAGGTTCAGCAGCCGGAGTTGTCAGCCCTCAGCAGTATCCATTCTTCTCTTCACAGCCGAGAGCTGGGTCACTTTGCTAACTCTCTGCCTGGAAGTCGAGTTGGCAGTCCCATGATCAGACCGTCTGAGGGTAACAGCAGAGTCGGCAGTCCAATGCTCCGGCCCAGCCAGCCCTCCAGTAGCATGGCCAGTCCGATGATGCGGCCGAGCCAGCCCAACAGCCACATGCCTAGCCCTTTGATTAGGCCAACCGAGTAGATTTTATACTACAAAGCTATACATTTATATAAACATTACATAAACTAACAGGATTTGGGAAAGAAAAGAAAGCAAAAACCACCCACGATGCTTTCTCTACTCGTACTGTAGTCGCATGGTACTCGTTGTTTGTGAAGGACATCTCACAATAGCGTTCCTTCTCGAGGCATTGGGAGAAGGCTGTCAAAAACACATTAAATTTGCAAAGTTCGTGTGTAGATCGTCTACCAGTATAATAGTCGGCTCTATTATGCAGCAACCAAATGAAAAAGTGCACATGGTCTGTTCAAGAGCAAACGCTCATTAAAATGCCAAAAAGATAATGCCATCACCCAGAATCGAACTGAGGTTTCCACGGCCACAACGTTGGTGTTACTAACCACTATACTATGATGGCTATTTTGGGCGTTAAAAATTCGCTGATTTTGAACCTAGCATACTTGAATTTTGTTGGAAATTTTTGCGAATCAAAAAAAAAAAAACCAACAACGTAACAAACCAAACACCGAGCTACCCCAACTTCAACTCCCCGATAGCGCAAAAGACTCAAACACGACACACACAATCATATTTATATCCCTATCCGAATTAACGCCGTCTACGATCTTTTATGAGAAACAAAACTAAACCAACCTCGAGTCTGGATAAGACAGGAACGATTTGAATATGATTTTTTGATCTGTTAGCCATGATTCACTACCACGAGACCACGACAATGACATGAACTGCGAAGCGTCGACAAACCCAACTGACAGCGCCCTCGCAGCGCCACACCACAATGACTCAGAAGTGTTTATTTTATTGAACGCCAATAACCGGCTTACTAGGTATATAGATGTGTAATGAATCATTAGAATAAAAAAACAACGTGCATTTTGTGAAGAAACTACAAGTAGAGGACTTTGGGAATGATTTTTTGACAATTTATCTAAAAGATCGAGTTCTTTGTCACATATTTTTTGTTTCATTAAAGTCTGTATTCTTTGTATTTGAGATCGATTAGAAGCTAAGTTACTGGAACTACACGGGGCCGGGTTTACATCAGAAGGGGATAAGAGCCAAGAGTGGTTAGGAGGCAAGGTCCTGTAGTAAGCGGCCGCCGTTGGGCCTGAGCAACACACAAACTGAGAAGAGGCGGGGAGCTTGAGCGGGGAGCCTGGGGCTGTCCAGCGGCCAACACCAGTTTGCGGGGAGTACCGACCTGGGGGGGGGAACTGAGAAGGGAGCAGGAGCTCCCAGGAGAACCCGGCTTTCGGGGTGCCGGCCTGAGCAAGGGGCCTGAGGTTTTCGCAGGAGCGTCAGTGACTGAGGGGCACCAGGCTTTCCGGCGGGTCCGGGAGTTCCGGACCACCTGGAGTATTGGGCTGGGCGGGGGGGGCCAGACTGAGCAGGAGCCACCGGGCTGAGCAGGGGCACCAGGCTTTTCCGGCGGGTCCGGGGAGTTCCGGCAGCACCTGGGAGTATTGGGGGGGGCGGGTGCCCAGACTGAGCAGGAGCACCAGGCTGAGCAGGGGGCACCAGGTTTCCGGCGGGCCGGGAGTTCGGCCAGCACCGGAGTATGGTGGGGGGTGGGCCAGACTGAGCAGGAGCACCAGGCTGAGCAGGGACACCAGGCTTTCCGGCGGGCCGGGGTTCGGCAGCACCTGGAGTATTGGGGCTGGGGGGGGGTGGCCAATTGAGCAAGGGGCACCAGGCTGAGCAGGGGCACCAGGCTGAGCAGAGGCACCAGGTTGAGCAGGAGAGTTAGGCTGAGCAGGAGCGTTAGGCTGAGCAGGAGCGCCAGGCTGAGCAGGAGCGCCAGGCTTTCCAGCTGGTCCGGGAGTTCCGGCTGCAGCAGGAATATTAGGCTGGGCGGGGTGGCCAGGCTCTCCAGGGGTACCAGGCTGAGCAGGGGTACCGGGCTGTTCGGGAGCGTTAGGAGTGCCAGGCTGGGCAGGAGCGTTAGGAGTGCCGGGCTGGGCGGGTGTGCCAGGAGCTGCGGCCTGTCCAGGCTTTCCAGGAGTGCCGGGAATGGTACCGGGTAGGGTGCCAGGCTTAGGCTTAACAGGGGCTTGAGATCCACCCTGATCAGGAGTTTCTGGCTTTCCTGGGGCAGCAGGAGTAGCACCGGGAGTACCGGGAGCAGCAGGGGAAGCAGGTCCAGCAGGAACGCCAGCATTTCCAGCGTTACCGTTGCCAGAATTGCCAGAACCAGTGTTTCCATTGCCTGCATTTCCACCATGGCCAGTGTTTCCGGTGTTTCCAGAGCCAGAGTTGCCTCCATGGACGGGAGGTGCAGCAGCAGACGAAGCAGGGGCAACAGGATTAGTGGCAGGAACCACAACTGCGGTGGTATCGCAGGGAACGGTGATTGTGACGGTAACTCCCTCAACCACAGTGTGGATAGTTGTGGTAGCAGGGTTGGTGGGCACGACTGTCGTGAGAGAGACGGTGGGAGTGATGCACTTGTTGTTGCTACAGTGGGTAACTGTCTGGATCACGGTAGAGGTGATAGACTCAACTTCAGTGACGACGACAACAGGGCTAGAAGAGCCAGGGGTAACCACGACGGGTGTAGAAGAGCCCGGAGGCACAACAACAGGAGTGGACGACACAGCGTCAGTAGCAGAGGAAGCTCCACTAGAGACAGGGGCAGCAGACGAAGCACCTGCTTGGGAAGAAACAGGAACTTCGGTGGAGACAGGACCCCCCGAAGAAGCACCTGCTTCGGAGGACAAGGGGGCAGCAGACGAAGCAGCGGCCTCAGAAGATACAGGAGCAGCAGAGCTAGCAGCAGCCTCAGAGCTCACAGGAGGCGGGCAGAGGCTGGCGCGGCCTCAGAGCTCACAGGGAGCAGTAGAGCTAGCAGAAGCCTCAGAGCTCACAGGAGCGGCAGAGCTGGGCTGCGGGCCTCAGAGCCTCACAGGAGCCAGTAGAGTGGCTGCGGCCAGCTCACAGGGAGCATTAGAGCTGGCTGCGGCCTCAGAGCTCACGAGAGCAGTAGAGCTAGCAGAAGGCCTCAGAGCTCACAGGGAGCGGCAGAGCGGCTGCGGCCTCAGAGCTCACAGGGGAGCAGTAGAGAGCTGGCTCGGGCCTCAGAAGCTACAGGGCAGTAAGAGCTGCCTGCGGCCCCTCAGAGCTCACAGGAGCGCGGCAGAGTGCCTGCGGCCTCAGAAGATACAGGAGCAGCAGATGAAGCAGCTGTAGAGCTCTCGGGGATAGAGCTGACAAGAGCCTCAGAAGATGGGATACTGGAAGGAGGAGGGACAAGAGAACTGGGGAGCTCAGTGGCAGACTGCTCAGCAGAGGAAGACACGGGGGCCGAAGAGTTGATGAAGGGTGCCGAAGAGGCAGGGGTGGTGGAAGACTCAGGAGCGCTGGATGTCTCGACAGAGCTAGGCACCTCGACAGAGCTAGACACGGGGGTAGAGCTGGGAACAGCAGAGCTGGACACAGGGGTGGAGCTAGGGGGAGCAGAGCTAGGTGCGGCGCTGGACGTGGGTGTAGCGCTGGTGGATGGAGCTGCGCTGGTAGAAGAGGGTGCCGATGTGGTTGTGGTGGGTGCTGAGGTGGTGGAAGGGGCAGCACTCGAAGTGGTCGAGATAAGACCCAACTCCTGTAGCAGGCTAGCAGCGTCAGTAAAGAACTTGTCCAGAGAAGCGGAGGCCACCGAGTTAGTAGACGCGGCGTTGGTGACACCAGGAGTCAGCAGACCGACGTAGAAGGTGTTGGTTGAGATGGCAGCAGAGTAGGCTGGGGTAACGTAGTAGTTGGACTTGTACTGCGACACAATCTGGGAGGCAGTGGTGAAGTCTGGGGTCTGCTTGTACGAATTGAGGGCGCTTTCAATGACATTGACAAAGGGAGGGAAATTGTCAGCATTGAAACCTCCGTTCAGAACAATGCCAATGGCAGAGACGAAGATATTGTAGAGGCCCTGGTTGCCCATGATGTGGGACAGAAGGTCTCCGACCTCGGACTGGGCACTAGCCTCGGGGTATCCGGACACTCTGTTGTTCACAATGGCATTGGAGGCGGCAGAGGCGATATTGTCGACGATGAAGTTGTGACTACTAACATCGGCGCTGGCTAGAGGGACCAGGAGGCCCAATAGAATAGCCTTGGGAAGCATTGTGGGAAGCGAGGGACTTGTTCGAGAAGGGAAGTGAGTGGTGAGGGTATGAATTTCTCGCTGTGGTCATCACTGTAGTTATATATCTATTTTTGAAGCCTCCATTCCGACTCATTTGGCTCTGGGAACGAGCCTGGTGTGTGGGGTAAAGGTGTCATAGACTCAAGCTCTTTTCGAGTGAAAACATAGGCAAGGCAACAAGTCAAGGGTGAGGTATTGCGCGTCTTTGAGTTTATGCGTAGAGGATGCTACAGTATGGGCACAGTACATCCTGTAGTTGTACGACAAAAAATCAATTATGCATGATGCTTAGGATCATAGCACTAGCATCGCAACGTACCAGAACGCAGGTGGGTCGGTTCGTGTAGGGAGGGTCTTTTTATTGAAATCGTTGGGTCAAATGAAGTTTGCCATGAACACGATGTCCTTACCAGATTTATCTCACCAACCCAAATCCACCTTGGTTGTTTGTCTTTCCTTCACAGTAAGTGTATGAGACAACTGAAGCCTTATTTCGAGCAAAGGACCGAATGAGCGACAGAAGGCCATCACTGATTGTAAATCGCTGCATGTCGATCAACGGTTCCCGGACTGGAACGACATACGAATACGACGTGGTGTGGGGGTAAAACAGGGAGTGGTAGTACTACACGGTAAAGAAAAGGGAACAGTTGTGGAAGGGAGAAAAAAACAAGTCTGAAAATTCTACGCCACCGCCCACTGTATTTGGTCGGGAACAAATGCCTCGAATACAGAATGGCAATTAAGCACTTGCTCCACCCCCCTGGTCAATCACGGCTCTGAGGTTAACTGTAAGAGACCAGGCTCTGGAAAAGTACAAAAGGTAAGAAAAAAAAATAGAATAGCCGCAAAGTCTGAGTGTTCCGATTATCCGTGACGGATGCGGGGTGGAGATCGATCAAAGTCCGTTTAACGGCATATCTCTTCTCCTCATGCATGTGCATTTCGAATCAGATTGAGATGGCCTACATCATGATAAACACATAACTTGAAGCTCAGTAGAAGATATCAAAAGTATGCCGCCATGATGAATGAACGCTGAAACATCATAGTATAGTAAAGCCACTCAAATGTGTCTAAGCCGTGTTGACTCAGACAAGTTGGGCACTCAAGCTAAAGATTGACAGATGTGGCATCATGTTAGCATTCATCCTCTGGTCATATGTTGTAAATTGAAATGTACAAAGGAAGCCAGTCTTGTATAGACAAATTGCTTCTTTCCCTCGGCAGAGAGGTTCAGGAGCCATTGTGTCCTTGTAACCTGGGATAGAGCCACGAGCTGACTTTTGAGTAGCAGCCAGTAAGTGAGCCATCTCAAAGCCATAGCTTCTGAATCAAGAACCACTCACCTTTTCAATTGTGTAGCTTCGAGGCGATGTCTTGGATCCCAGGCCTTTGAGTCAACAAGGTCTACTTCGATCATGCTTCAAACACCAATATACAAATACGATACGGAGCTCTGAGGACATGCCAGTCTTTGGTCTCGTTCTTCGAACTGTTTGTGGTTCGATACTTCTGTGCACTGGACATTTGTCATGTACAGGAGCAGGGTGGTTCAGTCTCTTGTATGTAGACCCCACTTTTAACTACCTCAACATGACAGGACTTTTGGCGATCCTTGTCATTTCCTATTAACACCCTTAAACTACAATTTATTGTCCCAGGACCATGTGGGCCACCGCCCACCCTCCAGTAACAGGCCGCCAAAGTCACATCTCCCTCTCAGACAAGTGCGGTTAACAGAGCGGGTATGCTTGCATCCGTTGTTTGCCTGATTGGGGGTCTCAGACATGTTTACCTTGCCCTTTCTGCCTTTGGATCACCATCAACAATGAGCCTACGAGCTGGTAGCGTTTGCGACGTACAGTTCCGACGCATACTTTACCCCAGGGATTGACCCCATGCCAATGCTTAACTCTACTGGTTGACAGAACCCGAGAAAGTACGTGGCTTGCCCAATTTCGACCACCCCTAGGCGTATGAGACAGGATGATATACGGAAATAATCATCTTTACCCCACTTTGGACTTTGCTCCTCACCTTTTCGACATTCACTTTGAGTGTGACAGGCATTGTACAAGTACAGTATGTGCATTCTGTTGAATAAAATGAACTTTTATAACAAATGCATTAACGACTTACATATCACTTTCTGAGAGGCGTTCCCGATAACCAGACTCTTTTCTCTTATCAGAGAGACTCATCGGAGTCTCCACACCCAAGTGGGAATTTTTATTGAGGCACGCCATCAGGATGACCGTGTTCAGTGAGTGAATTTGTCCCTCAGGATTGAAAACTACTTGTAGTGGGTTTTACTCCGTCAAGGTTTTCCCATTCAACACATTGTACTTGTACTTTGTACTGCACATTCACTGTTTAAGGCATATAGTTGGTCGTATATCCCCTGTATTTGTTGTCGACTTGTAAAAAGGAGCGGTGTATTAAATACAGGGTACTTGCACTTGTATATGTTTCAATTGAGAAAGTAGTAACATACAGTATGTACAGCACATACAGACCAAAACCCTGCTAACAGCAACATGTACAAGTGGCTGTTATCATAGAAAGTGGACCCTTAACGAGCCAACATCACAGTCTCAGCCAAGACATGATCGCACCCTACCTTCATATATCAGGAAAACCAGTACAAGTCGGAAATCAAGCTCCAGTCTACTATCAGATGTGGCATGAGTCCAATTAGAATGTTCGCCATACGAGGACATGCACGCTTGTGAATGCCAATAGAGTTAGCCTATAACAGGGTATATACAATGTCTTCGGGGATGATGCCCGAAGTATGTACTCGCACTTGTACAGTAAATGGATCGAGTGTTTATTTTATTCTCAAGATTCAGTTGTCGTGTTTGTTGACGTTCTATATATCTGGAGAAGATTTCCTTGGCGCTCTTTGTAACCAGAGGATAAGAATGTTTCGGTTGCCCACTCAGGAATTGTCAAAAAGGTGGGCCATGCAGCGTGAGTATTCTGATATACTGGATCACGAGAAACAGCACAAATAACAAGAAACGCACAACTACAATACCAGTGCGATACAAGCGGTATTAAAAACGCTGCTAGGACTACAGTTAAATCTACGATCTGGATTTTCAAGTGGGACATTATGGTCCAAAATGTATTAACCCCAGAGGTGCTCAATTCACCTAATCCTCTCAATAGATAAACCAGGTTCGGCCAGGTACATTTTCATCTGAGGTTCCCTGCTTACTCCTGGCATGAAATGAAGACGGCTTGTGCTCTGGAATATGACTGGTCTCGGCTCTGTGGCACAGTCTCTATGGATCTGATTTGGTTTAATACTCCATGGTTTTCATGTCGAGTGCGTCGTTCCTATTATGGACGTACATAGTGCAATAGCACTTTTTCCATCTCCATTATTCCTTTGCGAGATCAGAAGAATGCCCCTTCGGAAGAGGGTCTTGACAGGTAGGGAGCAATTCTTCCGCGCGATCAGCTGTCTCAACATGAGTAACATCAAGGTTCTGGAAAAGGTATGACATGATCTCGTAGTTGTCATCAGTCGACAAGATTGCCATTGATCTCGCTCGTTAATCTGGGATACCTTGTGTGCACGCATGAGTCTCACACAGTCTAGTTGGACCACCAGCAGTGCTGAAAGGCATGAGTCCCAGTTTGTCTCTGTAGTCGATTTCCATATGGTGGTGTTTAACTGTCGATTCCTTCAAGCACCTTCCTGAGTTTGGCGGTGTGGTCTCTGGCAGTGCCGTGGCAGTTCACTGTGATGTCGTCGATATGTGCCCTGACTCTTGATGGCTTTGCAGAGTGGCGTGGTGTGTAGAGAGAATAGGAAAGGTGCGATGGCTCATCCCTGGGGAATATCAATATTATCCTCGAGGAACCTCTAAGCCCCTTACATTGTTGAAGGTAATACCCGGTGGGGTCATACCTGGCTATTCCTCACAAAATGATGAGATGTCACCCTAGTAATGAGAGGAATCAGCTGGGGTCGTAGACGAGATGTCCATCTTTGTAGATATTTTTTCACTGATCTAGAATCTCTTTTTGTGAATGAGCAAGCACACACACCCTTCTGGTGTGTGCTACTATCGGGAACGCCGTGCCTAGAAGTGGGTTGTAAGTTATTTATTAACTATATCACTTCAATAATACTTATGATCTTCAGTATACATAACTCCGGCTACGCTACCAATCGGTTCAAGGCAAGTGTTCAAGAAACACTGAATGTTGGTAAGAGCTGACTGACATCATCTACGCGCACCAAATCCATCATATTTCTGCGATAATAATAATTAATACAGTGCACTTGTAGTATCAAAAATGTTCCTTGTCATCTCCTAAAGCTCTTTTGTCGTGTTTACACCAGAAAGCTACCAAAACCATTTGTTCCCAATCCAGGTGAGAACGAGACAAAAAATTTTAGGAAGTTATTAAACAGTATTCAGGGAGTACAACATAGCATCACAGGCAGAAAATTTTGACCCATCTAGTTCTTCACTCTGGTTCTTTATAGGGAGAAAATTCTGTTAATGTATGACGAGTTCCAGATCTTTTATTTTGAATCAACAATGAAACTGGTGTTTCATGCTCAAGAAACTGATGAAAGACGTCACTCCAAGTGTCATATATTTGCAGATATTCATTTAGTAGCCTACAGTACTTTGTGTAGGTGACTTTCCCAATCTATGGCATTCTCAGTCAGTGAAACTTCATTATATGGCTTCAATGTCACCTTGGTGGTGACCTTGGTGGTGGACATGAGTGTATATAAAAGCAGCGTAGATCAGAGCTCGCCAGATTTGAAAGTGCACCCATCTCAGCAACAGAATTCGATTGTTTGTGAGGACCTGCCTGACACTGAGAATACACCAATCAGTCATTTCTGGGGACTCGCGTGTATTTGGAAGAATCAAGAGGATTCACTTTCCGAGATGTTCCCGCTTCTTCAGCCGCATTTTCAGCGTATTGTCGTGGCAGTGGCTGCCGCACCTCAGCTACATTTCGCCCACTAGTCCCTATGATTGGCCATTATGACTCATTATCGCAAAAACCATTACCACCGGCATTAAAATGAGGTGGGGTTTCTGTGGGTTTCTGTGGGTTTCTGTTTTGGGCTGCCATCGTCAAGCTCCTACATGGAGATAGGGCTTCCGGGACTGATCCGAACCGGTTAAGGTTCTCACCGTGTGGGGTAAACGCACTTGAAACAGTACCCCCAACAGTTTAGCAGATGGGAAAATACACTTGCAAGAGTCCTGGATAGCGGTTCAACCTTTTTACTGCTGTGTGTGTGCATTTTTCTATCTATATTCCACCGCACCATTCCAACTCGCAACATGTGTACTTCTCTTACCCTCTTAGCTTGCATGAATGCATGAATTCACCAGGCAGTCGACTTCATGTGGAACAATTGCGCCCAAACACAGACACACGGCTCAGCTAAGCGGTGCGACGAAAACGCTAAGAAAGGCTTAGAGTCTGGGTTTCGGTGACTTGCCGGTGTTGGAAAAAGAAGTCGCCGTGATTTTGCGGTGCTACCTGTCACGAGAGCCACTCACATACTTGCTAACGGCATTTCAGAGTTTACTTGCCCTCGACACGACTCAGATACGTCAAACTAAACCCGTCATACAGATTTGATGTCCTTCCGGGTGTCCGTACAGTGGATAAATGTCGCTTCCCCTCTTTCCAGCCTGCTCATATCGTGCGTATCTATCTTGCGTCAGAGCTGCAGGCGTATGCGGGGTCGATTTGGCTTGGAGAGATGAGTTGTGGCCGTGATGATATCACAGACTCAATTGACTGTAATATTGAGATTTCATCCCTATTGCGATTACTTCGTCTTCAATGTGTTGATTTACACGACCGTCCCTTTCTCCCAATCCTCTGGTGTTCCTGGTTTTACCGTGCCACCTTAAATTGCACCCAGTCGCCCACACATTTTGTGTAACTCAACGCTCCCCCCCCCCACAGCTCATTGTCGAACCCAATCTCCGCTCCAGATTGTTACGGCACTGAGACACAAACCCGTGATGATTCCCCACATCTATTCGCCCTATTTATACAGCTTGTTTCCATGTTGAAAATGCTATCAACCCACTACCAATAACCATCAATACAACAATGACGCAGACTCTTCCCACCACCCAGAAGGCCATGGTTTTCGATACCGTTGGCGGTCCCGTTGAGTACAGAGACATCCCTGTGCCCAAGCCCGGCCCCGGCCAGATTCTGCTCCACGTGCAGTACTCAGGTGTTTGCCACTCGGATCTGTCCATCTGGAACGGTGATTGGCAGAAGGACCTGCCCTTCTCTCCCAAGCTCCCCCTTGTTGGAGGCCACGAGGGAGCCGGTGACGTTGTTGCTCTGGGCGACGGGGTCACCAACTGGAAGATTGGAGATCTTGCCGGCGTCAAGTGGATTAACTCGTCCTGTCTGGCCTGTGAGCCCTGCAGAATGGGAGAGGACTCCTACTGTCAGACCCCCACAATGTCCGGCTTCTTTGTCGACGGATCTTACCAGCAGTATGCACTTCTGGACGCTGCCTGTGCTGCTCGAATCCCTCAGGGGGTCGATCTTGCCGGGGTTGCTCCTATTCTGTGTGCTGGCCTCACAGTCTACAGAGCCATCAAGACCGCCAATGTCAAGCAGGGCGGTTGGATGACCATCACCGGAGCTGGAGGAGGACTTGGAACTTACGCCATCCAGTATGCCAAGGCAATGGGCTATCGAGTGATTGGTATCGACACTGGCGATGACAAGGGTAAGCTCTGTGTGGAGCTTGGCGCCGAGCACTTCGTGGACTTCATGAAGGACAACGTTGTCGACAAGATCAACGAGCTCACCAACGGTGGCTCTCAGGGAGTCATCAACTGTGCTGTCAGCGACCGTGCCGTCGAGGAGGCTACCAAGTACGTGCGAACTTTCGGCACTATTGTGCTGGTGGCTCTGCCTCCCAATGGCTATGTCAAGTCCCACATTTTCACCCACGTGTTCAAGTCCTTCAACATCAAGGGCACCTATGTTGGAGGCCGGCAGGACGCGCAGGAGGCTATTGACTTCTATGCCCGAGGCATGGTTAAGAGCCACTACAAGATGGGTGAGCTTTCCAAGCTCAACGACTACTACAAGGCCATGACCGATGGCAAGATTCTCGGACGAATTGTTGTTGACAACAGCAAATGATCGAGTTTGTGAATCTCTCTAATGAATTATGCCAGTGTTAATGTAAATCACATTCTCTAATAGCTTTGGTCGTATTTGTAGTACGTTTTCCACTTGTTTGTAGCTCTTTTCAGTCCAATCTGACGTGAAGTTACTTTACGGCG
Organism: Yarrowia lipolytica; assembly: GCF_001761485.1. NCBI lineage: Eukaryota > Fungi > Ascomycota > Dipodascomycetes > Dipodascales > Yarrowia > Yarrowia lipolytica. The sequence goes on along the minus strand of NC_090774.1, from coordinate 14,796 downwards.
GTATGTACATGCCTGTCGCACGCGGCAAGTACAAAGTTCAAGAGCTGAACAATACATCAAAATTGTTGCAAGCAACTTAATAGAGTGCGAGTACTACCAGTCAGTGTATACCGCACTGATTTCCAATCGTAGAAAAAGAGAAATTAATAATCTCTCTTTTTCTACCCATATCTCGCAAGATGGACAGAGCCCGTGAATTTGTGAACTCAGACATTGTTAAGGTTGCATATGTTGGTAATTAATTTGCTGAAATGCTCAGCGGGTACCTACAAACCCCGCGCAACCTTATCGGGTGCGGGGTGGCGAATGCGATTTGTTTGTGTGACACAGAAAGTCACAATTGGGCTGCGAAGGGATGCCGCATCGATACATATACATGTGTCAATTAAGTTGCACTCCATGTTTTAGTGCCGTTTGAAACGAGAACTGCGAAAGGATTATATCTTGTTTGTTCTTGGTCTAATAGCTTTATCGCAAGATAGATACATACTTGAGAGAACATATCGCAGAGCTGGTTGATGAAACTACCGGTGTACTACCGGTGTACCAATAAGTGCTGGTAGTGTGCTGGTAGCGTGCTGGTATCTGTATGTATCGAAAAAAAATACAGTGATATCAACACAAAAAAAAATCGCTATTAGAAACTATCCACGGCTCGCCACAAGACGTACATCGTCGGCACCACCATAAAATATCCATGCACAAGTACAGCCGCCTGAATGTCTCTGCAGAAGAAACAAGCTCCGGTGTTTTGTAAATTTCCTTTTGTAACACAGCTTCCCCAAAGGAAGTGTTCTACAGTACAGTACAATTCGATGCCCAAGATCGCTGTCTCATTATTGTTCTCACTTAGATATACCCTAACCTTGTATTTGCAGCTAGTTAAAGGTAATTCCCGGCAGGGTAATGAGCTCATGAGAGAGGTAGCCGGTTGTCTGTCCTGTAGACGGTGTTTCTACTGAACTGGCTCTTTCTGGTGAATGAGTGGTGTGTGCTATAGCAGCTATCAGAACGTGGTGTCCCTAGATAGTAAGTTATTACTACTGTATATCTAATCAATCAGACATGGGCTTTCAGATTGTGAGTTCGAAAGAATACTATTTAAAATAAATATCAATTGATTGCTATATACAAAGAGTCTATAAAACTTCTTAGTCAAACCTCCTCAACAGTGGGACCCTCGCCGCCACCAGGGGCGGCTCCAGCTCCAGGCATGCCTCCTCCGGGCATTCCACCGGGAGCACCACCGTCAGCTCCGTAGAACTTCATAAGGATGGGGTTCGCAATACCCTCGAGCTCCTTCTGCTTATCGGAGTACTCTTCAGTAGCACCGGACTGAGTAGCATCGAGGAACTCAATGGTCTCGTTGATGGCCTTCTCAAGCTTCTCACGCTCGGCCTCGTCAACCTTCTCCTTGAACTTCTCCTCGGAGAGAGTGTTCTTGAGAGAGTAGGTGTAAGACTCGAGGCCGTTCTTGGCGGCAATTCGGGCAGCCTCCTTCTCGTCCTCGTCCTTGTACTTCTCAGCGTCGTTCACCATTCGCTCAATTTCCTCCTTGGAAAGTCGGCCCTTGTCGTTGGTGATAGTGATTTGCTGAGTCTTACCAGTACCCTTCTCAACAGCGGAGACGTTGAGAATACCGTTGGCATCAACGTCAAAGGTGACTTCGATCTGAGGAACACCACGAGGAGCGGGGGGAATACCGGACAGCTCAAACTTACCAAGGATGTTGTTATCCTTGGTCTGAGCTCGCTCACCCTCAAAGACCTGAATCAGAACGCCAGGCTGGTTGTCAGCGTAGGTGGAGAAGGTCTCAGACTTCTTGGTGGGGATAGTCGAGTTTCGGGGGATGAGCTTGGTCATAACACCGCCAGCAGTCTCGATTCCAAGAGAAAGGGGAGCAACGTCAAGGAGCAGAATATCCTGAGTGGAAGAGGAAGTGTCACCAGAAAGGATGGCAGCCTGGACGGCAGCACCGTAGGCAACAGCCTCATCAGGGTTGATAGATCGATTCAGCTCTTTTCCGTTGAAGAAGTCAGAAACGAGCTTCTGCACCTTGGGGATTCGAGTGGAGCCACCAACAAGGACAATCTCGTTGACTGAGGCCTTGTCCATCTTAGCGTCCTTCAGGACCTTCTCAACTGGCTCAAGAGTGCCTCGGAAGAGATCCTGACAGAGTTCCTCGAATCGGGCTCGAGTGATGGAGGTGTAGAAATCAATACCCTCGTAGAGAGAGTCGATCTCAATGGATGTCTGAGCGGAAGACGAAAGGGTTCGCTTAGCTCGCTCACAAGCGGTTCGCAGTCGTCGGAGAGCTCGCTGGTTGGTGGAGATGTCCTTCTTGTGCTTTCGCTTGAACTCCTGAACAAAGTGGTTCACGAGTCGGTTGTCAAAGTCCTCACCACCGAGATGGGTATCTCCAGCGGTGGCCTTGACCTCAAAGATGCCGTCTTCGATAGACAGAAGAGAAACATCAAAAGTTCCTCCTCCAAGATCGAAAATGAGCACGTTTCGCTCGCCAGTCTCCTTCTTATCGAGACCGTAGGCAATGGCGGCAGCGGTAGGCTCGTTGATAATTCTCTGAACATTCAGACCAGCAATAAGACCTGCGTCCTTGGTGGCCTGTCGCTGAGAATCATTGAAGTATGCGGGAACGGTAATGACAGCGTCGTTCACCTTTGTTCCGAGGTATCCCTCAGCAGTTTCTTTCATCTTGGTGAGGATCATGGAAGAGATCTCTTCGGGGGTGAAGACCTTGGTTTCGCCCTTGAATTCGACCTCGATGTTGGGCTTTCCAGCCTTGTCGATAATCTTGAAGGGGAAGTGCTTGGCGTCATTCTGGACCTCAGGGTCGTCGAATTTTCGGCCAATCAGTCGCTTGGCGTCAAAGACTGTGTTTGCAGGGTTCATGGCAGCCTGGTTCTTGGCAGCATCACCAATGAGTCGTTCAGTGTCGGTAAAGGCCACAAACGAGGGAGTGGTTCTGTTTCCCTGGTCATTGGCGATGATTTCGACTCTGTCATTGGCGAAATGGGCCACACAGGAGTATGTGGTTCCAAGATCGATTCCTACTGCTTTAGACATGTTGTTGTAATGTGTTTCTTTCGTTTTCTTTTGTGTTTGTGATGGCCTATTTTCTGTGGCAGACACCCCGACTTTTAATAGTGTCCATTTTCTGTGGAAAACCCCCGACTTTAATAATGTCCTGTGCATGCTACCTGCATTAGTTCGTGATGTTTCTCGAAGGTGAACGAAAGATAACGTGTGGTAAAACTCTAATAATGGAAGGTTCTAGAAGACTTGAGAATTCATGAAGGGTCACAATCTAAGGACAAGTACTTGTTCTGTACAGCATGTACGAGAGTACATTAAGACTTCGGTCCGTTTCAGATCTTTCATGATGCAAGTGGTACACGACAGTTACTCTCCTTTATCTTTACGAATGGGGTCATTATTAGTTAGAAAAATCGGGTGGGCGTACAGTAGCTGACCAGTTGGGAGACAGAGTTGTGCGAGCCCTGCCAGCAGGACCCACACTGACTGTTGTCTGTGTCTAACATGTACAGTGCAGGTACAGTACAGTACGCGTACAGGGCACGACGACGAATAATACATACGCGTGTCACCACTCGCGGTACAAGTACGAGTTCATACAGCAATGTCGCGTTCGAATCTTAATTCACGTGCCTAGATCGCGTGGCAACAATGCAAGCGCAAGAACCTGTCCAGAATAATAAAGGGTGGCCACTGATTGGCGACTACTGCACACTTGTATTTGCACAGGTATCTCCCTGCCACGTGTAAGAGATTGTTACAAGTACATACTGTACTGTACTGTACATACTGTACCTACAACTGGTCAAGGGTGCCCCCTTCTTGTGTATGTACTCTTCACAAATAGGAACTACAGACGAACATGAAAAGGTTATCTTCCCGTAGGGTCTCTCTACGTGCTGCTTTGTATCGTGTGATGATTATTGTAACTGTCTAATTTTCGAAGACCGTTCTACAAGTAGCACAAGTACAAGTACGAACGATCCGGCAACTGTGTATCCTTCTCGGTGCGGCACGGTCTGATGCGTGGACGTGCAGTACAAGTACATTTGTGAGCCATCTCCCTACTTGTAGCCTGTGTTTTTAGGCTACTCCGGAAACATAATACTCCCGACAAACCTTATTTGGGTTGTGTATATAATCACCAGTTCTCTATAGTTTAGAATAGAGCTTTGTTACCCGTTTTATTTGTGTCCTTTGACTGTAGAACAGGAATCTCTGCCTCCCCCAAAGGGCTGTGACCCCTCAACAACGCCCTGTGTGTACAGGAGACAACCCGCCTATCAGTTAAAACCCCCTCGCTTTTTACCTTTCTTTACGTTCTTCGGTTACCCTGCATCGACGAACGTCACACATTGTACTTTTAACTCTAATTGGCACTGAACATATGCTTGCCATTTAGCAGCTTTATGACATTATGCTGTTCGAAAACAAATTGCGGGTCTCCAAGTAAAAGTACAAGTCTGTACTGTACACACCAAACGACGTCACACGGCATTCATGAGGTCACATATACAACGGGATTATAATATAGAACGAGCTACGCGTATGTGCTTGCACTGGCACGCACGGGAATGTAATACAAGTAGACCGAGACATACTGTAGTCGACATAGCTCGCGTTATTGTAGCTGCTGATCGCAAAACGCGTCTGCGGGGATATTATGCAGAAAAGTGGCGATTAAGTAACAACAGCTGCTACAGTATGTACTGTACGATACAATAGTAAATTGCAGCCATATTGTAGCAGCTGGAAGGACGTGAATACGTCCAATCATCAGGTCAAAAGTACCGCTCAGCTGGTTCATTATGAGTGATTCAAGAATAAAAGGCCATAGTGGCCATTGTGCACGTACGAGAGGTTCCTGGGTGGTACAGAAGCCGCAGTGAGCAGCTCTGAGTCGACATGGAAAGCAGGGTACCACACGTATCACATCTCGTAATAATCCCATTACGGCCCGATGCCCCCTAAAGTCTCAATGTCGATAAGTCAAGCTATGTCCGGAGGGGCGATGGTGGAGTAGAAACAATAGCCAGTACGATAAATTTAACCGCAGGAGCTGGTAGTCACCACAATCACGAGCGTGACATCTTTTCCTCCTCCGATCACACGATGTGCCGCTTGGAAGGGCGTCCCTTTTATCAACAACACGTCTGACAAACCCACCGCACGTAGCGGTGTAGCGACTGTACTCACCAATTAAATGGGACCTCTTCGCAACACCCCCATCCTCCCAATGGGTCACAGCTCCCTTGTTGCTCTGTTGTTCTGGCCTGGCGGATGAATGCTTTATGATTCAACACAAGTAAGGTTCGAACAGGGGACAATGTGCTCGAGCTGACATATCGTACCAACAACACATGACATGAACACTACAAGTAGACGTGAACAGCAGTCTAAAAAAAGACGGAATACTGTACCTACCGCCAAGTTCAAGTCTGCAAAGCCACACAAAGGGTATTTCGTAAGGACTACTGTACTGTAACGCAACGCACAGTCGCACTAACACAGACACACGAACAATATTCCGAGATTATCGATACCAACGGTGTAATATCCTGCAAGGTAGTGCATTCTATAGAACGGAGCTTGCATCAAAGAAACCGGCTATACACCCAAACCTTCCTTACCGTTGTGTCGGCGTAATTACAGTCATGCATCCCATTATGATCGGGAAGAGGCTACAGTAGTCCCACACTTTTGTTCGATTCCGGCGTGTGTTGTTCCCTGGCAGTATAGGGCCTTGGCAAAATGACCTCGAACTGCTGTGCCGGAGAATAGCCCCAGCTTGAGACTGGGTTGCTCGATCTGAGACCCTTGTTTGAGTCTAGCTGTGCCAAAAGACATTATTACAAAGATCAAAACGTACCCGCACAGCAGCCATCTTGATGCCTACACAAAATCTGACGGGGTTACATTATAGTATAGTGTATAGTACAGACTGTATGTACAGTATGTACAGTATGTACTGTAATTACTGCAGGTAACTGATCGATCGAGAGATCTTTTCAGAGGAGCTAGTCCGCAATTTACAAGGGGGCTTGTAAACTGCCTGAGATATCACGTATAGCGACACCCACAAGTACATGTACAGTAGTTCCATTACATACGGCTACAATCTGGGGTCCGCGAGTGGATCCGCGGATGAAAGAGAAGGAATTAAACGAAGGAGAATCTGTACTCTGACGGCTCTGTAGCTTACATCTTTTAGATATCTTTGAAATATTGTCGTACTGTTGACATACAGTATGTACTGTAGGTACAGTATGTACATACATGGGTCGGTCTTAGAAACATCTTTTCGGGGTGATGTTTGGAGGACTGTTTCAATATGTATTAGAGTATGGTTCATATACTGTGACCCACGTGACTATAGTTTCCCTATTAAGGGTATAATGCCAAGGGTAGATCCAGGGAGACTCTCTATCTCCGTAAAAGGATGGGAATGTCTTACTGTAGCAGTACATACAGTTATCATCACAGCGAGCTACGAGTTTAAAGGTCACCTCGCCTTAGGACTCGGCAGCAAACTACAGTACCCATCAAGAGAAACCTTCGCAGCTGTTGCAACTAATGATAACTCGCGAAACCCAGTTTGTCTGCACCTACGTATTCAGTTGAAAAATCTCTTCTCCACGCCTCACAGCCACCGTAACAAGCGATATCGCTGCCTGCGTAGCTGGAGATTCCTTGGATGGAAGGTTGGGTGTCCACGAAGTATCTGATGCTACAGCCGATTGTTTTTTCCCGATTGTTTTTTCCCGATTGTTTTTTATTGTACATATGTAACTCTTCCACGATTGATAATGATTGATAATGCTGACTTACCGCCGGAATTGGAGATTGACATGGGCGTTAGGATCTCTACAGATCCGGGAGTTTCCAGACATTGGTTGCTAAAGCAGAAGTTTCGGCGTTTTACGGTGACCCCTCCCCCCAGATGCTGTTTGCCCTAAGCAAATAGAGAGCGCCGCTTTGGTACCAGATGGCGTTGCTAAGGCTCTTCCACTTGTGGTCTAAGGACATGACAGAAATCTGGCTATTGGAAAAGAGATCAGACTATAGACAAAGAGTCCGGACTATATCTGTGCCAACCTTCGAGTCATCAGTAATGAGTTATGAGGGCTTCTCATGCAATGTATATTAATATAAGCAATCCCCGGTATTTTATTGGCATTGTAAAGTACATACTACAGTAGCTGCAGTACAGTACACTGTACCTATACAGTGGCTACAGTACTACAAGTAGTAGTTATATCAAGTACATCTCAAGGGGTTCATGACATCAATCAGAAGAAATCATTTTTGATCCCATCTGTACTCGCATGAACGTGAAGATGTCTCAAGTAGATCTTTGTTACCCAAATCAGACACACAAAATTGGAGTGCCTCCTTTTGGACTTCTACTGACCCAACAGGAATATGAGATATGTGACTGACATGGCATCACAGCCAGCCTCACAGTTCTCTGGCTGTGGTTTCTTCTGTGGCAGACTGGAGTTGGGTTGGTTCGAGGCAAAACAAGATACCCGACAACCTCATTGCCCTGTGTGGAGTTCATCTGGGCAAATGATATTGTGGTCGGTTTATGTATCGTACGCAGATAACCACGAGTACGAGGTATCAACCCGTACGTCGTGTCTCAGTCCTTCGTCAAGCGAACGGCTGAAACAACGCAACTCACTAAACTTTCTTTCCCATTGTCTTGGTAGGAATCGTATTTAGGCTCACGTATTGATGCATGATTGCGTACCGATCCGTGGGGAAGCTAGTCCACAATTGCTACATTCGGCTCTGTGTTGTCAGTAAGCGACATTGTAAAATTCCGTAGTGACACTGTGGAAGTGATTGAAACATATTAACAGGATGATGGTCTATTCAGAGGTTTCATTTCTGATGATTCGCACTAAGGTAAGCCATCACATTGCATGTCAGACTGCAGTGTATCTGATATTATACAATACGGGTACTGTACTGTACAGTACTGTACTGCGCAGGTACAGTTGTTAAATTCTTGGCATCCATTATTAGTGGAAAATCTCACAGTTAGCCTTGACAGTCTGTTTCCGGCTACAGTAGATTCCGAAAGGAGTAAAGTTGTGGACCGTAGGGATGGTGGCGAAGTAGGAAGATTGCCAATTTCATCAATAAAATCTAGACCAAGACTTATTTTTCTTGTTTCGACAGCTTTTTGGGACGTACTGTTACCAATTCGGCTGCTACTTTGCGTAAAAACCGAAAAAATCGACAGAGGAGCAGACGATTTTACTTGGTTAATAGAGATGTACATAAACGCATGCTGAGTACGGTAAACATCTATACACACCAATGATCACTCGCTCTATCTTCATCATATTGTTGCGGTCTCTGTGGCTCTAGCTCAGACGGCGCCGCTAAATCCGATCACAGGCATGTCTGTTCACAAGGCTCAGGACAGCACCCGAACCCTTGGCTGGTCGTGGGATACTTGGGAAGCTGAGCTCAGCTTTGCTTTTGATGCTGCCATTGTGATAAACATGAAAAGTGGAGATTATTCTGATTTTTCCATCCAAGGTCCTCTTTCCTCCTACTCTGCGTCTTCCGTTGTTCCTGTTACTTACAATTTCAACATTGAAAGTCAGAACCAGGTTCCTCTCTTCAATGGTGGTTGCTACTGACGACAACTACAACTTCCGAGCTACAGCAACCTCGTTCTTCGATGATACTTCCATTATTGATCTTACAATGGCTTCTGGAACATTCAGTGTTGAATTCATTTTTGACCAGACAACCCCCCCAGGCACTAAATCCATTACAGTTGGTGCCTTTACACGCTCCGTTATATTGAACCCCAAACTGCAGTTGGTACTACCCCTGGAGTAGCAAAGGTTCGTTATAGATTCAGACGTGAGGGCGAGTACCTCATTCTTGAGATATTTGGTTATGTTCTTCAGGATCCCAGAACCCACCCGTCTATGTATTTTCACACTTTGAATGCCAGTGTGGGATATACGTTTGAAGTGGTATCTACCAACCCTTGGGGGATGTTGGATTTTTATTACGTCGACGCGAATGGAAATCGAAATGATGCTGATGGATCACCTATCGATGCTGATGCTGCTCCTCCAAACAACGGATTTGTTAATTCCACCTATGCTCAATCCGGGCTTGATGACAGCAGAATACCTCTGGTATCAGGACATGCAGATGGACTCTTCCTTACTATGCTGGGTAAAATGAGCGGAACTGATCCACAAGCTTGCCTCCTGTATTCAGGAAATTATCGAATCCCAGCGGTGAGTCTGAACAGGTGTATTGCACAAGGCCGTGGTGACTTCGGTTTGCCTAATGGATATGGAATGGCTGCCGTAGACTTTACAACAGCGTCGTATACCTCTACCGTTCCCGGGACCATTCCAGGAACCGAAATTGTCTCAGATGCTAATGGTGACTACTACGAGCGTGTTACTACCACCCCCATCTCCACCATCACTGTTCCAGGGTCTGTAGAAGGAACTGCTACTCTCACTGACCCCAACGGAGACTACTATGAAGAGGTGACTGCAACCCTTATTTCTACAGCTACGGTTCCAGGACCTTCCGCAGGTATAGCAACACTCACAGACCCGAATGGTAACTTTTACGAGCAGGTAACCGTCACACCTGTGTCTACCATGACCGTCCCTGGATCAGTTGAAGGAACCGCTACTTTTATTAACGCCGATGGTGACTACTTCGAAGAGGTAACAGCCACCCCAGTGTCTACTACCACTGTTCCAGGAAGTGTAGTCAGCACTGCGACCCTCACCGACCCCGATGGTAATTTCTACGAGCAGATAACAGCTACTTACGTTGCTACAACGACCGTCTTAGGCTCGACTGAAGGAACAGAGATCACCACCAATGCAGATGGTGACTTTATCGAGCAGATAACACGTGCCCCTGTCTCCACCAACTTTGTTACTGACTCCCAAGAAGGTACTGAGATACTCATCAACGCTGATGGCGATTGGTACGAACAGATTACAACTATTCCAGATGCTAGCCCTGTATCTACAATCACAGTTCCAGGCCCCACAGCTGGCACTCAGATTCTAACAAACGCCAACGGGGACATCTACGAGGAGATCACTCGTGTCCTTGTCTCAACGAACACTGTCCCCGGTCCTACTGCAGGCACACAAATACTCACCAACCCTGATGGTGATCTCTATGAGCAGGTAACTGTTGTCCCTGGCGCCAGCACTGTCTCTACCAATGTCGTTCCCAGTCCTACAGCTGGCACACATATCCTCACCAACCCTGACGGTGATCTCTACGAGCAGGTAACTACGGTCTCAGATGTCAGCGTTGTCTCTACTACTATCATTCCTGGCACCACTACAGGCACACAGACTCTTATCGACGGAGACTTTTTCGATCAGGTGACTGTTACAGAAATTACTATGGCAGCTACTATCGGTGAGTATACCTCCTCTGCTCCCACGGCTACTGTTACTATCTACGCTACTGCTGGTACTGAGCTCGGTAGTCTCTTCAGATGCAATTGTCTTCTCAGAAGATACGGTTACTGTCTTTATTACCGTTCCTCCTCATGAATCCACTGTCTTCAACAGCCCTAGCTCTCATGGTGGAAGTGGTTCCATCGGATCCGTAGATGCCAACCACCCCGATGGTAACACAGGACCTCATGGATCATACGGTCCAGCATCCAAAATTACTGGAGTATATGGGGGTACCGGGAGTGACTCTACAAACCCCCGAAGAGATTCTTCCAATCTCGCAGATAGCAGTCCCGGAAGTAGCGGTCAAAGTGCGTCTTATGGATCTCCCGGCTCCCCAGGACCTCCTGGAACCCCTGGAACCCCTGGATCTGACTCCTCTGTGCTGAACTCTTCGGGATTCCTGGGTGCCAGTGATTCTTCCAGCTCCTCAAGGTCCCCTGGCTCTCCCAATTATTCTGATTCACCAGAATCTCCAGGCTCTCTACACTCTTCTGGATCATCTGAAGCTAACAGCGTCCCCAATAACACCCCCAATCAGTCAACTACCGACTCAGTTAGTCCTCAACAGGCCAACGATGCTTCTCTTCTTTCGGTTGGTGTCCTGATGGCCCTTCCTCTGTTTGCCATCATGGCCTAGACCTTCCGTGTTAGTCCTTGAGCTCAATAAACGTTTATAATTAAGAGATATGTTTGCTAGTTAGTGCAACGCACATAGTATGATACCGTATAAGTACCGGTACAAGTACAGTACTCGTAGCAGCTACAGTACATGGTCTCATGGAGCTCCGTTGGGTCCGTCGGCTGCCATGCCCATTGTCCAGCCTTCTTTATTGCCACTCTGAACAAGTTAAAACTCGAAGTTTAAACACGTGATGCCCCGCAGCACAAACATCGCGAGATTATTGACATGGACGAGAAAACATACCAGGACAACGGCAACAACAGAAGCACCAACACCGTCAGAGGCGGCATGCACGACATCAGCAGAGACTTCTTCAACCTGACATACAAACGCGCTCTCAACTTTCGGTGGCTCTACAATTCAAGCGCACTCCTCAACGTCCCCTTGCTCCTCAACGTAAACCCAGACCACGTCATTCAATGACACCAATTCGGTGATGCACTGACGTGTTAAACATATGAGGCCCATTCCAGTGTGATATTGCTCGATGCCTCATTCACCACAGACACCGAACGGTGACTCAACAAGCAGCAGTGGAGGTCACAATGCTGCTAAACCCACAACGTTACGACCAGGCAGTGGGCGCCGCAACTCGCCTGGTGTTTAGATGTGAGTACAGTACTGTACTCATCCTGTATTCACGATAATAGCGCTAACGTTATTGGCCCCCGTCGTCAGCGTCGCACTGCCGACATTTGCTCCATCGTGACACGTCTCATTTCTCAGACTCGAGCCTGATCTACAGCAAGATGTATCCCTCTACTTTCCCTCCATTTTATTCAACTCTGCCTCTGTTCATCATCAGCAACGCCACTGTAATCGCCACTTTTAGGGGAACCGTCATTTGCATGCAACTCGTGACACAGGACACAGACACAGACACAGACACAAGACACAGACACAAGACACATGGCCATACCAGGATCCAACAACCTTCAAAGTAAGTTAGTTTTTATACTGTTAAACATGCGTGAGTTGGACTGGGGCGCATGACAACGAGAGCCATGAGGCATCTAGCTACTGTACTGGAATATAAACCCATTCTAGCATTGCTACCATGCGGTTTGAGTGGCATCAGGTTAACACCGGGACAGGCTTTGGGCATTGACTCTCCCTTGTCAGTCCAAAACACCGAATCATGCTATTCCATCGAGTCACAGCCCAGCCCTTGACATCGCCCACACAAATGATTGATCAATGAGACCGAGGCGTATCGCAGTTGCCCATATTCAAGTGGCCACTGATACCACGTCTCACGAGGTGAGGTATCATACGCTTATCTATTTGGGGTTTCCATGGCACCAGTTTTCGGCGGATGCTTGGTCACGAGTCCTAACACCCCAGAAAGACATAGATCATTCGATTAAGGCAGACACTAGGGGCATTGTGGTATCAAATTGTTCCCCAAGAGCTCATTTGTCGTTGTTAAAACCACACACGTGAAAAATAGCAACATCACTCCCAGGTTTGTGCAGTAGAATATAGCTTTTCCATCGATTACTGAAGTACATACAGTACACTGTAGACATTATTCAAGATGAATTCTACTCTTTATTCTCGATCGTGCCCTCGAAGATATGGGATATCATGGTATCAAAATTTTGGCACAGGCTGAAATTGCCGACAAGTTCTTCTTCGGAGAACACACGGATAGCCTGTCTGACCATCTCCAGTTGAACTGGGAGTACAAGGAGGGAAAGCTGGAGCCGGGAGACAGAGGAGGCGAGAAGGTTGGATTACAACGGCACGCAGAAGGAAGACAACTGGTTATGGTTCCAGATCGCCCTGACAACGGCGGCGAAGAAGATCAGAGCACACAGAACCACGGCTGACCACCAGATAGGCGTCTTGGCAGAAGATGTTGCAAAGGTGATACAAGGGGCACGAATGAGAACGCCCGAGTAAAGAGGATCTCACCGCGGTGTAAGAGATGGGGGTCCGACTATCTCAGGGGCTATCTTGCCGAGACTATGTGGGCGAAGAAAGATGCCAGAAAAGAACGGACGGACGAAAACATCGAGACAGCCAGGTTCATGACGCACGAGTTCCACTGGCAGGCCCGCCAGGCCAAGGCGCAAATGTGGAAAAACTACCTCAAATCGTTTCGAAGAGGAGGCATTTGGCGCGCAGCCAAATACTGCCCGCCCACCAACCAAGCCCCCTCCCGCCACTACGCAAGCCGGATGGATGGAGAATGCAGATGCACTGGAAGGAGGACTAATCCCGCCTCTCCGCCGTCTAAGTCGACACCACTGGACTACACGCTAGAGGTAGACGAGAAGTGAGGGAAGCTCATCGAAGAGGATCTCTTCAGATCGACCGCCAGAACCCCAAAAGGGCTCTGGGGTCTGACATGCACAAGGCCAGGGTCATAAAGGAAGCACACAAGAACCAAGCCATGTACCCATACCTTCTCCGCCTGTATGTTGCGTGCACCGAGGCGGACCAGCCACTGGCGTGGAGGACCAGGAACACGGTGGTCTTGCGGAAGGGAGAAAAGCGGGACTGGGCACTGCCCAAATCCTACAGGCCAAATAGCCTGCTAAATGTGATGGGGAAGGTCCTCGAGGCCATCATCCAACAAAGGCTGACACACATCACAGGGGACACGCCGAAAGAGCCATTCGGAAGACGAAGCAGATACTCCGCACCAGATGCGGTGCTGACGCTGATCCAGGACGCCCAGCTGGCGAACAAGCGTATAGACACCCGGACCACAGCCCTGATGGTAGACGTCAAAGCACGATTCGACAAAGTGCACCGAGACACCCTGCTATCAACACTGGGGACACTCAAAGTCCCAAAAACGGTTATCCGGTGGGTATGTTCGTTCCTCACGGGACGCTCAATCTCACTAGTGGTCGACAGCAGACACTGACCCCACGGGCAGTACAGGTAGACATTCCCCAGAAATCTCCAATCTCGCAGCTCCTGTTCCTGTTAAACACTACGCAGCTCTACCGAGTAGTCAAGAGCTATGACGCATAAGTGATAGGCTAAACTGACGACATCACTGTAGGCATCCATAGTTGTGTGGACCACACAACATGTACTACGGCGACAAGCTAGGATTCATTCACCGTGGCAGAAAAGGACGAGATTCCAAGGAGGAAACTCCAACAACTAACGGGAGACATCCGCCTCCCACAGGAACAGGTGAAGTTGCGCGGCATCACTCTGGACACCAACATGAAATTTACAGCCCACATTGGCACTAAGCACTCGAGCTAGGAGAAGCAGCGCTGGGGGTCACTCAGCGACGGGAACGACGCCAATGCGGGGTCACGAGCGAGGCCGCCCGGCGCCTCTACCTGACATGCGTCGTGCCAGTCATCGAGTACGGATAGGAGGTCTGGTACTACCAACTAACCGATGCGGCATTGAACAGAACAAGGAAACTACAGAAGCACGCGGCAAGGATCATCCTTGTTGAATAAAATGAATTCATATAACAAGTACATTAAAGACTTACATATCACTTGCTAAGAGGCGTTCTGATAACCAGACTATTCTCTCTATCAGAGAAACTCGTCAGGAGAGTCTCCGCCCCCTAGTGGAGGATTCGACTGAGCACGC